>NW_006159958.1:2839481-2840795 GCF_000334495.1 Tupaia belangeri chinensis
GCCGGTCCGTGGCAGCCCGGGCCCCACCCCCCCCCCCCAGTTGCTGGTACCAGTTGCCTTCTGATCAAAGGACATCTGGGGGCACAGAGCTTCTTGGCTGTTGCTGAAACTCCCAGCTTGTCACAATCGACACGCCACCCTCCCCACCACCCGGCCGACCCAGCATAGTGTGGAAAGGAACGCTTTTACTTCAATCTGCTGAGGGGCCGAGTTGATCCTCTGTCCAGCTTTATCAGTCACACTTGCCGTCAGGCTGGTCTGGCCAATGGCCACGCCATGGACGAGGAAGGTAGCGGTGTAGCTGTCCAGTGCTTCGTCAAGGGCCCTGAAACACAGGGACGGACTGAGACTTCTCCTCCCCGAGACGGACCCATCAGAGGCTGTGGCTGGGGTGAGCGCTGACCCACGACACCCTCCTCGGCCCCCCTGGGAGGACTCACACCAACGTGACGATCTGGGAGGCTGCTCGGAGTTTCAGATCCATGAAGGTGAAGTACTTGGCCAGGAAGGGCTTCTTGTAAAAGTCCAGCACACGGACATACGCCTTGACTGCCTTCCCAATCTCCACCTGCGCAGTTGGGGACAGAGGCTCAGCAGTGGCCTCTGAACCACCAAGTCCACCACGTAGGGCACCCCACTGCATTTGAGGTAGTAGCCTGCCAACCTCAACCCCATAGACCTGGAAGTCGGGGATGAGTCACCCAGGGTGCCTTCTGGACTATCAGCCAGTCAACAACTGAACAATGAACACGAGGGGAGTTGAGGACACACGAGACATAAATCCCACACCCTGCTCTTAAAGCAGCAGCCACCCGATGACGGAGATCGGACACAGCTGAGAATAGCAGCAGGCACACAGGCGCCCGGGGACTGCTGGCTGGCCACACTGCTCTCACCTGGCTGTGTGCAGGACACACAGTAAGAACTGGGGGAAAGGAGTCAGCAATGCTCCTGACCTTCATTAGTGAAGAAACAGAAATCTACCTACACCACTGACGGCAGAAATAAAATGATAGGGGGCATATATGAGGCTGGGTAAGAAAACAGGCAGCAGTCAGCGTAATGGCTATGTCGCTGAACATGTAGTCGACCACGGTTTGAGTCCCGGACCTGGTGGCTTAAACTCACGCTGGGCACGTGTGCGTGTATGCCCAAGATCCCGAGAGGAGAATGGAGAAGGGATTGCGGCGTGGCCATCCCCCCCGGGGGTGATTTCTCACTTTTTGTCTCTCTTTCTGGTGAGCGCAAGCACCCTATAGCAAAAAAAAAAAAAAAAAACCCAACACCACAACACACACCAACACACCAAAAAAA
>NW_006159958.1:2840885-2861025 GCF_000334495.1 Tupaia belangeri chinensis
CTCTTTCGGGGGGGCCCAAGCCCCCCAAAGAAAAAAAAAAAAAAAAAAAAAACCCAACACTCACACACACACACACACACAAAAACCACCTCTTCAACAAAAAATAAATAGAAAATAAGAGCTTTTGAAATAGTCTCAGCCATTTCCACATCCCTCTTTTAATTCCATCCACTCAGGAAAATAGGGTCCCAGCAGCAACCGTCTGGAAGCCTAAGCCTCAGTTTCTTCCAATATTTAGAGCAATAAAAATTTCCCATATACATGAAAAGAACTCTAAATCTATGATTTCTGCATTTTTGAAAAGCATTTGGTATTAGTGAGACTGACCTTTTGCCTCTGAGATCCCACAGAGCCCCAAACCTACGTTCTGAGGAGAAAATTTGTGCCTGGCTGGCTAGGTACCTACGGCAGCCAGAGGACATGATTCCCCAAGGCACGCTCACTTGGAGACGACTTTGAGCAGGAGTCACTGCCAAACTTTATCGAGGTCAACCAAGATGAAGAAACAGAACCTCCGACATTACTCTGCACCATCCAGAAGGGACAGAGGGGGCCTGCGAGTAGCTAGCAATCGGAGAGGGTGGTGGGGCACAGAAACCAGGAGGAAAGCAAAGGGTGAGGAAAGATCTCCCAGGGCCGTATTCTTTCCTGGCTCCTGTAACCAGCAGGGGCTGGGGAGGCAGGGCACGCTGTGATACTGCTACTGACCTTGTCAACCACACGGACGTACAGCTCCTGAATGTCCGAGACGTGGACGACAGCCTTTGCGGGGGCTGGGAAGATGAGGCACAAGTCATGGATCATGATGGTGGATGAGCCGGGGAGCAAGGGCTGCACCTGAAAGAGAGGGGAGCTGGGTCACATGGCTGCCGGGCCCGTCTCTGCTCACAGGGCTGGGAGCAGCTCCTCACTCCATGTCCTCGGCATCAGCCCATCACTGCATGGGACGCTGATGCCCAAGAGCCTGCAGGACAGCGCTGAAGGCAGCAGACGGGAAAAGCTCAACCCAGAGAGTGCCTGCCTACCTCTCAACGCAAGCCCCACTGCCGGTCAGGAATGAGTTCAGAATGTAAAATGTCAGTGTTAGGATGGATCTCAGAGGACACCACACTCAACTCTGCCTTTTACAGAGAAGAGAATATAGAGGCTGCCCACTCAGAGTAATCTCTTGACCCTGTAATACACAGCAACTCAGAGGCAGAGTGTGGTGCAAACCCAGGAGCCCATATCCTGTCCGGGCCACCGGCCCCTGTGGCAGCTCTGGTAATAGAAAAGAACCCTGTGGGGTCTTATATCAAAGTGAGTGGTGTCAGGGACTGGGAGGGAGCTCACTTACAAGTCTCAAGTCCATTATCTCCATAACTGTCCATGCTTCCCCAGCTTCATAGACTGCCCAGTTGAAATACATGCCTAAGCACTATGATAAGTTGAACTCACAGAATCACACAGCCCTGAAAAGAACCAGAGAGGTCACTCTACCACAAGCTCTTGAGACTTATTCATCTCCAGCTTTGAAACAGTGTCCTCCTCAATTGTTCTCAGTAAATGAATAAATCTGAGCTAGTATTTTCTAGACTTTTCACTGCCAAATATCCCCCATTATAATCCTTTTTTCTCTACCCACTTCCAGGGACCCCACACCTTCAAAAGAATCTCTCCCCTAATATACTACATCATAATCTTTCTTTTATGCTAAAGATGGTAGGCACGTATACATTCAATGTTTGAACTTGGGGCCTAATATACTACATCATAATCTTTCTTTTATTCTATAGATGGTGGGCACGTACACATTCAATGTTTGGACTTGGGGCAAGTAATCATAGTGCTTAGGCATGTATTTCAACTGTGCAGTCTATGAAGTTGGGGAGGCATTGACAGTTATGGAGATAGTGGACTGCCTCACATCTATCACCTGACTTTGTGGCTTGTGGTTTGTGACCTCCCATTCCTAAGATGAGGGTTTGGAGGTGAAGTATACAGCAAGCACCTCAGTGTTTGCAAAAGCTATAATTTCAACAACAAGAATCTGTGAAGAACATCAGATTTCTGACCCAAAGGATGCCCCCAGTTATAACTGCATAACACCCAGGTTACACTCCTTCTCAGAATAAACCCCAATTCTTTGTATGTCCTATAAAACCCAGCACTGCCTGGCCCCTTATTGTTGCTTCAGTGTCGCTACACATTGCAGTCCCTACGACGCTCAAGCTCCATTTGGAACCAACATACTTCCTGACCGACAAGTAGGAGAACATCTGTGGAGGAAGAGAAGGGAGAGAGACCCACTCCAGAATGAATTCTCATTTCTAAGTGTTGAAGGTGTCCCCTGAAAACATCAGCACAGACTGAGCCACAGAAAAGTCCTGTCATCGCTTCAGAGCTGATGAATGCATTATTGCTCAGTAAGACACTGCAAGTCAAGTCAGAGACAGCTCTACTTGCAATATGGAATGAAGCCCAGAAGTCCCCTGGCACTCACGGGGCCCTCCAGTTCTGTGTTTCATCTGGACTCTCTGTGTCAGAGGACAGTCCAGATTTGTCCTCTGAGGGGTCCTTTCTATACAAGTTGCAACCCCGGGGCCAGCAGATGGTGTCATGGTTACCTCGCTGGACTCCCACATGGCCACATGGTTTGAGTCCTGGACGTGGCAGCTTGAAACACACTAGGCATGTGTACATGCATGCCCAAGATCCTGAGAGGAGAAGGGATTGCAGTGTGGCCATCCCCCCCGGGGGGGTGATTTCTCGCTTTCTGTTTCTCTGTCTCTCCAGCAAGCACATGTGCCTTATAGCAAAAACCTCTCTAAAAAAATACAAACAGCATGCCTATCTCATGGGGAGCCAGACCATGCCAGGCAAGAGTTAGGGTCTGTGCCTCTGAAGACTCACTCTCACAACCTGTAAAAGATGACACAGATCATACAAACACCAGAGGCACTGAGACACGTCCAGGCCTGGGCACTGGATGAGACTTCATATGGGGGGTGCCAGTTAGCCCAGGACTTTCCTACCAGGAAGTACATGGGACTGCTATTCCCAATCAGTCCCAAAGTAAAAGCAGAACACTTGAGCCCAAATCCTACAGTGGTCACCCAGCCCACTTGCTCCTGATGTGCCTCCTTGGGTGCCTAATAGCACCATGCCTGGTTATACTTCCCAGGACTGAGGTGATGGGGAGAAACACAGCTGCTGTTAAAGGCAGGAGAGTCTTTCCCATCATGCACTGCTGCATCCACAGCCAGGAGAGCACCAAGCACACAATGGACACTAACTTGCGGAGTGCAGGCATTTGTGAGAAGTGAGAAGTACTCTTGCACAGGAGGCTCCTTCCCTTGCTCCTACAACTACATGAGCTCCACCTGGAGGACTTCCATGAATGGTGGAGAAGCCCAGCTGCTATGGCCCAGTGGTGAAGCAGTGCCCTATAAGACTGGGAGCATGGCTGGCTGCAGGTTCAGATCCCCAGGTCAGCCTGAAAACATGCTCCTGCGGGTTTATTGAAGGGGTGGAAGGAACCTGGGCTTGATTTCCACTTAGAGTTGCAACAGTTCTTGGCATAAGCTCAAGAAGAGAGGGAAGTGGGCCCAGGAATTGGGGTGCCTCTGTGAAGCCTTCCAGGTTAAAGCAGTTTTCAGGTGCATGCCATCCTAAGGGATGCTGCTCTCAGAGGGCCAGACTTGTCCTGCGGTTCTGTCCACAGTGGGTACTCTGCTTACTTAACCGGGGCCCATGCACAGGATGAGACACGGGCCAGAGGCCAGACCACAGGCCAGGGGCCAAGTCACGACCCAGAGGAAGGACTGCTACACCTTTGCTGTGACCATGTGTAAAATGTGGGCATCGACACTGGTCTCAACTAGGACCACACAGAGCGAATCCTGGAACTGCGGCATTTTAGGATCGAACAGGGGTGCAAAGGTCTCAAGAGGAAATCCTAATGCTGAAATCTCAAGTTGAATCTCTTAGACAACTGTTCCAGTTTCTGCTTGAATTCCTCAAGAGACAGAACGCTCACTACTTAGGGAGGCAGCCTAGTCCACTATTGATTCTTTTTTTAAAAGAATTATTTTATTTAACATTATTTATTTTAATTTGACCAGAGAGGTACAGAGCGAGAGCGAGAGCTAGAGTGAGAGCGAGAGTGATAGAGAGAGAAAGAGAAAGTGAGAAAGCAAAGCCATCAGGTCTGGGACTTGAACTGCGGCCGGCTATGTTGGAGTCCAGCACTCTTAACAACCATGCCACCTGCCGGCCCCAATTCTTAGGAGCCCTTGTTCTTGGATGAAAGCTCTCTCTTTGGCCACAGATTTAACCTCAGGACTTGCTCAAAATGTTAGGTGTGACATCTTGCGAGTAAAAGGTTCCTAAATTCCGGTGGCATTGTACGCATTTTTGCTAACTTAAACTCCTTTCTTTATAACAGAGAAGGTTTTTTTTTTTAAAAATCAGGGACGGTGGTTTTATATCTCTCAAAGTAAAGCAAGAGAAAGACAACTCAAGCAGCCAGAAATACTTCTGATTTAAGGCTTTCTTCTTCTTATAAAGGATGTGACAATGAACACCAGGAAGGTGTGGCTGAGAAGGGCTGTCAGAGAGAGGCACACCACTGTCCCCATCTCCAACGCCAATGGATCTGGCTCAGGAATATTACCTAGGGAAGAAGCAGGCCATGAAACAGAAAGCTCTGAATCGCTCCCTGAAGGAAATGACTTCATTTGATAAAGGTAATTGGAAGGAGACTGAGAGTGGCCAAATGGCAGGCCACCAAGTTTACCAGAGAGAAACGGAAGAACCCTCCTGGAATCAGAGCAAATCTCAAGCACCTTCCTCAGATACTATCCCGTGAAAGGATCCTGCATTTGACTGGATTATATATACTAAGTCAAAGCTGAAATAATGTTTGAAAGATTAGAATAAAAATCATTTCCAACTCATTTTATGAGATTAGTATTATCCTGATAATACTAAATACAAATCAGACATCACAAGAAAACTACACACCAATATCTTTTACAAATATGACCACAAAGTTCCTGAAAAAAAAAACAAAAACACTAGGGAACTGAATCTAGCTATGAATAAAAGAGAATTATACATCACAATCCACTAGGATTTATCTAAGAATTCCAAGGTTGGCTTAACATCTCAAAGTCAATCAATGTGGGGAACCAGCAATTAGCGTAATGGCTATGTCGCTGGACTCCCACGTAGTCGACTGCAGTTCGTGTCCCAGACCCGGTGGCTTAAAACTCATGCCAGGCGTGTGTGCGTGTGTGCCCAAGATCCCGAGAGGAGAATGGAGGAGAAGGGATTGCGGCGTGACCATCCCCTCTGGGGGGTGATTTCTGGCTTTCTGTCTCTATGTCTCTGTCTGGTGAGCGCACACGCCCTATAGCGAAAACAAAACAAAAAAAAAGTCAATCAATGTAATACGTCATAACAACAGAATTAAAAATAAAAACTGCATGATCATTTCAAGAGACACATAAAAAGCATTTGACAAAATCCAACGGTTGCCCTTTCAAAATAAAAACATTCAACAAAATAGGAATAAAAGATACTTATTCTACCAAATACAGAGGCATCCATGAAATACCCGCATCATATTTAGTAGTAAAAAGCTAGGCGCTTTCTCCCTCAGATCAGAAACAAGTCAAGGGTAACTGCTTTTGCCATTCTTACTCGAAATTGAATTGTACTACAGAGTCCGGCCAGGGCTATCAGGAAGAGAAAGAAATACAAGATACCCACATTGACAAGGAAGATGTAAAACAATCACTAATTACAGATAATACAAGTGTGTATGAGGAAAATCCTAAGGAACCCACTAAAAACTAATATATGAGTTCCGTAAAGGTGCAGGATACAAGGTACACTTACAAAAATAAATTGTAGGGAACCAGCAGTTAGCGTAATGGCTATGTCGCTGGACTCCCACGTAGTTGACCGCGGTTCGCGTCCCGGACCTGGTGGCTTAAACTCATGCCGGGCGTGTGTGCGTGCGTGCCCAAGATCCTGAGAGGAGAATGGAGGAGAAGGGATTGTGGCGTGACCATCCCCTCTGAGGGGTGATTTCTTGCTTTCTGTCTCTTATGTCTCTGTCTGTCTGGCGAGCGCATGCACCCTATAGTGAAAATCTCTCCAAAAAAAGAAAATAAAAATTGTATTACTTAGATTTGTGTAATGAACATTAGGAAAATGAAAAAGAAAACGGTTCCAGTTAGGATAGCATAAAAGAGAATAAAACATTTAGAGAAGAGATAAATATAACCAAGGAAGTACAAAACTGTTTCTCTAAAAACAAAATGCTATTGAAAGACAATAAGTAAGATCTAAACAAATGGAAAAACTCTTTAAGTTCATGAATGGAAGGCTTGATATTGTTATATGACAATGCTCTCCAAATTGACCCACAGATCCGTCCCAATCCCTATCAGAATTCTAGCTGACTTCTTTACAGAAATTGAGTTTGACTCTAAAATTCATATATTATGTTATCACGTTTGCATAGAAAAATGTGCCATAATTGAGTTTGACTCTAAAATTCATATATTAGGTCATCACGTTTGCACAGAAAAATGTGTCGTGACTTTCCAGACAACTCAACAGAACTGCAAGGGACCAGGGGAGCCAAAACAATCTTGAAAAGAACTACCCTGGAGGAGTCACACTTCCCAGGTTCAGAACTTAACTACAAAGCAACAGTAATCAAGACTATGTGGTACTGACACGTGGAGAGACATACAGAGCAATGGTATTGAATTCATGGCAGCAGTTGGTGTATAATGGCTACGTTGCTGGACTCCCATGTAGAAGACCGTGGTTCAAGTCCCGGACCCAGTGGCTTAAACTCACGCTGGACACGTGTGTGTGCGTGCCCAAGATTCCGAGAGCATAATGGAGGAGAAGGGATTGTGGTGTGGCCATCGGAGAGTGGGGGATAAGAGATTGCAGCGTGGCCATCCCCCCTGGGGGGTGATTTCTCGCTTTCTGTCTCTGTCTCTCTGTTTCTGGCGAGAGCATGTGCCCTATAGCAACCCCCTCCCCCAAAAAAGAACTAAAATCATAAAACACTTAGAAGAAAACATAGGGTTAAACCTTCACAGGTATGAAAATATAAATCTCAGATGGATTCTTAGATATGGTATCAAAAACAAGAATATAGGGTCAGCAGGTGGAGTGGCGACTAAGGTGTCAGACTCTCACATGGGCCACTGTGGTTTGAAAAATCCCACTGGGTATGAATGCATGCATGCATGCCCCAAATCCCAGGAGAATGGAGGAGACAGGATTGTGGTGTGGCCATCTCCACTGTGGGGTGATTTCTCACTTTCCCTCTCACTGTCTCTCTGGTAAGTGCATGGATGTTCTCACAAAAACACACACACACACACACACACACACACTCACAACAAAAAAAGGAACACAAAAAATAGATCTATTATACTTTATCAGAATTAAAAAGTCTGATAATAACAAATACTGATGAACACGTGGAGAAATTAGAACCCTCATACCCTATAGGTAGGAATACGAAATGGTGTGGCCACTTGGGAGAACAGTTCGGTAGTTACTTGAAAAGTGCACTACAGAGGTATCATGTGATCCCAGCAATTCTTCCACTGAGCGAATGAAAGGAGAACACGTGTCCACTTGTACACAAATGTTCATACATGCATTATTCATAGGAGCCAAAGGTGAGAACAACGCAACGCCCATTGGCAAAATGATGAATGGGCACCCCCATGAGGGCTTGCTTTCTCCCCTACCTCTGTCTCTGTCTCTCTCTGGCAAGCCGTATGACCTCTAGCATAAAAGTGAAGTGAAAATAAAAGTGAATGAAGCCAATCACAAAAGACCACATATTGTTTTACTCATTTATGAGTAAAATGTCCAGAATGGCCAAACCTCCAGAGACAGTAAGTAGATAATGGTTGTTTAAGGTTGGGGCAGGAAGTGTGTGTGTGTGTGTGTGTGTGTGTGTGTGTGTGTGTGTGTGTAAAAACAGACAATAGCTAAAGAATAGAGAGGTGCCAGGGTGATGGAGATACCCTACCGTTGACTATTAGCGGGGTGGTGGTACATGTCTGGGACATTCTAAAAACCACTGAGTCTACACTTGGAAATGGGTGAATTACATGGCATGTGACTAAAGGTAACAGAAATCAGCTACAGGTGCACAGTGGCTGCCCCTCAGGTGCACTTGAGTTCGCTAGTCCCCTCCGCCCCCTAGTACCCTGACACCAAAGCTAAGCTTCCCCGTTTCCACACAGGAAAACACTTCGGAGACCAGAATTGAAGAAAACAGAATGCGCTAAATTCTTCCATACTGTGCCATGGCTAAGTCAGTGTTTGCAAGAACAGTGGGAGGGCCAAGAGAGAACAACGGAAAAATAGAAAAACCTGACTGAAAAGCAATTTTCTGTATGGTTGGTAAAGTGCTGCTCATGCAATCAAGTTTTTGTCTTAATTAGAAGACTGGTTGAGGGCCGATAGGTGGCCTGGAGGATAAGGGTGCTGGACTCACACATGGCTGACCATGGTTTGAGTCCCAGACCTGGCGGCTTGCTTTCTCACTTTCTCTCTCTCTCTCTCTTTTGCTCTGTTCCTCTCTGGTATGCATGTATGTATAAATTAATTAACTAATTAAGTAAGTAAGTAAAATAAAATAATTCTATTTTTAAGAAAAAAAAAAAGACTGGTTGAAAGCAAACCATGGAGGAGCTAACAAGGTGGGTAGTTTGTATATACGCACTAAAAATCAGAGATTCATGAGAATGACTAGACTGTCACCATAAAGACCTGCTAATGAGAGTGGATGGGATAGAGTACCAGCCTTCGAAATAACGTATTAGCCACATGACAGTTCAGACGCAGAAGGAAAGCCAGCACGCAGACCCCTGGCCCCGGCTCACCGTGGCGACACCCCTGGTCTCCTGGTAGACCACCTTGATGATGTCCACGGTACTCGTGTTGAAGAAGAAGTAGCCAGAGCCTTCGCTGACATGGAGATCAGCCTGCAGGAGGGAGAAGCAGGGAGGGGACCTGGTGGGCGTCGGAGGGCAAAGGGTCCCCCAGTGCGCCCCACCAGGCTGGGCAGTGGCAGGGCAGGGGCTGTACCTGGACGCCAGGGTGGTTGTAGATGGTCACCTCCTCTGGACTCACTCTCACATCCTCCACTAGGATGAGCTCTATGGAGGCCGACACAGGCACAGGCAAATCGTGCTGAAGGGGAAGGCCACAACCTTAGACCTGGAAATCCATGCAGGGCTGACACTGAGTCAGACCACAGGCCGCTCCCTCAGGAAAAGCAGGGCTAGGGGACCAGCAGATGGCGTAATGATTATGTCGCTGGACTCCCATGGAGTCGACTGCGGTTCGAGTCCTGGACCTTGTGACTTAAACTCTTACTGGGCACTTGTGCGTGAGTGCCCAAGATCCTGAGAGGAGAATGGATTGTGGCATGGCTATCCTCTCAGGGGTGATTTCTTGCAGTCACTCTGTCTTTCCAGTGAACTCACGTGCCCTATAGCAAAAACCTCTCTTAAAAAGCAAAACAGGGACCAGCAGTTAGCGTAATGGCTATGTCGCTGGACTCCCACGTAGTCCACCGCGGTTTGCGTCCCGGACCTGGTGGCTTAAATTCACGCTGGGTGCGTATGCGTGTGTGCCCAAGATCCCGAGAAGAGAAAGGAGAAGGGATTGCGGTGTGGCCACCTCCCCTTGGGGATGACTTCTCGTTTCCTGTCTCTCTGTCTCTCTGTCTTTTTGACGAGTGCACGCGCCCTATAGCAAAAACCTCTCCAAAAAAAGAAAAGAAAACAAAACAAAAGCAGGTCTAGAAGCCCCAGGGCCTGACCTCATTCCAGACTGTTCTCTACATCTAGGACACGACTCCCAGAAAGCTCTAGTCTCCTGTGCCCAGTTCAATGGTCACATTCCCTCTTAACCCTCCCGAGGTAGGAGTTCCTGTCTGCTCCACTTCCAATGGAGAGATGGCTGACACCTCATCCCACTCTGCCAGGACCCATGAACTTTCCCCATGAGCTTTTTAAAGTCTGCCCATGCAGTTAGGAGGTCTCCCACGTGAGCAGAGACCTCGAGGTAGGGAAGACCTGAGCGAGGTCAGTCATGGGGGAAGCCACGAGGTAGAGAGGGCCCCACGAGGAATGAACAAAGACCCTGAGGGGTACCTGCCAGCTGCTCAGACCTCAGCGAGGAGCCCCTGAGGCCACCCACACGAGCCAACAAGTTCCTGGTGCTGGTGAGGACACGGACAGGTCTACGCCATCAGGGACAGGGGCAGATTCAACGCTGCCTCCCTCCAGGACAGCCTCCTCCAGTGCTGCCCCTGCTTATGCCAGCCCCTTCCCACATGCTTTTCACTAAGGAAATACCAGAAGCTGCTCCTCCTGCCACTCAGGGTCCCCTGGAATCCAGTCCCACCTTCGCTTTTCAGCCCTCATCTGCTTCCTCTACTTTACACCTAAGCTCACTGTCTGCCCCACCCCACGAAGCTGGGGGCAAGGCTGGGTGGCGTATTCCTCCCCACTTCTACCTCCAACACTCCCATTGGCCCCCCACTCACACCATCTCTGCCTGGAGCCCCCCGTGACATGCTGGGTGGTGTGGAGTGGCCCAGTGGGCAGTGACCCCGTTTACACAGAGGGTGGCAGCAGCGTGTGCATGACCACGCACGCAGGGGTTTCAGTGCCGTGAGAGCAGGCAGCTCAGGGGCACTGAGGTCTGGGCAGAGGCAGCCACTCAGTGCCCAGGTTCAGGGAGGCTCCCTAGGGAGGCTTGAAAGACAGAGGTCACTGGTGGATTAGAGTCCAGAGAGGAAGAGACAGCACTGCCGGCCGTGGAGACCACGTGCTGCAGAGCTGATGGCATGGACCCGTGGGCTCACTGCTGGGTCTGCCTTCACGAGGGAGTGTGTGGAGCGGAGAACGAGGCCCAGTACAGTCCTGCACTGGATTGGCAGCTGGGCTGGACAACGTGTGGGGCAGGGGAGCTTGGAGGCGATGAGGCCAGCTGGAGCGCAATTTGGGGCGCCCACACCAGGTCAGGGAGCAGGGCCGGGCACTAACAGCTGTGGCCCAGTGAGGAGGCTCCGCACACAGACACCAGCATCACACATCAGACGCAGGACTGCCCCGGGGCCTTGCCCATGGCCCTGTCCCAAGGGCCCTGGGACATACCGGTGGCTTCACTCTGGCAGCGCGGAGGTGGGACTGCTGGTAGCTGGCTGCGGTGGCAGAGATGGCTGTGGATCCTGGCGCCTGGTAGACAGAAACGGCCTGCAAACCTTGGGAGGAGGAGACCAGAGATGGAGCCGGTCCCCCTGCTGTCCAGAAGCACCTCCTCCCTCCCGATGTGCATCTCAAATGGGAAAATCGAGAACTGGGTTTGTTCAAGGGGTCACAGGCCCTGCGCGAGGTTCCCTGAGCAGCTGAGATGAGCCAGAGAAGGTGGACGTGCTCTGGTTGTCGAGGGGACTCTGGATGGGGCTGGCAGAAGGCAGCGCAGGTCTTAGGGCCAGGGGAGCCTGCTTCACCTCCTGGGATGTGAGACTCCTGCTAAGGGCTCTGAACTTCAGCTAATGCTCCTCACGAATATCCACGCAGGAGTGAAGGAGCACAGGGAGCTCACCGCATGCCCACGTGTTAGGTCCGGCAGAGGAGGGCCCCAGATCATGGGCTTCGTGGGCTGCGTGGCTGCGTGGCTGCGTCCTCCCACCCTGGGCCACAGGGCCCCGTCCGGCTTACCGTGCAGCTTCTTCTGCCCACGCTCATCGTTTTGGGACACCAGCTGCATGGGCAGGCCGAGCTCGACGTCAGCCAGCAGCGGCCTGGTGGACTCCCAGTGGAGGCTCAGGGAGCTGAAGTTGTCGAAGCGGCGGCCCTGCTGGTCGTAGACACACAGGTCCAGCAGAGGGTTGCGGTGGGTGGAGACCGGAACCTGCAAGCAGCAAGGGTCAGGAGCCATGGCTAACCCCAGGACTTGTACAGACGCTGCTGACCACACAGTGCCCCCCGAAACTGGCCGGCTGCACTGTGCGCTCCTGGTGAGGCCATGCAGAGGGTCACAGACCAGTCTCACTGCTGCTGACATCATGGGGCCCCCAGCACTGTCCAACCGGGCTTCTGGCTTCAGACCGCAGCTCACAGCGGGGGATGAGGACCCCCTCCTGGGAGGGGAGCACTGGCAGGGTCTGGAGGCACCAGGGGCCATCACGACTGAGCGGGTGGTCCGTGTGGCGTCTCACAGGAGGGGGCAGCAGCACCGCTCTGTGAGCAGCAATGCGCACGATGGTCCCACACAGCACTATCTGGCCCCAGGTGTGCATAGTGCCTAGGGTGAAACCCCAACCCCGGCCCACCCACCACAGCTGGCTGTCTGTTCTGCCCCGCCCCCTTCCTGAATCCTTGCCATCTCCCACACCCCAGGGCCTCCAGGTCGTCCCTCTGGTGGTTATGCCCACGAAAGCACCTCAGATGTGGCCATCCCCGTGCTAAAGATGAGCAAGCAGAGGCCTTGGCCAGGACAGGAGCAAATTGCGGGAGAATCGGGCTCGGAGAGCTGAGGTTTTGGCCAGGGGTCCCGGCCAGCAGACAGACCAGGCACGGCCCAGCTCAGGCACGGTTGGCTCATCTGGTAGCTGAGGTTTGAGGACAGGGATCTGATGGTTTTTTGTTTGTTTTTTTGAGTAAGGAGGACTGGCCGGCCTGGGGCTGAACCAGCTGTTCCCAGGCAGAGCAGGCTGCTCTTTCAGAGGCACACCTGTCTGCAGCTCAGCTCCATCCCCTCCTAGCCCCTTTCTCCATTAAGTCTGTAAGAATCAAGAGCGGGGCCAGCAGTTAGCGTAATGGCTATGTCACTGGACTCCCATGTAGATGACGGTGATTCGCGGCCTCTCCTGGACCCGGTGGCTTAAACTCACGCCAGGCGCATGTGCATGTGTGCCCAAGATCCCGAGAGGAGAATGGAGGAGAAGGGATTGTGGCATGGCCATCCCCCCCGGGGGGTGATTTCTTGCTTTCTGTCTCTCTGTCTCTCTCTGTTTTTCTGGAAAGTGTATGCGCCCTATAGCAAAAACCTCTCAAAAAAAAAAAAAAAAGATAAAAAAGAATCAAGGGCAACAGAGGAGAGAGGCACAGATGGGTGTCGGCTTGTTCATGACCCATTTGTATCCACTGAGCTTCTGTAATAAGCAGGCTCGTTTCCAGAGACTCAGACTAAACTAGGTCAGCAAATTCTATGGGAACCGATGATGGGACGTCCTGGTGGGGAGAGCTGGAATAGGAGACGCTGAGATGGGGTGAAGCCTTCCCCACCCTGACCGGAAGGCGATGTCTTAAACACAGATTGAAGGATGCCGAGAGGAACATACGGGGCCCCAGGGAGCCGCAAGCCCAGGACCCACGGAGGGCACGTAGAGCATGCTCACAGAATGACAGGGCATCTCGGGAGGAAGGAGGCACGGGCCCTACAGGTCACAAGTGGGGTTTGGCCTTTACTCAAAGTCCCTGGCAGGTTTTAAGCAGAGAACGAGATAAAAAGAATGCCACTACCCATCCGTAAGCACCGACTCGGCCGCACCCGTCCCCTGCAGCAGCTCTGAGGCTGCCCATCAGCATCCCCGGAGCCCTGAGAAGCTCAGGTGCCATTGGGCAGGGCCCCGACCCAAGGCTGGGCCACACAGGGAGCTGCTCTCACTGGCTCTGGCCCCTGGCCTCGCACAAGGTGGACCCAGCAGGTTGCAATTTAAAGAAGGGTCCACACTTACTCTTTCCACAAGGGGCAATTTGCTTAATAAGTAAAAGCCACAGAATGTAAGACGTGGGCCCGCAAGCACGGAAGAGTGGGGTCTGAGTCTCCCTCAGCGTGCACACACACAGCGTGTGCACCCACCATCCTGGCTGGCTGGGAAGCCTGGAGAGTGGGGACTGCAGCAGGGGACCCAGCTGAGGCCGCTTATCTCTCTATCTCTTCTCTCTCTCTCTCATTCTCATGAAAGAAAGAAGTAAGCCTAAAAAAACCTTTTTGTAAATGTAAAATTTGCCAAAATTTGGGACCAACAGTTAGCATAATGGCTATGTTGCTGAACTCCCATGTAGTTGACTGCGGTTTGAGTCCTGGACCCGGTGGCTTAAAATTCACGCTGGGCTCGTGTGCATGCGTGCCCAAGATCCTGAGAGGAGAATGGAGGAGAAGGGACTGTGGCATGGTCATCCCCCCAGGGGGTGATTTCTCGCTTTCTGTCTCTGTCTCTCTTTCTCTGTCTGGCGAGTTCATGCGCCCTCTAGCAAAAAAAAAAAAAAAAAAAAAGCCAAAATTTTACCTCAACAGACCCCTAAATCAGGGGATAGACCTTTTCTGAATATATACTGGCTATTGGTTTGGAAAGACAGTCACTCACTCTGTGTCACAAACCCTCAGGCCCAGGGGCTCCAGACTCTGAGTCTCAATTTCCCTCCCCTGTCACAAGGAAACAAAGGTGGATGTTTTACCCAGCTCCTGTCAGGGTTAGGTAGGAGAGCGCACTGAGGCCTGGCTCAGAGACCCCTTTCTTTAGCTCTCAATCCTTAGCCATGTGATCAAGGCGCAACCCTTACGGGCCCTGTGTCAGGACAAGTAGAGGACAATAATCCACTGGCTCAGGAAGTTTCCTGGCTCAGAACTACACGGTCAGGAAAAGCCCCAGAGGAGGCAGAACCAGATCTGCTGGTCACTAGAGCAGCCAGGCAAAGGCTGAGCTAAACCCCAGCAGAAGAGGCCGAGGCCAGAGTCATGAACTCTGGGGCCAGGAGCTTCAGAGAGACACATTTAAATCAAACATAAGACTGTCCTCTCTCACCCAGTGGGGCCCAGCTCCCCAGGCTCATTGCCCCAAGGTAAGGGAGGTTACTAACACGAGCAGCAGCAGAAACTAACGCTCCGGCAGGTGGGCGTGGAGAACAGACAGCAGGGAGGTGCGAGGGCTCCCACCCAGACGGGGCTCCAGGAGAACACCAGGCCCTTGGGGCCATGAGGAGACCCTTTGCAGCTGGACAGAACTAGGAGCTGCTTTTGGGCCTCTGCCTACTTCTGGCCTCAAGAGCAGCCCTGCGGAGGAGACACGGTGACCCTGGTCTCGCAGATGGTACAGGAGAAATGACACCCGCACGAACCCTCCCGATGACTGTGTGGGCAGTGGGGATGCCAGGGACCCCACGGGGCTTTGCACTGGCTCTTCCTCTCTTTGCTTCTGTTCTAGGCTGGCACCTCCTGACCCCTGGACCTGAACTGGACACCTGCCCTCCTCGGGGAGGCCTTGCCCACCAGCTCCTGCTGCAGCCCCGTCTGCCAGTCTCGGGCCCTGTCTCACTGTCCTCACAGCACTCGCCACCTCCGGTCCATCTCACTGTGGACCTCGTGGTCTGTCCGCGCTGGGACGCAGGTCCCTTGCTTGTCCTGGTTCTGTGTTCCACAGCCGAGGACTGAGTCTGACAGAGAAGGCGCTGCTCCCCAAGTGCATGCTCAATGACGAGAAGCTGACTCCCCTCCTCCGAGAAGGGGCCTCATGAGGGGCTGCTGTGCCACATCGTGAGCCCGGACACACTCAGGACGCTGGGCTCTGAATGCCTGGGGATTATGGCTGAGGGGGGTCTCAAGCCAGAGGGAGAGGACCTGTGGGTTTCCCCTTCATTCCCGTTAGACCAGACACCCCGTGAATCTGCCCCCTCCCAACACTTCCTTCAGAAACACAACCCCATCTCCCCCACGTGATTGGGGGTTGTTGCAGCTGGTCACCTCAGAGATACCAACCCCCTGCTCTGGCCACAGACCACAAACCCCAACCTAACACCCCTGAGTCACGACAAGACTTTTATCAACTACCAAGAGCATCTGGAATCAGAAGGGACTCTGTATTTACCTAGCAAGTAGCTATGTCTATGGCAAGTCACCTCCCCTCTCCAAGCCTTGAGCTCCCCTCAAACGTACATGAATCCAAGCAACCCCCTGCAGGTTTGGGGATTGAAATCAAGGAGATACTGCACGGAGTAAGCCCACTGCCACACTGAGACTGGGCAGAGGCAGCCGGGCCTCCAGCAACACTGGGCGGTGACCTCGCCTCGCCTGCCAGCAGCCCCGACTCACCACCTGCTTGTTCTGCTGCAGCAGCGGACAGGACAAATCCAGCTGGGGGCTGGCGTAGACCGGGGTGAGGGTGAGCCTGGCTGGCGGGGCACAGACGAACTTCACCACGGCGGGCTCCACTGCCGGGTACGGGTTGCTGAGGCTGGGCTTGTTTCCCACAGCGAGGGCGATGACCTAGCAGGGCAGAAGAGCAGTCAGGCACCTTGTGTTGGAACCCCCTTCCAGGACCCTCCCTGCCCACCCAACCGAGGCTTTCTGAAGCTGTTCATTTTGGCAGCCTCTCTTGCCTTGGGGCTGTGGGGGGCATTAGTGATGGTGGCATCGACACCCCGGGGGTTGCAAGGCCTAGTGACACCCGTGGGGGAAGCACTTGCTCAGCACGTGAGCCTCTCAATGGGAGGCCCGGGCCCTCCCTGCAAACGTCAGTCAGACCCCATGCACTCCTGCCTCAGAGTCGAAGCAGACTGGGGGATGCTTCTTGGTTCTCAGGACCCTCCACACATCCCATGGTCACATCGGCAGGTTCATAAGTGATTTAGATATTTAGATATCTAAATGAGTCCACCCGACTTGAAACATTCCCCAGAAGGAGGGGCAGACGTGGGGAAGAGCACACTGCAGAACGACAGGCCACGATCCTGGGGACCTGGGTCAGAACAGGGACCATGCAGGACACGGTCTCAGAGCTGGGGGCTGGAGCCAGCCTGGAGCTCCCGCACATGGGCTCTGAGAACAGCGCCACCTCCGGGGACACGGCAAAAACGGGAACAGAGGGTGTGAGGACAGAGGGAAGCGCACGCCTGCTGCAGAGCCAGGGCCTCAGGGCCTCAGGGACCAGGGGCGGCCGCCTGGCTTTGGCGCCCTACAGTTAACGGTGTCCCCGGGAGCACTCCGAGCTTCTTCCACTGACATACACTTTCTGTAGGGTGCAGTGCTCTGGGCCGGGAGCCCCTGCTCCTTCCTGAGCAGGAGGCAGGACAGACAGCATCACCCCCCAACTCCACGAGCTTTCTCCCTTCATGCTGAAGCCCCTAGTGAGCCACAGAGTGTTAGAGGGGGAGGGTCTTCGAAGAGTCCCTGCTGGGAGTCGTACTCCCACAGCCCAGGGTGGGACACTGATGATGGAGCGCACTGGAGTAAGAAAACGTCTAACTGAATTCACAACTAATTTTATTACAGGCTTCATTACTGTATCGTCTTTATTAAAAACACCCCAGTGGGGAGTGGGCCTTGCACCAAGCATCTTCTCTGATCATACCAGCGCGGCCCTGGAGTGATTGGCATCGGGGGGGGCACTGTAGCCGGGTGCACGTCTGTGTGGGGGCTGGCGGAGACCGGGGTGGGGGTGAGCCTGGCTGGCGGGGCACAGACGAACTTCACCACGGCGGGCTCCACTGCCGGGTACGGGTTGCTGAGGCTGGGCTTGTTTCCCACAGCGAGGGCGATGACCTAGCAGGGCAGAAGAGCAGTCAGGCACCTTGTGTTGGAACCCCCTTCCAGGACCCTCCCTGCCCACCCAACCGAGGCTTTCTGAAGCTGTTCATTTTGGCAGGCTCTCTTGCCTTGGGGCTGTGGGGGGCATTAGTGATGGTGGCATCGACACCCCGGGGGTTGCAAGGCCTAGTGACACCCGTGGGGGAAGCACTTGCTCAGCACGTGAGCCTCTCAATGGGAGGCCCGGGCCCTCCCTGCAAACGTCAGTCAGACCCCATGCACTCCTGCCTCAGAGTCGAAGCAGACTGGGGGATGCTTCTTGGTTCTCAGGACCCTCCACACATCCCATGGTCACATCGGCAGGTTCATAAGTGATTTAGATATTTAGATATCTAAATGAGTCCACCCGACTTGAAACATTCCCCAGAAGGAGGGGCAGACGTGGGGAAGAGCACACTGCAGAACGACAGGCCACGATCCTGGGGACCTGGGTCAGAACAGGGACCATGCAGGACACGGTCTCAGAGCTGGGGGCTGGAGCCAGCCTGGAGCTCCCGCACATGGGCTCTGAGAACAGCGCCACCTCCGGGGACACGGCAAAAACGGGAACAGAGGGTGTGAGGACAGAGGGAAGCGCACGCCTGCTGCAGAGCCAGGGCCTCAGGGCCTCAGGGACCAGGGGCGGCCGCCTGGCTTTGGCGCCCTACAGTTAACGGTGTCCCCGGGAGCACTCCGAGCTTCTTCCACTGACATACACTTTCTGTAGGGTGCAGTGCTCTGGGCCGGGAGCCCCTGCTCCTTCCTGAGCAGGAGGCAGGACAGACAGCATCACCCCCCAACTCCACGAGCTTTCTCCCTTCATGCTGAAGCCCCTAGTGAGCCACAGAGTGTTAGAGGGGGAGGGTCTTCGAAGAGTCCCTGCTGGGAGTCGTACTCCCACAGCCCAGGGTGGGACACTGATGATGGAGCGCACTGGAGTAAGAAAACGTCTAACTGAATTCACAACTAATTTTATTACAGGCTTCATTACTGTATCGTCTTTATTAAAAACACCCCAGTGGGGAGTGGGCCTTGCACCAAGCATCTTCTCTGATCATACCAGCGCGGCCCTGGAGTGATTGGCATCGGGGGGGGCACTGTAGCCGGGTGCACGTCTGTGTTTTCACGTCAATCAACATCCTCTGCTCTGTTGGCTCTGCAGGATACCCTTCATCTCCCCAAAGAACTAAGCTTGCTCCTCTTGTTCTTGGTTCCCATCCCGTGGGGATTCAGGCCATGGATGGCTTTTGTTCAGTCCACTCGACCTCCTAATTTTTTGTTTTCAGCATTAAAAAAACCCCAAAAAACAAAAAACAAAACCCATAAAATCAAGGGGCCGGCAGGTGGTGTGGTGGTTAAAGGTGCTGGACTCCCACATGGCCCACCATGGTTCAAGTCCCGGACCTGGCGACTTGCTTCTCGCTTCCCCTTTCTCTCTCTGTCTGTCTCTCTCTGGTCAAATTAAAAATAATGAAACAAATAAAAGTATTTAAAAAAAAAATCAAGACCCAGAGCGGTGACACAGCAGGTGGCACACTGAACTACTGGGCTGTCAGAAAAGCTGTAATGCATTTCTGCACAGAAAAAAAAAAAAACAGAAAAGAAGTATGACTCTTCCAACCACCAGCATGTGGCTAACCGCAGGTCCGGACCCCCAGATCAGTACGAAAATACACTGGAGGTGCGTGTGCCCGAGATCCTGATGAGCCGGCAGGCTGGGGGACGGGGACCCTGGCGTGGCAAGATCCTGTTGAGAGTCTGTCTTTCTAGCGCACACGCCCACTTTCTATCAAAAACTAAGTAAGACACCCATAAAAACCGGGATTTCTAACTTGCCCTGAAATGCCATGAAGGTGTGCAGAACTTGGCGGGCCGCCTCGCCTGCCACTCTCCTGCCTGACCTGGAGGCACTTGAGCCCTGATCTCGAACTCCCTCTCCTCAGCTGGTGGTGGCGGCACCGAAGCCCTGAGGGCCGGTCACCCTGACTGGCTAGCTCTGTCGAAGCACGTGGGTACCAGGGAGTCACCGCTGCGGCACCTCCTTCAGCCTCCCTGGTACTCAGTCATGCCACCTCGCTGAGGCCGCGCCTGCCTGGGTGAATT
Organism: Tupaia belangeri chinensis; assembly: GCF_000334495.1. Taxonomy (NCBI): domain Eukaryota; kingdom Metazoa; phylum Chordata; class Mammalia; order Scandentia; family Tupaiidae; genus Tupaia; species Tupaia belangeri. The sequence goes on from NW_006159958.1 coordinate 2,860,608, forward strand.
GTTCTGACGGGAGCAGCAACATTTCAGGGTAACCCCGGGTACGGTATGAAGTGAAGTATGGGGTGGGGGCCGTGACTTTTCCTCTCTCGCTGGGCGCGGTGGGTCTGAGGGGGCTGCCCACTTACCTGCTCGCCCAAGGCCTGGCAGGTCACAAGGATACTGTGCTGCTGGTAGTTCCGGGAGGCAGGAGGGCCGAGGAGAGCCAGACTGATGCTGTCAGAGTCCTCAGAGGTAACATTCCGGAAGAACTTGGAAGGCTCCAGCACCCAGGGCCTGGGGCCATCTTTGAACAGCATCACTTTGGAGGAGCCTAGAGTTACCAAGGCAACGGAGGAGGGATCCACAGCCTGTGGAAGCACAGAGGGAAGGCTCAGCGCTCCTGAGAGGCAGGTGGCCAGGGACTGGTGGCCAGGCTGCC
>NW_006159958.1:2861717-2864682 GCF_000334495.1 Tupaia belangeri chinensis
GGGTGGGGCGCGGCGCTGGTGGCAGGTCGGCCGAGCCTCACCCGGGTTGGGATAAGATGAGATCAGGTGAGCCCCAGATGTTGTGAAGGCCCAGAGGAGCTGGGGTGAAATGGAAAGAACTAAGTCCTCACTCTCTGATGCACCGGGGACCCTCCAGGAAGGAGCCAGAGCTAGGCGTGCCCGGTCTCCCCTCGCTGCACTGCCCTGGCTAGGACTTCTGATACGAGGCCGAGTCACGGAGGCCAAGCAGGCATCTTTTCTTATTCCTGATCTTAGTGGCGAAGCTTCCCGTCTTTCACCACGGAGTACGATGTTCTCTGTGCATTGTTTGTTTTAAGTTGATTTCATGAGGAACCAGCAGTTAGCGTAATGGCTATGTCGCTGGACTCCCACGTAGTCAGCCGTGGTTTGCGTCCTGGACCCGGTGGCTTAAAACTCACGCCAGGCACGTGTGCATGCGTGCCCAAGATCCCGAGAGAATGGAGGAGAAGGGATTGCGGCGTGGCCATCCCCCCTGAGGGGTGATTTCTCGCTTTCTGTCTCTCTGTGTCTGTCTGGTGAGCGCACGCATCCTATAGCAAAAGCCTCTCCAAAAAATAAAAAAGAAATTTATTTCATGAGAGTGCGTGCATATATGTGTGCCTAAGAAAGAGGGCAAGAGGGACAGGCACCCTCAATGGGCCTTTTCACACTGCAGTGTCCTCTCCTCCAGCCTTCCAACCCACCATAACACTGGCCCGCCCATGCCTGGCATGTTTGGGGTCAACCAGGAATCGAAACCCACGGTCAGCCCTGTGGCTTCCAGCCCTGCAAACCCTCAGGCTGCTGTCTGCCCCACCATGGCTGGGCCGCTGTGGGGTCTTCACCGGTCACCGTCAGAATGCTGAAGCAGTTTCTTCCACTCCTGGCTTGCTACATTTTTTCGACACTGATGCTCTCTTGCTCGCTGCCTGTCTCTCTCTCTCTGCTAGAATGGCAAGGGTTTCTGTTTCCTACGCTGTGGCATCGGAGGGCCGGAGCAGAGACGGGAACAAAGCAGGTATTCAGACATCTGTGCTGGATACGTGGGTGGGTGGAGCAGGGGGAAGCTGGAGAGCTCGGAGACGTCGACAAAGTATCTGCTGGTCTGGGTCTAGGGGTCAGGAGGCCTTGGTTTCAGCCCTGGCTTGGAGGCCCTGGTCACATGTCCTCACCAGCCCATTCCCAACGAACCCCTCTGAGTTAGAGTCTGCTCAGCATCAGGCACTATGCTTGGGGCTGGGGGTTCAGAGGTGAAAGATCTTAAATGTTAGGACGCTTGTGTCATATTCTTTTTTTTTTTTTTTTTAAGAATTGATTGATTGATTGATTGACTTTTTAAAATCTGACCAGAGAGGGACAGAGTGAGTGAGCGAGTGAATGAGTGAGAGAGAGAGAGAGAAAGTGAGAAAGCAAGCCGCCAGGTCTGGGACTCGAACCATGGTCAGCCACGTGGGAGTCCAGTGCCCTTAAGCACCACGCCACCTGCCGGCCCCCAGGAAGCTTGCTTCTAAAAAGTGAGAGGATGAAGGAAAACATCACAAACCATGGGGACCAGAGCTGCCCCCGAGGCCTACACTGGGTGTCAGGAACATTCTAGGGCTGACTGACTCTACCTGGAAGGCTGGGGGCTTCCTGGGACCACCCGTCAGGCGGCTCCCAGGGGGCCGGAGCTCCCCACCAGCTTGCCCTACGGCACCTCCTGTGTAAGAGGCCGGCTCAGTCACGGTCAGTGACAACGACACGCGCCAGCCTTCTGCACGGCAGCCACGTGCCACGCCTTCACAGCCACGCTGGCAGGAAGGCCGGCTCTCCCTCGTGGTTTAGTCACTGACCCTTTCGAGTGTGCACGACCTTCCCGACACTGTTCAGGGCCCATCAGCTCAGCCCCCCCTCCCCATGACCCTGGAGGAGTAGCCATCTTGGCCCCATTTCAGTCAGAGATTTGAGGCCCAGAGAAATGAAGGTAGCTGACATCACAGAGCACCCCGCTTCTCTCCTCGGGAGGGAGCCCGCTCCTGACCAGGTCTTGGGGGCCCAGGGCTTGCCCTGCCATGGGGTGGTTGTCCCAAGCCTAGGGTTCTTTGGGGACGCCGATGGGCAATCCTAGTGTGGACCAGAAGTGCCCCTTGGTTCGGACCCTGTTGAAAACACTTCTGAAGCCCTCAGGGCACACGTTCCTGGCATGGTGGACAGTGCCCTCCAAACCTTCCCAGAGTTGTCACATGGAATCACGTGGCTATCAGTGGCCGCTGTCCCCCACCCAGGAGGCTCAGCTCCTTCTTCACAAATTCCTGTTTTCAGTCTAAAACCACAGGGAGAGAGCACTGTTCCAAGTTATTCTGAACAGAGCTGGGACGCGAATTGTCCGACGAGCGAGTAACTGGCAACAGGAAAGGGAAAAGGCTGAGGACAGGGCCCTCCGGCTCACCTGGAGAGGCAGGTAGGCCGCGATGGTGATCCTCGCACTCAGGTGGACATGGCCGTGTTTGTAGCTCACAAGGAGCGTGGTGGACCCTGGGGCCACAGCTTTCACCTTGACGCCACTGCAGTGCTCAGACCCTGGCGGCAGCCTCCCTGCAAAGCAGAGAACCCAGTGGGCACACTGAACTTGCGTTCGGTGGGACAGGCAGGATAAGCGGAGGGCCCCTCTTGCATCCTGGGATTGACGGGCAATCTGATGGTTTTCAACTTAAAATTTAAACATGGTAAAAATGATACTTATCACAAGTACACAATTCACAGAGACTTTTTCCCACACACCTCAGTACATCCTTTCTCCAGCCCCTGGATCGAGAAACAGAATTTTCCAGGACCAGCAGTTAGCGTAATGGCTATGTCGCTGGACTCCCACGTAGTCGACCGCGGTTCGTGTCCCAGACCTGGTGGCTTAAAACTCACGCCGGGTGCGTATGTGCCCAAGATCCCGAGAGGAGAATGGAGAAGG
>NW_006159958.1:2865238-2887815 GCF_000334495.1 Tupaia belangeri chinensis
GCCCATGCTTTTAGCAAAAACCCCTCACAAAAAAAAAAAAAAAAAAAAAAAAAGAAACAATGTTCCCAGCACATCCTGTAGACACCCCTCTGATCTCCAGGCCCTTCGCTAAGGAAACTCATTACCCGGACATCTACGAACACAGCTTATGTCTGCGTTTCTGTAGTTCCGTACAGGGCTTACACTCTGGTGTCTGGCTCCCTCACTCGGTATTTATTAGTGAGATTTCTCGTTCCTTGCATGTTGTACATCTTTTCCCCACATTTCTACATATTACTCAGCTGGGATGTCTGCGTGCGTATGTAGGATACAGCAATGAAATTGGCACTTTGACACGCAACTCTATTTAGATGATGCTCATTGCAGAGATGTGAAAACTGAGGCTCAGAGAAGTGGGTCACACAGTAGGCTAACTTCAGACAGCGCTGGAGCTGATAGCAGACAAGGACTACTGCTCTGTATAGGCACCGGGCTGGCCCACGTGGACCATGGACCCCGAGCCCTCCACACGGGCATCTGGCCGGCCCACGTGGACTGTGGCCCACGAGCCTTCTGCGCAGGCACCGGGCTGGCCCATGTGACACCCACTCAGCCGATCTGGTTTACCTGGGAGAGGCTGGAAGACACCCTGGCTCTCCATATCCACAGCCAAGTCAAAGTGGGAGCAGTCACTCAGGGTGACCACCTCGCCAGTCCCTCCAGGCATGAGGCCACTGATCCTCAGGGGCAGCTCCAGGCTCTGGTCCACTCGAGCTTCCACCTGGCACGGGACAAACTCCATGCTGCTGGGCTCGATCACATAGACCTGGAAGACAGGGGACGGCCTGGGAACGTCAGCTCCCTCGGGAGAGGCAGGGCCCACTGCCTGGCACACCAAGAGCTGTGAGTGCCGGTGCTGAGGACACACCAGTCATTAGAGGGAGCGAGGTGACAGGATGGGGGTGCTGGGACGGGCTGATACAGGGAAGGAAGGCCTCTAGGAGGAAACCTAGGCGCTTAGGCCTGAAACACGGCAAATACAGGAGGGACGGTCTTTGCAAAGGTCCCTGGGCACAGGCCAGCTCCGCCCGCTGGAGGGATATAAAGAAGGCCGGTGAACGGGGAGTGGAGACAGGGTCTGAGAGGCGGCGGGCCAGGCCAGGCAGGGCCTGTGCCAGTGTAAGAACACCAGTTCTCACTGCTCCAGAGCTGGGGAGACCTCGGAGGTTCCCATCACTCTGACCTCCACGCAGAATCAGCAGCTGGGCAACCAGGAAGAAGCTGCTAGAAAATCCCAGAGAGAGATGACGGCAGCTTAGAACAGGGCGAGGACTGGTGGAGGAATCGGTCGGTCTGGGATCTGACCTGGGTGTACTGACCAGGGGACGGGCTGCAAAAGCAAGAGCAGCAGCAACGGCAACCGCTCTCGTAAAACCTACCTCAAGCTCCCTCGAAGGACACTGCTAATTAATTGATTCCTGCCTCCTTGTTAAAGGGCCCCAGTACCAACCCTGCAGACCCGGTGAAGACCCTGTACTAGGAAGGGCAGTGACTGCCCCAGCTCCAGGGGGTGGGTCTGAAGTGAATAGTCTGACCCAGACGCCAGGTTCTCACCTGGACACAAAAAAGAAGAGACAAGCCCTAGCCTATTTTGGAACCTTGCTCCTTAACTGTCCTCAAGCCCAGTCATGAATAAACCTTTTTGTTTGCCTAAAAAAACAGAAAGAAAGGATTGCGCCATGATTACACCCTGTTGGGGGTGCTTTCTCCTCCCTCTGTCTCTCTGACGAAAACACAGGATGTATGAGGATTAAAAAAAAAAAAAACAGAATTGGATCTATCTCTAGGCAGATGAGTCTGCAGAGCTCAATAAAAGACCGGAATAACCAGCCCATCCATGTCCCACATAACCTGAGAAAGCCGTAACTGGACACTGCTGGGCTTCGATTTCTGCCTGAAAGGAGATAATAAGGGGGTGAGGAGAGAGCAGAGGTCAGGGACGGCTTGGGGTTAGGGCTCCAGGTGGGGCTGGCAGGGGCGCAGCTGCAGGCGACCAGCCGCACCTGCCACCATCGCTAAATGAAAAGGTCCCACTCCACTGGGTCAAAACGTGGGCACAGGGACCGAGTACCTGAACAAGAATGAAGGGAGAGCCAGGCCTGGTCCCTTGCAGCCAGTGGGCTCCCGTTCACACACACAGGGATACTTCCAATGTGAGATTCGTATCTTTCAGATCTGGGGAAATTTCTAGAATGCCTCTTTGATGATCTTATATCTATCTTTCGTGTTCTCTGGTCTCGCCACACCCCACCAGAAACCCCAGCTCTGTGGACATGGCCCTGCTGGTCCCACCACTGACTGGTGTGGGATGGCGTGTCTGCTTCCTGGAGTGGCCGTTAGCTCCAGGGCAGTACTGGGGCACAACCATTCTCCTGCTCCCCTCTCTCCAGCTGCAGACACCACGTCCGGGACGCAGGGCTAAAGGGTGTTTCTGAAAAGCCCAAGTGCTATTTAATGGGGGTGACTGGAGACCACCCTGCCTCCCCCTGAGCTGTCCTGGCCCCTGAAGTCTCACCTTCATCTCTCCAAAATGCAGAGCGTTCTGGACGTCGTGTGCTCGGATGACACTGAGTCCGGTGTCACTGCCTGTGGTCATCACGCCCTTGACGGTGACTGTGGCAACCGCAGAGTTTGAGGAGGACCAGCTGAAGTTCCCACTGCCCCCGTGGGCCTGCAGAGAAAAGCCACGCTGGGTCAGCCGCTCCCCCTACTCCTGCACGGGAAGCCGGGGGCCAGGAGATGACACGGTCACTCGTTTACCCTCACCTCGCACCCTCGGCCACTCACTGCCACGCCCACCAACATGTGCTTACACCCACACTCAGACCGACAGCCACCGACCCACACAATCACGCCCACGCGTCCCTCCTCACGCATCACATTCCCCCACATGCTCACACACACTGACCCCTCGTGTCACACCGTGACCCACTCACATTCTCACCCGCCGACACGTGCTCACACGCACGCCCCTTCAAGTACGTACAAATGCTCACATGAACACACTCATCTTTTCACAGATATTCCCACTCACACACCAACATTCACCTGGTCACACACATGTTCACACTCACAGTCTCACACACACTGACCCCCACTCATATTCCCACGTGCTCACGCACTGACACTAGCCATTCACACAATCCCCCATTCATTTTGTCACTCGCGCCTATTCACTCACATCCACGCCCCCTCACACACCGACGCACACGTACACACAACCGTGCATTCTCGCACACACACAGACCGATTTGCGCTTTCTCACACACAATCTTATTCACACACTCACACCTACGTTCACTTACACACTCACACAAGGTCAATGCCCCCATTGCATTCAATGTGGCACCTGCCAAGGTCGATCTAGAGGCCCCCTCTGCCCTACTCTCTACTGTGCCTCCATTCTGTCCTCATTTTCTAGGGGCCATAAAACTGACAAACACAGGGAACCAGCAGTTAGCGTAATGCCTATGTTGCTGGACTCCCACGTAGTTGACCGCGGTTCACGTCCCAGACCCGGTGGCTTAAAACCCACACCGGGCGCGTGTGTGTGCGTGCCCAAGATCCTGAGAGGAGAATGGAGGAGAAGGGATTGTGGCGTGGCCATCCCCCTGGGGGGTGATTTCTCGCTTTCTGTCTCTCTGCCTCTCTCTGTCGGTCTGGCGAGCGCACGCGCCCTATAGTGAAAAACCTCTCAAAAAAAAAAAAAGAAAAGAAAAGAAAAGAAAACTGACAAACACAAACACACACACCTGTGATGGTGGCTCCCAAAATAGCAGTACTTCTCAGAGGCCAGGCTGGAGTGGAAGAACCGCACATACAGGGCCTGCCAGGACCAGACACACACTCCCTGCCACCCCTCTTCTTTCCAGATCAGAGTCCCAACCCCAGAACTGGAGAGGTCAGGAAGGTTATACCTGGGTGAACAGGGAGCAGATGCCAGTGCACAGGCAGGCCACCTACTGTTACTCCAGGGGACAGCAGGGCTGACCAACCCTGAGAGCTCAGGCCCTGTCCCACATCAGAGCCCGCCAGGTAACGCCACGAGGCCCATGAGGGTCCCAGCAGTAGCACCAGTCTGCTCAGAGTTGAGGGTATTTTTTCTTTGAATTGAAGTTCTTCTCTAAGTATATTTTTATTGCTTTCAAAGACCAATGTTTAGAAATATAAATGTTGGGGCCAGCAGTTAGCGTAATGGCTATGTCGCTGGACTCCCATGTAGTCGACCGCAGTTCAAGTCCCGGACCCAGTGGCTTAAATGGTAATACATAAATATTTAGAGGATTGTTGGACACAGTCTTAGCTGATGTTGATATATTGTACCTGAGGCCTCATTACCCTTGCTAGAGTAGTAGAATATGGGGCCAGGTGATAAGGAGAAAGCTGGCCAAGTCTGTCTTACATTGGAGTTCTTTAAGTTCAAAGACTCACTAGCAAGACTGATTCCTTCAATATGAATGTACAATTTAATGGGACATACTTGTCATAAACAAGTCCCCAAACTGTTTGCCTGTGTGGAAAAGATAATATATTGAGTAAGAACGGAAAAAAACTATCCATTTCCCCCAAGTTATTAAACAAAAACAATAATACATACCAAAATAAATAGTCAAAGAAAAGGAAGGCAAGCAGATGGTGTAGTGGTTACATTGCTAGACTCCCACATCCTCGACCACAGTTCAAGTCAATGATCCATTGTTTTGAAACTCATCTTGGGCACCTGCCCTAGGCAGGGAAGTGATTTCTCACTTTCTGTCTCTCTGTCTCTCTCTGTTTTTCTGGAAAGCGCACGCGCCCTATAGCAAAAACGTCTCCCCCCCAAAAATACCGAAATATATATAAATGTTAATTGGAACTGAAATCCATACTCTAAGGTTTCTTTACTGTACTTTTTTTCTCTGTAGTTTTAGTTGTTAAGGGTGCTTTCTGATTATCAAACTGCTATGAGGGAAAACGTAAGGAACACAGAAATCACAACGACTGGTTTCAAATGAATATTAAGAGTAACAGAATGGGCCTAGCCTGGGAATGCAGGACGCAGCACACAGCTGGGTCGTGCTGGAGCCACACGGAGGCCTGGGTTTAGATCCTAAGGCAACCAAAACACAGCGGCCGAGTCCAGGCCATACTCACCTGGGACCCTGGCCGGCCGGGAGACTAAGGGGAGAATTACGTGTGTGGGACCCCGTCAAGGGTACCTACCTGCCTCTCTTTCCTAAAACAAATACATAAATACACTTTAAAATAAGAATGGACAAAAAGCCACAACCTCGTGGAAACTGAAAAAAAAAAAAAAAAAGCCCCAGAAGCTGGGTCTCACATACCTTGATTGTGTACTGATAGGAACCCCTCTTTGGTTGCCATGGGAACGTCAAGATGCTGGGATGGAGGGTGATGGGCACGTGAATGTCAACCTCCTGCTGATTCCACACAGGCGCTCGCAGGGTGTGGACCCCTCCGTCCTGTCAGGGGGGAGGTGGCAACGTGTCACCGTGACAACCAGGTTGCTGGCAGTTTCCCAGTCACCCAGATCCCCACACTTCCCTGAGGGTGGAGCTGCTGCTCGTGGGAGAGCAGAGAGGAAGCCCCGGCCCCCTGCAGCCTTCTCCGTCCAGGGATGGCTTCCCATGCTGTGAGAGCCACTCGGCTGAACCCTCAGGGCACCCCAGCGGACGGACTAGTTATCCCCAGCTTAGAGATAAGGAAAGGAGGTCTGCCATGTGAACACACCCCGACCCGACCCTCAGCCCCTGGAGCTAAGGTGGCAGCAGACCAACTGGAATTGCTATCTGGTGCACAAAGCATTGCCTTCCGCTCCATCCTGCTCCCGAACAAGGCTGGGAGAGTTGTGTGCAAGGCAGAAAAGAGAACCCTATGACCATTTCCCGATCGCTAACACACTGCTCCTGGCTGACCTGATCAGCCTTCTAAATCCAGGGGGAGAGAAAGCAGCCGCAGCAGCCGAAGCAATGCTCGTGGCCCCTGTTAGGCACAGCTGCAGCCTGCCCCAGAGCCTCTCCCTGGTGAGGGCTTCTGCCCCCAGTCAAAGAAGCCATAAATGCAGGGAGAAGGCGAGGCCTAGGGCAGCCTTGGTCAAATGCAGGAGCAGGAAGAGCCCCAAGTCTCCCGCTTTTAGGCAGCTCCTCTGCCGCTGAGGCCTGAGCCCAGAGGGAAGGGCCTGCCAGGCACCCAGGACAGCAGCGCCCTGACCCAGGCTAAGCTTGGAACACCCGACACCCAGGGCTCAGGCCTCCCCTTGAATGGCATTTCTGTCCACAAAGACAAGCTGTGTAGGCTGAAGGCCCAGGGTGCAGACCGGGAGGTCACAACTTGCCTGGTCCACCACCGAGGTGAGGGCTGCATCGATGACCGTCTGGCCCCTCTTTATGGCCTTGACGAGATGGTACGAGCCGTTCTGGGATGAGGAGAGCACCTCGAAGAACTCAGGAGGAAGGACAGTGTCGATGCGGACGCTCTAGAAGGTAAGATGAGGTGGATGAGAGGTGTGCGGGTGGCTTGGGAGTCAGAATTCAGGCAAGTTGAACTCTAGGGCCCTCAGACAGCAGTCGGGACAGCCTGAGGGCCCTCCAGGGCTCAGAGCCCTAACAGCAGGCTGCCAGGCCGCACGAGGCCTTGGGACAAATCTCTGCCCACTCCACGGTGGTCTTCCTGCATGGTCCGATGAACCAGTGCGTCTGTCTCAACTCCTGTGTGGTGCTTAGGGCAGCAGAAAGCCTGCTGTCAGTTTCCCGAGTCCCAGGGGTCTCAACAAAGAACTACAAATACAATAAGAGGGCCTTTTTTTTCTTTTTTTTGGAGAGGTTTTTGCTATAGGGTGCGTGCACTCTCCAGAAAGAGAGACAGAGATAGAAAGTGAGAAATCACCCTCTGGGGGGATGGCCATGCCGCAATCCCTTCTCCTCCATTCTCCTCTCGGGATCTTGGGCATGCATGCAGGCCCAGGGTGCAGACCGGGAGGTCACAACTTGCCTGGTCCACCACCGAGGTGAGGGCTGCATCGATGACCGTCTGGCCCCTCTTTATGGCCTTGACGAGATGGTACGAGCCGTTCTGGGATGAGGAGAGCACCTCGAAGAACTCAGGAGGAAGGACAGTGTCGATGCGGACGCTCTAGAAGGTAAGATGAGGTGGATGAGAGGTGTGCGGGTGGCTTGGGAGTCAGAATTCAGGCAAGTTGAACTCTAGGGCCCTCAGACAGCAGTCGGGACAGCCTGAGGGCCCTCCAGGGCTCAGAGCCCTAACAGCAGGCTGCCAGGCCGCACGAGGCCTTGGGACAAATCTCTGCCCACTCCACGGTGGTCTTCCTGCATGGTCCGATGAACCAGTGCGTCTGTCTCAACTCCTGTGTGGTGCTTAGGGCAGCAGAAAGCCTGCTGTCAGTTTCCCGAGTCCCAGGGGTCTCAACAAAGAACTACAAATACAATAAGAGGGCCTTTTTTTTCTTTTTTTTGGAGAGGTTTTTGCTATAGGGTGCGTGCACTCTCCAGAAAGAGAGACAGAGATAGAAAGTGAGAAATCACCCTCTGGGGGGATGGCCATGCCGCAATCCCTTCTCCTCCATTCTCCTCTCGGGATCTTGGGCATGCATGCACACGCGCCTGGTGTGAGTTTAAGCTGCCAGGTCCGCGACTTGAACCGTGGTTGACCACATGCGAGTCCAGCGACATAGCCATTACGCTAACTGCTGGTCCCATAAGAGGGCATTTAATCCCTTATGGCCAACTTCAAAATACGGCAATCATCCCAGTTTTCTTTCAAGCTGAGCAAAGCCATGACTTCTGCAAAGAAGCCAAAGGGGGATCTTGTCTCCTAAATCTCAAACGTCACCAGGAAGGGCCTGGGTATTCTCAGTGACGACCCTGGGAGTTTCTCACCAAGGGTTTTCTACCCCTCTACCTATTTGTCTGACACGCCTTTCCAGACCCAGAATGCTAATCCGGGTTGGCCCCCGTCATGCAAGGGCTTCAGGATAGGGTCCCAGGTACTTCTGGGCTCAGCAACATGGCCAGGAAGGGAGTTCTGATCCTCTGCAGAACAGGGAGAGATGGGTCCCCACTTCTGCCGTTTCCAGGCACAACGAGAAAGATGACAGCTGAGGTCACCTCCCCTCACTGCCCTGCCGCTTGTGGCATCCTGCCCCTCCAACCCTGCAGGGAGGTCTGTGGTGGGGCCGGGGCACAGACTCTCAGGCCTGTAGAGGGTTGAGAGACACAGCTGTATCTCCCACAGACCCAGGGGCCCGGCAGGAAAGAAGAGGACCCCTCCTTGGCCTGCTTGCTCGGGGACATTGTTGCTTTGGGTAGGAAGATGAGATCTACGCTCTGAACCACAGCAGGTTACCTTTTCATCTGGAGCGGGTCCAAGGCCAGAATCCCCGCCAGCTCCACACTCTGAATCCACACAGGTCTATGCTCTGAAGCCTCAACTCAGGCCCCAGGCCCCAGGAGTCAAACCCTCCTCAACACCGACCGGGACTTGAACTGACACTCACGTCGGACAGGTAGACCTTGTTGCTGGACGTGTCAAACACTTCGATGGTGATCTCATACAGGCGGCCAGTCTCAAGCACCCACCTGTCCCCAGGGTGGACTGTGAACCCTATAAACAGGAAAATGGGGAGCCTGACCACTCAGGCCACAAGTGCAGCGGGGCTGAGAAAGAGAGGGGGCCAGCACCCTCAGCACAGGGCCCCTCGACTACCCAAATGAACGCTCCATAACTGCCCACCTACAACACCCCTCCAGCACCCAACTGAAAACCCCACAACCATCACGAGGGCCACACAACAGTGCAGCTGGAGGGTCACTCAGCTTCCCCCGATAGTAACAACTGCCAAACTGCAGGCCCCACAACAGCCCAGCTGGAGACCAGGCGCCTGCTCACCTGAAGGGCTGTAGGTATCCACCCAGGAGGCCTTCACTGTTTACCTGAAAATCCCACAGCTCACCTGGAGGGCCCCTAAACCACCCACCTGGAAGCCTCATGCCTTCTCACCTGGATGCCTCCTAAGAGTCACCTCCTAAGGAGGGCGAGACTGGATGCCTGCTTCACTCTGAGACTTCAGGGTTTGGCTGATCTCGCCAATTCCCTGCGTCCAGCCCTTCACCACCTCTCCCTGTTCAGTGGCTCGTCCACTCTAGTCGGCAGTAGGCCCACAGTCTGAAGGCAGAGCAACACTAGACTCTGGACCCACAGGAGACCTACACTGCCTCCACAGGAAGTCTGTGTTCTGAAAACGCAGCATGTCTAGACCCGAGGTCACCGCAGCACTCCACTCTCAATGTGCAGCAGGTCAGGATCTGAAGTCGTAGGAGCTCTGGGCTGAGGCCACAGAGATCTCCGCTCTGAACCACTGCAGGTCTATGCTTGGCCACAGCAGGTCTAAATCCAAAACAGGTCCATGGCCGGAATCTCCACTAGGCCTATGCTCTGGAGCCACCCACTCACGGCAGGCCCACGCTCTGGAGCCACCCACCCACGGCAGGCCCACACTCTGGAGCCACCCACCCACGGCAGGCCTGCGCTCTGGAGCCACCCACCCACGGCAGGCCCACACTCTGGAGCCACCCACCCACGGCAGGCCTGCGCTCTGGAGCCACCCACCCACGGCAGGCCCACGCTCTGGAGCCACAGCAGGCACAGACTCTGACACTGGCACTGAGCACCCTCCCCACAGGGACCAGCCCTGCCCTCCCAGGTGTCTCTGCTGCCTGGGCACACAGGATAATGCCACACAGCTGCCTGGAGTGCTCTGCAATGCCGTCTGCTGTCCTAGCTCCCTACCATTGCCCTAGCTATGCCCTCTGCCAAGACGCCCTTCTTGCCAAGGAGGTACCTCTGGGAAAATGCCTGCCTTACAGAGCATCTCGGACTCCTCTCCTACCTCCCTGCCAGCTGTCGCATCACCTTAGGGCCCCTCTGTAAGTGAGCTGATCACTGGCCCTACCCTCCAAAGAGCCGTAAAGGTTAGTCCGGGCAAAGCCCTGGAACGAAAACCAGGAGAGCTGGCCCATAGCACTACAGTTAAACACCACGCACTGGGGGCCACGTCCCACATGACCGACCATGGTTCAAATCCCAGCCTGGAGCTTGGAAAACATGCTGGGCACGTGGGCGTGCATGTCCGAAACCCTGACTTCCTTCAGAGATGGAGAATTGGAGGAAGGGGGATTGCAGCATGCCACAACCCAGTGTGTGTCTGTGTGGGGGGCTTTCTCTCTCTTTCTCCCTCTCTCCCTGGCATGTGCATGTACCCTTGGACAAAAAAAGAATAAGAGAAAGAAAAAAAACCTAAAAGAAAACACAGGAGGAGGCTAAGCCTCCACGCCTGCCCTGCCTCATCTCTCTCCCTGACTGGGCTCCACTCTGCTCACTTCCACACTGAATATAGAAGCTGCTCATGAACAGCCCAGGCACGGTGGGGCCCAGTGCTGATGGCCCGAGCCTGGCAGGTGACAGCTCCAGGAAACACTTCCTGTGGAGCTCTGGCTCTTCTTTCTTCTTCTTTTTTTTTTTTTTACATCGCATCTAATCACAAGCAAGCAGCATCCAGGAGGCCCCACTCACCCAGGTACCCGGGTTCGACGACGTAGATGGTGCTGTTGGGTAGCCTCGAGGCACCCTGCATGCGGATGCCTGAGTTCCTCATTAAGGACAGAACACAGCTCAGCAAGTCGGCCAGCCGGCGGGCTTCGGCCTGGCTCGGGTGGCCCGGTTACCATCAGGACATGGCACAGAGAGGGGGAGGGATGAGAATGAGCCCCCTTAGACCAAGGGGCTTTTCAGAGGTGAAGGCTGCACTGCACTTTCTTTTAGCTAAGGGGGACTGTGCGAGACCACACAGCACACCGGCAAATTTGGGACATCACCCGCCTCCACCAGGCCCCCTCAGTTGAGGTTGCAGGCACCTGGGACATTCCCAGAGGCAAGGGCTGATATTCATTCCTGTCACCACCTCCCATCCCTTTGACCCTCCCCGGTGAGTCACCCACAGAGGTGGGCAACGCCACTCAGCGGTGCTGCTATTTCAGTTCTGATTTTCACAGCGCTGACGGAAGACAGGGCTATTTTTAGCTTTGCCTGGCATAAGTCATTTTCTTGAAGATTAATAACTCGACTTCAAAAAAGCAGACTTGTAACACCTATGCAGACACACATATACACACACACACACACACACACATACACACACACTGGCCCCAAAAGAGGATACTCCTGTGGCCGAGGACAAGGTGGCTCTGCCCCAGCTGCACTGCTGTGACCGTTGACGTGTCCTGGGCCAAGACAGCCACCGGCTGGGCCGGATCTCCTGTGGGGCCCGGGACGCTGTTCTGAAGCTGCAGCTCATATAGGTCGGAAGGCATGGAGAGTTCTGGAGACCCAGGGACAAAACAGGACCAAGAGGGAGAACACAGACAAATGCAATGTTAGAAGCTAATATGTCCACCCTGCCCTGAGGCTCAAGAACCTGCCTTCAGGGGCCTAGCAGTTAGTGTAATGGCAATGTCGCTGGACTCCCATGTAGTGGACCACGGTTCGAGTCCCAGACCTGTTGGCTTAAAACTCACACCAGGCACATGTGCGTGCGTGCCCAAGATCCCGAGAGGAGAATAGAGGAGAAAGGACTGCGGCATGGCCATCCCTTTAGGGGTGATTTCTCGCTTTCTGTCTCTCTGTCTCCCTCTGTCTTTCTAGTGAGCGCACGCGCCCTATAGTGAAAACCTGTCCAAAAAAAATAAAAAATACCTGCCTTCAGGTTCTACAGCTGCTTGGTTTATGGTTGTAAATCTTTTCATGACCTTCTGACCTTAGCCAACACTTAAGATGTACTTTCTCATGGTCAGAGTCCTCCTGGCCCTCAGTCCATGTAGCCTGCGAGGATGACCGTGGTGACCGACTCACTGACGCACCTGAAATCTTCCCCTGCCTGATCTTCTGCACCTTGTAGCGGATGGCGGTCCCCACCAACAGGAAGATGTCATGTGCAGGGCTTAGAAGGATGTTCTCCAGTATCAGCAGTCTGACTTCGGCAGGGCGGACGTTCTTGGCAGGAAGAACGGACAGGAATGACAAGGCGTTGGTCATGGAGGAAGTGGGAGAGGAAGACAAGAGAAAGGTTTCTGTTATAATTTTTAAAATTTAACTTATCTGTTTGTTTATAGAGGAAGAGGGAAGTTCAGGAGGAAGAAACAAGACATTACTCACAATCCCACACAATCAGACCCAGAAATCGCAAGAGAACTGTACGAGTGAAAGAGATGCATTCTGAAATGATTAAAAGCACACACTGAGGGACCAGCAGTTAGCGTAATGGTTATGTTGCTGGACTCCCATGTAGTCGACCATGGTTCGAGTTCCAGACCTGGTGGCTTAAACTCATGCCAGGTGCGTGTGCGTGCGTGCCCAAGATCCCGAGAGGAGAATGGAGAAGAAGGGATTGCGGCGTGACCATCCCCCCAGGGGGGTGATTTCTCGCTTTCTGTCTCTATGTCTCTCTCTGTCTGTCTGGCGAGCACACGCGCCCTATAGCAAAAACGTCTTCAAAAAAAAAAAGAAAGAAAGAAAGAAAGAGAGAAAGAGCACACACTGAGCACCTCACTGCACACCTCACTGCACATTTACGTCACAGCTCAATTTAAGATAATGACAATCAGGCAGAAAGAAAAGAGAGAAGCCAGGAGGGATCTCTGTGGATGCTACGACCACCAGGAGCTCACAGTCTTTCCCCTCAAGACCCCCAATGTTCAGGGAGGCTGGGAAGACCCACCAACCTCAAAGGGGGAGAAGTATGTGTCTCTGGGGAGCGCTCAGCCCTAGTCCTTGGCCCAGTCCCCTACCTGCCCCTCATCCCTACCCGTGACCTCCTCCCTCCTCGGGAAAACTTGTGAGAAACTCAGTGATGAGAGAGACAATGAGGTGTCCCGTCTGTGCACCGCTGGGTAACGGAACTCTACGGGCCCGTCCCTTCCACTGTGCGTGGCCTACTGTGAGCCCGAACGTGGCAATGATCTGATGGCAAAGCGAATGGCTCTTCTCCACACAAATGTGAATGTGTTTTCTTCGGAGGAGTGGCAACTGATTATCATCCTGGGATATTGGCCAGTTGTGCTCTCTGTAAACAGCAGCCTCCCTGACGGCCTAGGCATGCCTTCCGGATTTTCTGCGGACCTGCTGTAACGTCTTACAGGGCTCCTCACGCACGTCAGTAAAACCCTATCTTTGACAGGTCAAAGGAAAATTTTTAAAATGCAGGCTCTACCACTGGCATGGTAGGCTCTTTCCAAGCACGGCAGGCAGGACAAGGAACGTGCCCTTCCAGCTCAGCAGTGAGGCCAGTCCCCATCCTTGCCCTGGGCACTACATGGGGACTAGATGTCCCCAAATACTACCTGTAAGAACCCTGCAGAAGCAAACTGGTATGTCCTCGGATGTTTCCAAAACCCTCCAGGACTCCCAAGCTATCAGCTAAACCCCTAAGGAGTGTGAATCATCTGAGCATTTATCTTTGTCCCTCACGTTACAGAATTAAACGCCTCAAGTATCGAGACCTTCCTGCCTGCGCTCTGTGAACTAGGCTGTAGCTCAAACTGGGTAGCAGGAAAAAGGGGGTGGGGAGGGGCTGGGTAAAGCTCCCCTTTCTTCTCCACCGCTCTGAAGACAGGTGGACGGGGAAGTGGGTCCTGGGGAGGCAGGGATGACGGGCGTTGGGCTGGAGAAGCTGGGGTGGAGGCCACCCTGTGCACCCTAGCCCTCCACAGTGAAATCGCTGAGCAGCCAGTCGGTACAGGAGTGAAAGCACGGCGGCCACCCGGGAGCCCCGGTTTGTCAGCCTCCCAGACGTTTGGGCGTGCCCCTGCACCGGGACGGCAGGGGGGAGGTATCTGCTGAAGTTACTGAGAGTCCATACGTTCTTAGATGTCGCTTGAAACTGAGAACGGCCCCGTGACTCCAGAGATGGCATACTCTGGGGGTGCCTCAACCACCTCTCCCAAAGCCGTGGCCGGAACAAACCAAACCAAAGCAACAAAATGACGGAATCTCGCCCTGAAGTAATTTCTGCTACTCGCTGTGTCCGCGGGTGTGAGCAGGAGTGCTCCGCCGGGCTCCACGCGGAAGCCCGGAAATCGGCCTACCTTGTACACAGCCTCCTGGATGCGAGCCTTGAGCTTGGAGCTGCCGGTCTTCATTCCGGACACCAGGACGGTGTCGCCCTGCTTGGCCGCCTTCTCCATCTCCGAGATGTAGGCGGGGGGTATGTACGTGGACTCCGAGAACGTCAGGATTCTGGAAACGTCATGGAAGCGCGTGTGTCAGCCCCGAGCACAGGATCGTCAGGATCTGACATGACATTCCCCGTCAGGACGTCCTACTCGGTGCCAGAGGTGAAATAAGTGGTCCTAGACGGTGCTGCTTAGAAAAGCGTCTGCAGCTTCCTGCAACACAGTCACCAACCTTGGGAAAGACACAAATTCTTGGCCGCCGGCCCAGCCTTTGACTGCAAGAAGCCTGGGAGTCTGCGTCTTATCAAAATGGGCCAGTGCTAATAAACACTGAAATTTCAAATCCCCAGCTCAGTCAAGATGCCTAATTCAAACGCAAAAACTAGGCCTGTGAACGTTAAAGCAGCTGACCTCAGACCAGATTCCCAGCCGCAACAGTGTCAACTGTGCCCATCGGTCTCCTGAAGCTGCCTGCTGTATTCCTGTCCCCCAGCCCGTGTGTGATGGGGACAGCATCTCAGTGGTCCTCAGACATGGGCATGGCAAACCCCTCTGTTTCTCTGCTTCGTAGGAGAAACGTGAGGCTCACACTGGCTATGCTCCTCGACTAAGGCCACAGGCAGGAAGTGGAGAGGTCAGGAACGACACAAGGCCTCTGACTCTGCAGCTCACGCTCAGCTTCATAAAAGCCCAGAAACCCCAGTGCTGGTAGAGACGAGGTTAGAGGGTAGAAGTTGAGCCCCCAGTGAGCGCCGGGCACAAGTGTCAGTGTGTGAGGATGCCTGCCCTGGAGATGGCGTGAGTTCTGCACCAGCAAAGTTAAGGACAGAGGTGCCGCCATGCTCCCTACAGCTCAGCGGTGGACGCTGAATCGTGTGACTACGAAGCCAGAATCCCCACAGAGTATCAAGTAGTTGCAAAGGTAGTAAGTAAACAACTCATAGTGGGGGGCCCTGGCAAACGCCCCTCATCCAAGTGACTCCAGTGCCCATGCATCACCAGTGATCGGATAATCTGACCATGCTAACAGGCGGTGAGAATACCAAATGTCATTTCCATGACAGTCCTGCCAGCGATGCAAGGCTCTGAGGCTGGTCATGAGGGAATATCACAGAAATCCAAAACGAGGGACATCTGCAAAACAGCGGAGTGTAAGCTTCGTAAGTGTCTGGGTGCCGAAGGTCCAAGAAACACCATGAGACTGGCCCCGGTGGAGAGATACTACACTCAGCTTGTGACTCTGACCTGAGGGTTTTTTTCTTTCTTTCTTTTTTTTTTTTTTTTTCTAAAAAGGACAAAATTAGGACAATTGGTAAAACTTGAACGAGGGCTGAGGACCACGCATCAGTGTCCATCTCCTCATTTGGATGGCTGTATTGCGGATATGCAGGATAATGTCTTCAGCCAGTAAATGCACATTCAAATAATTGAGGGTCGTGGGACACCAGGTGGGTGAATGGCTTCCCAACAGCTTTGGGAAATCACTTTCCGTCCTATACCAGCAAATTTTCTTTTCTTTTTCTTTTTTTTTTTTTTGAGAGGTTTTTGCTATAGGGCGTGTGTGCTCGCCAGAAAGAGAGACAGAGAGATAGAAAGTGAGAAATCACCCTCCAGGGCGGATGGCCACGCCGCAATCCCTTCTCCTCCATTCTCCTCTTGGGATCTTGGGCATGCACGCACACGCGCCCGGCATGAGTTTAAGCTACCGGGTCCGGGACTCAAACTGTGGTCGACTGCACGGAAGCTCAGCAACATAGTCAATTACGCTAACTGCTGGTTCCACCAGCAAATTTTCTGTAGGCTTAACATTGATGCATAATTTTAAAAAATTAGGTCTTCTTACTCCAAAAGGGATGATATTCTTTTTTTTTTCTTCTTCTTTTTTTCTTAATTGGCAAAGGGTACATGCACTCTCCAGAGAAAGACAACGAGGAGAGAAAGAGAGAAAGAGAGCAAGAGAGCAACGCCCCCAGTATGGTCAAGCTATCATCCCCCCTTCCATCTCTCCAGCATGTCAGGACCTTGAGCACATATGCCCGGCCTATTTTTTCAAGCCACCATGGCCAGAATTTGAACAGCACAGTCACCATGTAGGATGGCTCCCTTAACCATGAGGCTAAGCAGCTGGCCCGAGAGAGATAATACTCTTTAAAAATCGTCGAACAAAGTGTGAGTGACACAGCCAAGTAGTGAATAAAAGCTCAGCCCTGGGTCTGCGCCAGCACTGGCCACGGAACACAGCGATGGGAACGCTCAGCTTCTGCCCTGCCCAACTCGCAGCTACGCAGCAGCCACAGCTGAGAGCACTTGAAGTATAGCTAGGACTTCTCATTTGTCTAACTTAAACGTAAAAAGCAGACTGGAAGGAGCTCACACTCTGGGTGGTGCAGATCACACAGGTGTGAGTTTAAGTTCTAGCTCTGTCACAAGTAACTTCAGTCTCAGAGTCTGCATCTGAGAAGCGGAGTGAATGGTGGTACGTGCAGCTCACACAGGGAGACTGAGGGCATCCGTGCAGGCCCCTGAGGAGCCCACCGGTATCTTCTTTCCTGCTTCCCTTCAGGGATGCTCAGGCCCGGCGAAGGCGCCTCTTACCGCAGTGCATTGTGGGAATCTGAGACCCCGTCTGCTTCTGGGTCCTTCACGATCGTCCAGTCAAATCCCAGTCCAGCCAGAGTGCTGAAAGTGTTCCCTGGAAGAGAGGATGGGGAGGCAGGAACGCATCGCAGTCAGTCCCCAGAGCTAAGGGAAAGGGAGCTGGGGGCACCCACGACGGCCAGGAACTACGCTCAACGCCAGCCTACGGCCTCCATTTCAGGGAGGAGGCACCGAGGTTCAAAGGGATGAAGCTCACAGTCATGTGAACACAAGCGGCTGAGGCAGGATTTGAACTCGGGCCTCAGGTGCAAGCGTGTGCTCTTCCTGCTGTACCTTCCTGTCCTGTGTGAAAGACACCTTTCCCCTCACAGATGTAAGCACTCCCCCTCACACATGTAAGCCCTTCCCCTCACACATGTAAGCCCTTCCCCTCACACATGTAAGCACTCCCCCTCACACATGTAAGCACCCCCCCACACATGTAAACACTCCCCCTCACACATGTAAGCACCCCCCTCACACATGTAAGCACCCCCCCTCACACATGTCAGTTTAGGAGGTCGCCCTGAGGCCTGAGTCGTTCGGTACTTCTCACCACCCGTGGGGAGTAAACTCCCATCCGTCCCAGTGCAGGGGAGGAAATGCAAGAAGGGGCAGGACTCCTGACCGTGGGGTTTCACGTGACTATTCTTTTTTCTAACACTGACTGAGACTTCCGGGGTCTCAGGATGAAGGAGCTAGGGGTCCAGGTCAGCCAACCCAACCTCTGAAGTCCTGCTTGGCTGACTCAGTCTTCTGTGATGTCTCAAATTAACAAATGCTATCTGTGACTAATTCCAAGTTCTCCTGAAAAACCCAAAGATGGGCCTCACTGCCTCTGACGACCAGGACTGGTTCCACTCGTCTGGAAGGGTGCATCTGCTCTGGTTTGCCTCACTCCCCGCCACCCCTTACTGTCCCACACCTATTCCACGCTCTTCATGTACCTTCCCTGCCTGACAAGCCCTCGAGGTAGAGCCTCTGGGGCCGAGAAGAGCTCTTTCACCAGTGCAAAAGGGCAAAGCGTCCTGCCTGGGACCAGCTCCCCACCCCGAGATCTCAAAAACCAAAGGAGATGGCACATTGTGAAAGCTCCAGGATGCTGCTGTCCCTGCTGGGACACTTCCACAGCATCTTCCATGAATGGAGGTTTCTTTCCACCCACGCGGTCAACGACCTTCGGTAAGAACTGTAACCTCCAAAGCTTCCCCTCTCTCTTTACCAGGAGGTCAAGCTGCAGCTGCGAGTCTGCCTAAACCCGAAGAGGCCATCTAGAAGGAGTCCACTCTGGTGGGGTGAGGGGAAGCACCGTGCTCTGAGCCGGCAGCCTGAGCGTCTTGGTCCACATACCCTCTGAGGTCTACACTGGGGAGTCAACACCACCCTGAGTGCCCCGCCAGGGAAAACTCCCCTGCTGTCCCCAAAGGAGTCACCCACCAACCTCTCCCCGCTTTCCATCACTGCCCAGAGAGCTGGCTCCCTAAAATGGGCTCTCCGGGGGCCATCTCTCTGAGCAGGCAGGGCATGCTTACACTCTGAGCACACAAGCCCTGCGGCGGGGCAGCCTGGGCACAGGAATGGCCAGGACCTGAGCCTGCCAAGAGCAGGGGGCCCAAGTCAGAGGTGGTTTCTACCCCTTGAACGACTTCCCTGGCACCGACTGGCCACCCGAGTGGAGCAGCACTCAGTGGAGGGCAGAGCAACAGAGCGAGGCCATGGCCCTGTGACCAAGGCCCACAGGCAGGGCGCTGCAAGGGCTACAGTCTAGCAGCAAGGGTTACGGTCTAGCAGAGCTGCAGAGGACCAACGGGCAGGGGCGTGTCTACACCTTCGGAGTCCAGCGCCTGGATCTTCAGCTCCAGGGGAGAATCTTCCAGGTAGAGCTCACGAGTGGTGGAGACGATCTGAATGCCATGGATGAGGTCTACGATGGCATCACAGCGCAGGACCTGGCCTGTGGCTGGGGACAGACGGAGAGGGTGAGCACCGGGGACAGCACACGCCCACCCCCAGGGCCCGCGGGCCAGGCAGTCTTACGGTCGTGGCAAAGACTATAGCCGCCAAGACAGCACTACACCCAAATGGAACCTCAGGAGCCACGTGGCCACTAACTCACACACGCCCTCCTCAATGGGAACTGAACTTCCAAGAGGGGAGGCTTTAGAAGTATCTTCATTGTTGGGACCAGCAGTTAGTGTAATGGCTATGTCGTTGGACTCCCATATAGTCGACTGTGGTTCGAGTCCTGGACCCAGTGTCTTAAACTCACACTTCGAGAGGAGAATGGAGGAGAAGGGATTGCAGCGTGGCATCTTCCCTGGGTGGTGATTTCTTGCTTTCTGTCTGTCTCTCTGTCTCTCTGGCGAGCGCACGCACCCTATAACAAAAACCTCTCCCCCCAAAAAAGTATTTTCATTGTCCATCTTGGATTTTTCTTTTTTTTTTTTTGAGAGGTTTTTGCTATAGGGCGCGTGCGCTCGTCAGACAGACAGACACAGAAAGCGAGAAATCACCCCCCAGGGGGGATGCTCACGCCGCAATCCCTTCTCCTCCATTCTCCTCTCGGGATCTTGGGCACGCATGCACACGTGCCCAGCATGAGTTTAAGCCACCGGGACGAGAACTGCAGTCGACTACATGGGAGTCCAGCGACATAGCCATTACGCTAACTGCTGGTTCCCCCCCGGCATGAATTTTAAGCCACCGGGACGAGAACTGCGGTTGACTACATGGGAGTCCAGCGACATAGCCATTACGCTAACTGCTGGTTCCCATCTTGGGTTTTTCTAACAGGGGCACCAGCACAAAGCTATGTACAAAAAGAAAATCCTATAGTAAAATGTAGTTTTGTTCAGGTCTAACCATGGGGTGAAATGACAAGATGGGGTGAAATGGCAAGGGATGCCCGCCCCTACACGGAGGTCAGCTGGCGTCCTTACCGAGGAGTAGCAAGTCTACCCCAGGAGGGTGGGTGGGCACAGACACAGATCCTGTCTTTACTTGCTCCATTAATAAGTACCCGGCTATTTCTCAGTGTAAGACGAGCAGCAGGTGATACAAAATGACTCTGACCTTCCTTGCACACTCTGCATGTCATTTTATTAGAAAGCAGTACAGTCCCACGGACTGTGCACCCTTAAAAGTGTTCATGCGCTAGGACCTCACTAAGACTGGAATCTTTCCCAAGGGAAAATACCCTAAGAGATCTTCAAATTGTTCTCATTATAAAAACAAGTATTCCTATACCTCGCACTGAAATAAATATCCGGAACCACTCCACATTAGGGAGGAATACAGGACGACCTCCTGTTAGTTGCTACTCGGCATCAATAACCCTAGGGCTGGCTGGTGACCTGGTGGGGTGACCAGATCCCACACGGACAAACTCTGCTATTTGCGTCCCAGAGACCTGGTGGCTTTGGGGAACGCACCAAGCAAGTGTGTGTACACTGAAAGTCTCGAAAGGAGGGGAAAGTGGGGGAGGAGAGATTGTGGCGTGATCGCCCTCGTGGGGTGTGCTTTCTCGCTTTCTTTCTCTCTCCCTCTCTCTCTCTGGTGAGCACCTGTGCCCTCTGAGGGGAAAAAATTCAAGAGCAAATAAAGAATAGTTCTATAGCAAAGTGAAAAACATCCTGTCAGGGGGAACCAGCAGTTATTGTAATGGCTATGTCGCTGGACTCCCACGTAGTAGACCACGGTTTGCGTCCTGGACCCGGTGGCTTAAATCTCACGCTGGGCACGTGTGCGTGTGTGCCCAAGATCCCAAGAGGAGAATGGAGGAGAAGGGATTGCAGCGTGGCCATCCCCCCTGGGGGGTGATTTCTCGCTTTCTGTCTCTATGTCTCTCTCTGTCTGGCGAGCGCACGTGCCCTATAGTGAAAACGTCTCCAAAAAAAAAAAAAAGAAAGAAAGAAAGAAAAAGAAAAAACATCCTGTCATGGTATGTAAGGGAAAGCATAATAAAAAATAAAAATAAAATAAAATAAAAAAACCCATAACAACAACAAAACACCACCATACTCTTTCTAACCATTTTATAACTATAATATGGTACATTTAATTAGAGAGGGCAAAACAATTTCCTAGATTAGGACTCCTTTCTTCACTTTGATTTGCTATCCATCAAGAGCTCTCTGGGTAACAGTATTTTAGAAACTCAAGCCAGCCTCCACGAGAAGGAAAACGGTGCACAGTGCTGGCAGAAGCGACAGACACTCACTGGACACCTGGCATCCTCCCACCCGATAAGAGAGCTGGTCACGAGTTCCAGCCACCTCTGAGGTCTGAGGTCTCAGTGAGGTATTTCCCCATCTTTTGTCCCCATCAGGAATGACAAAAGACGCTCGCATCCCTTACTGATGTCCTCGGCGAAGATGATGCTGGTCAGGCGGGCGGGCTGAGTCAGGCGGGCCTGCACCACTGCCTTCTGCGAGCACTGGTGGCCATCGGGGCCCAGCGGCTCTATGCTGGCCACTTCCGGCCGGGTCGATGACCTGCAGGGAGAAGACAAAACGTTCTCTCTGGAGCTGCCCTGCAAGGCATAGCTGGGCCAGCAGCCAGAGCAGTGGTTCCCACTCGGGTCTCTGTCCTGGACTCCCACACAGAACAAAGGTGGGAAGCCTCACACCACCTCCGAACCACGGGAGAGATGGGACTGAGCTGAGGCCCCTCCAGGAAGGCCTGGACCACCTGAGGGCACAGGCTTCGGCAAACAGTTACCCACTGAGCACGGGAAACGAGAGCCCCAACACCTGAAACAAACTCCACATCCCAGACGGTCACTGCTCCGACTGTCCTGCAGACATGGCGGCGTTTTCCATCAGCAGGGAAACTGCTCCCCTCATAAGTGACCCGTGGTATGAGGAAGGAATGCCAGGGGTCTGGGCCAACCCAGCCCTGGGTTGGCACACAGCAGCCCCCAGGCATGAGCTTCTACAATGACAGACATGTCTACAACCCCTGAGCTCACTCGCTGTCCGGACAGAGTCCTGTGTGGGCAGAGCTGACCCATAGCCAAGGAGGGGGACACACAGAAACACATCAGCAATTGGTCAGGACTATCTACGTGACAACGTTCCTTGGGAAACACCAGGACGAAGCGACAGTACGACGGGGAAGCTGTCTGGCATCAGAGTCCTCGGAGAGCTCCCGGCGTGACTAGGCGCCCGTGGAGGGAAGTCCACTGAGTGGGGCGTCCAGTTCTCATCCCTCGGGGGTGCGCCTCCCCACTGCAGCAGGTGCTCTGGGGTCTCTGCATCCTTCCCCAACTTCTGCTCAAACTCACAGCTGCATGGTCTGTTTCCAGAGGGAAGCTGATAAATACTGCATGGTGTTAAAAGCATGGTGTGAACCTCCAACACATCTCTGCACACCCATGGCCATCACAGCTTCACTCACAAGGGCCAAGACAAAGGAACAACCTACGTATCCATCACTGGGTGAGTGTATATTGTGCGTAAATATACGTACAACAGAATAGCATTCAGCCGTTAAAAAGAAGAAGCGCTCTCTCTCGCCCACACATGGAGGGACCTGGAGGGCATGATGCTAGGTGAAACGAACCAACCACAGAGAGACAAACACTGCATGATCTCGGACCAGCAGTTAGCGTAATGGCTATGTCGCTGGACTCCCATGTAGTCAACTGCGGTTCGCGTCCTG
>NW_006159958.1:2889068-2898425 GCF_000334495.1 Tupaia belangeri chinensis
GCGTGTGCGTGCGTGCCCAAGATCCCGAGAGGAGAATGGAGGAGAAGGGATTGCGGCGTGGCCATCCCCCCTGGGGGGTGATTTCTCGCTTTCTGTCTGTCTGTCTGGCGAGTGCAGGCACCCTATAGCGAAAATCTCTAACAAAAAACAAACAAAAAAAACAAAACACTGCATGATCTCACTTCTATGTGAAATCTTACCAAAAAAAGGTTAAATATATGTGTGTGTGTGTGTGTGTGTGTGTGTGTGTGTTTGTGTATACACACACATATATATATAAAGAATGAAAGTGGTTATCAGGGCCGGGTTGGGAAGGGAAGAAAAGGGGAGACGTAAATTGAAGAGTACAAAGTACCGAACGTGTGGGACAAGCCATGGAAGGACCCAGCGCACAGCATGGGTCATAGTTAATAACAGGGTAGCACGCTGGGGTTTTTGCCAAGTGAGTAGACTGTAGCTGCTCTGCTCTACAGGGAATATGGGTCACTACGCGAGACGATGCGGGCATTTGGTCGTCTCCCTACAGTAGCCACTTCACTACACATGTGATTCTTAAAACTTCATGTTGTGGGACCAACAGATGGCATAATGGCTAAGTCACTGGACTTCCACGTAGTCAACCACGGTTCGAGTCCTGGACCTGGTAACTTAAAACACCCGGGGTGCGTGTTCGAGTCCTGGACCTGGTGACTTAAAACACCCTGGGTGCGTGTGTGTGCATGGCCAGGATTCTGAGAGGAGAAGGGAGAGAAGGGATTGCGGCGTGGCTAAGGGTGATTTCTCGCTCTCTGTCTCTTCAGTGAGCGCATGCACCCTATACCAAACTAAACAAAAAAAAAAAAATCACATTGTATGCCTTAAATAGACACAATAAAATTTGCTTAACAAAAAAGCAGTGGAGTAAAACACACCCCAACGAGACTTCTGGTTTGATGCCAAGTGTCTCTCAGAGCCAGTCGGCACAGGTGGCATCTCCAAACACACCCGAGGACACGGACCACGCCAACACCACCAGGCACATGCTGAGCGGCTGGGAGGAGGCCTGTGCTGGAGCAGTCACTTCTCCTGAAGATATGCTGGCAGTAACCCATGGTATGAAGCCTCAGTCCCCGAGGAATACCCGTGTGGTCTCCTCAGTGATCTCTCCTGAGAAAAGAGCATTTCAGAGGCTAAGAGAGGAGTACACAGAAAACATGAGTGCACGCAGACATGGCAGACAGCTGCCTGTGGTAACATGCCTCACACCGAGCTAGAAGGAGACGCTCATTAGTAACTGATTTGGAGCCCTAAGCTATTCTTCAAAGGGTGTTAAGCCTTTCCCCCTCACCAACCTGCCTGTGGAGACACATAACTAGAAAATTCACACAGAGCAAAGACAAATAAATTGCAGCGTGGAATCCCGGATTGGATCCGTAGCAGAAAACTGATGAAACCCAAATGTAGGTGTCTCCTCCTGTCCACACTAGCTACGCTCCGAGCGTCCAGTGGGTGCCTGAGACCACAGAGAGTCTCAACCCTGTGGAGGCCATGTTTCTCCTCTGCATATATACCCTCATAAAGTTTAACTTCTAAATTAGGCACAGTGAGAGATGAACAGTAATAAGTAATAGGACAACTGTAACAACATACTATGATGAAGGTATATCAATAGACGCTCCCTCCCTCTCTCCCTCTCTCTCTCTGAAGACCTCTGTTGACTATGGGTAACTGAAACTGTAGGAAGTGAAACTTTCAATAAGAGGGGACGACTGTAGTCTAGAATTCAGTTAGTACTCATGTCCTAATGTTAATTTCTTAGTTCAACAAATGTCCCTGGTTTTGTAAGATGTCAACATTAGGGGAAGTTGTATGAAGGTTCACAGCAACTCCCTGTATTATCTCTGCACGTTCCTGTATCTAGAATTATTTCAAATTTACAATTAAAAAGTAAAAAAGTGGGGGGAGAGGCTGGCAGGTGGCATGGTGGTTAGGGGCACGGGACTCCCACATAATCAACCGTGGTTCAAGTCCTGGACCTGAACCTTGCTTTCTCACTTTCTCTCTCTCTCTCTCTCTGTCCTTCTCTGGTCAACTTTAAAAATGTAAATAAATAAATAAAGGTAAATAAAATAATTCTTTAAAAACAAAAGGTGGCGAGAAAGAGAAATGGATATGCAGAGCACCGAGGACTTTTAGGTCTAATAAATAATTTATTATTTTCTGGAGAGGTTTTTGCTATAGGGCACGTGCGCTCGCCAGACAGACAGAGACAGAGAGACAGAAAGCGAGAAATCACCCCCCAGGGGGGATGGCCACACCGCAATCCCTTCTCCTTCATTCTCCTCTCGGGATCTTGGACACGCACACATACATACCTGGCGAGAGGTTGAGCCACCAGGTCCGGGATTCGAACTGCGGTTGACTATGTGGGAGTCCAGCGACATAGTCATTACACCAATTGCTGGTCCTGGACTTCTAGATCTAACGGTGAATACGAGTCATCCATTTGTCCACACCCATAAACTGTGCAATACCGAGTATGAACCCTAAAGTCAACCATGGGCTTTGGGCAATGATGATGAGCCAAGGTATTATAGATTTGTCATTTGTAGCAAATGAGCCAATTTGGTGAGAAATGGTGAAAGTGGAGGAGGATGTGAAAGTGTCAGAGGGGGCTAGTGGGAAATCGCTGTACTTTCCACTCAGTTTTGCTGTATACTCAAAACTGCTTCACAAAGCAAGTTTATAAAAACAAAATTAATTGAACCCTTTCAGCTCCCACCTCTGAGAATCGCTGAGATACAGCATTTCTCATTCAAGGGCCCCTCGAAGCCAAGGACCCGGGCTCCTAGTCTGGGCAGTAAATTCCAGACCCTTCTCTCTGTGCCTTGGTCTCCTCAAGAATAAAATGACAGCCACCTTTCTTCTTGCTCCCCCCAGCAGTGAATTAATCTCAGACAAGAAATAGATGTAATCTACACAGATAAATAAAGATAACAAACCAATTCTAATAGAGTCCCAACGAACACAGAGAAGAGCAGAACTCCCTTGGAGAGGCCTCCCATTGTCCCCCCCCATGCTCCCTACCTTCCCATGGACTGTCTCTGACATGTCCCCACAGCCTTGGGACACAGCTGCCAACATGCCTCTGATTCCACGCATACCACATCACGGAGCTGTGTCAAGGGAGGGACACAGCCCAAAGACAGCCTTCCACGGCAGGAACAGAACACCAACCACATTGGCATGTTCTACCATATAAAAAAAGTAATGGGTGGAATTAA
The DNA here is from genome assembly GCF_000334495.1 of Tupaia belangeri chinensis. Classification (NCBI taxonomy): domain Eukaryota; kingdom Metazoa; phylum Chordata; class Mammalia; order Scandentia; family Tupaiidae; genus Tupaia; species Tupaia belangeri. Next base: position 2,892,332 of record NW_006159958.1, read on the forward strand.
GTTTTTAATATAAAGTACTTTTTAGATGCATAACAAAATTGACCAGGAAATACAGAGCTCCTCTACACCTGTCCCCAACACGACCCAGAGCTCCCCTGTCTATCAACACCCCTTACTGGAGTGGCCCATGTGTTAGTGGGTGCGTCTACAGTGGCATCAGAATCACCTGACCTCACAGTTCTCATGAGGGCTCAGCCTTGGCACTGGATGGTCTGTGAGTTTGGGCAGGTGTATGTCACTGTCTACCATCACAGTATTGCACAGAACAGTACAAGAGAGTACATGAGAAGTGTCTGTCAGAGGATTCGTAAGGGACAGGGACACACCAGACTGGAAATAGGAATGTCCTTGGTGGGGATGGAGAAAGGGCAACTGGGAGGAAGGCAGTGAAGGGGAATTCGCTTTCATCTCTAAGGCTTTATTTCTGAAAAACGAGAACAAAAACAAAACCGAGTTCAACAGTAACACGGTGATGAACGTGGATGGTTGGAGCATGGGTATTCACATTACTCTCTCTTCTGTATTACTCTAACTTCTAAATGAAAACGTCTTCCCCCTAATTTTGGATGTAACAGAGAACTACTGCCGCTGTGCCTCCATCTCACAGAGAAGTCAATGGAGGCTCAAGAGGAAGAGGAACTGCTTCGACCGCACACCAAGGCCGGGCTCAGGCACAGGGGTTCTGAGCCCCAACACAGGATGCTTTCTGCCATCTGGGACACCTCTCAGTCATAGAGAAGTGCCCAGAGGTCTGTGGGCTGTTTCTGCATCTCATCGCTCTTTAGGTTGGCTTCAAAAAACCCTACAGAGGCCCCTGGAGATCTGGGCTGGCTTTGCGGAGAAGTGGGACTACTTCTGCTTCCAGGATATGGTGAGAGGAGAGCCACTTCTTCACAGAGGCAGCGTGGGTCATTCTCAGAGATACAGTGGTTAATCCCCCAGAATCAGAGGAGAAACAGGGAGTGCAAGCAGAAGATAAGACAGGAACAGCATGGAGCTAGCACGTAGTGTAGTGGTTAAGGTGCTGGACTCTCCCATGGTTTGAGTCCCAGACCTGGTGGTTTGAAACTCATGCTGGGTACATGTGTGTGCATGCCCAAAATCCCAGGAGGAGGATGGAGGAGAAGGAATTGTGGTGTGGCCATCTCCCTGGGGCTGACTACTCACTTTCTCTCTGTCTATCTCTCTGGCCAGTGCAAACACCCTATAGCAAAAATATCTCTCTTAAAAGAGAGAGAGAGAGAGAGAGAGAGAAACAGCTCATTTCTGAAGAGTGCTAATATACCCAGGGAGGTTTTGATTGAAACATAAAATATACCAGCAAAGTATTATGGGTAATTTCATCTATCAATCTGCCCATGTCAAAGGCCAACCAGATTTCTGGTCAAACATTATTCGGGATGTTTCTGGGTGGCTGTTTTGGATGAGACTAGCATTTAAACTGGAGGACTGAGTAAAACAGGTTACCTGTCCCAGGTGGGTAGGTCTCATCCAGTCAGGTGAAAGGCTGGGGAGAATAAAAGGGCTCAGCAGGAGACACTTCCTGCTCTGTGCCTGACAGGCAGGCTGGGACAGCGTCCTGATTTCAGACCGAAATTAAACCACAGGCTTTTCTGTGTCTCCAACAACCACAGATCTTAGGACCTGTCAACCTCCAAAACACGTGACCCAAGATGTCGTGATACTGGGTCGGAAACGTCACGATATATTTTTCTATGTAAGAACATGTCATGACTTTTCAGATAACCCGATAAATCGCTCTCCCACAGGACACATACATCAGAAATATGTAGGTCTTCGGGGCTGCCAGGTGGCGTGGTGGTTAAGGGCACTGGACTCCCACATGGCCGACCATGGTTTGAGTCCTGGACCTGGCAGCTTGCCTTCTCACGTTCCCTCTCACTCTGTCTCTCTCTGGTCAAAATTAAAATCAAGTTAGGAAACAAAAATAAATAAATATATAGGCCTTCAAAAAGTTCATGGAGATGCATATTACGTAAGAATTTCACATTTTGGGGGGTACCAGAATAAACGAGTACTTTAATGCCATTTCCCACAGACCTTTAGAAGTCTCCTCGTACACCTTACATATGATACATACGTCCTGTTGGTTCTGTTTCTCTGGAGATCTCTGACTAATCAAGGATGGTAGAGAAAATGGGGAAGAGAACCAGGAGAGTCTCCACCACGTGGTAAGCCCAGGCCGCCAGATCAGTTCACCTCCAGGGGCCTATACGGGAAGACGGAACTGAGGTTCCGAGAGACTGAGGAGTTTGCCCAAAGCCACACAGCGGTGAGCAGTAGGGCCAGTAACCACAGCAAGGTCTGGGTGCAGCGGGACAAGAACCTACTGCATGCGTATCCTCCCTGGGTACCGCACACAGAGCCATCAGAGAGGAGCTCCGACGACCAACGGATAAACTGTTACAACAGACACGTTACACATTTCTGTTATTACATACTCATCGTAAAGACTTTTCAGAAAAACAAACACATCAAACTCTTTATCTTATAAATATTAATACTGACGAGAACGCTCGTATTTTACAAAGTGGGTCGTTCCGAAGGACATACCAAATGCATTCTAATACAGGAAGGCTAGGTAAAGGATGACGTTTTGATGGTGCCCTGGAGTGACTGCAGTTTGGGGAACACCCGGTTCCCGAAGACACTCCAGGGAGGCGTGTGTGAGATAGAGCAAGCCAGACCAAGCCCCTGCACACGCCAGGCCTTCCCTCTGGGGCTGACGCTGTTACAAGCTACCATTCTGCCAAGATTCTAGAAAAACAAGGCCAGGAAAACCTCCAGCACTGCGAACAGAAGCTCTAACATCCACACAGTCCGTTCTGTGGTTGGCAGGACCCCCGTGAGGATAGGAGAAGCTGCTGAGGGATGCAGGTGCCACCACAGCTGCCACCACAGCCCTAACCTGAGCAGGCTCACCTCATGTTCATGGAAGGCTAGACGCCCAGGGCAGAGGGACCGAAGGGCACTACTTAGGCAGAGGAGGCAGGGTCTGCACACAGGGCTGACCCACTGAGACCTGACACTGTCATCGCCCCCACTGCAGCCACGTCCACGGCTCCACAGCCCAAGTCATTTGGAGATGACTCCACATTCTGCCCAAGACAGCGTCTGGCTCTGGCTTTCCTGCTCAAAGGCCTTGGCCTACCTGCTGGTCTCAAGGAGCTGCCACTCCTCAAAAGGGAGGCTTCTGCCTCCCACTTTTTCCCTGCATCTCAGCTAGCGGTCAGCACGTCTGTCCCACAAGAACAAGACGAGCGAGTGAGGGACCAGCAGTTAGCATAATGGCTATTGTCGCTGGACTCCCATGTAGTCGGCCGTGGTTCGAGTCCCGGACCTGGTGGCTTAAATTCACGCCAGGCGCATGTGCGTGCGTGCCCAAGATCCCAAGAGGAGAATGGAGGGGAAGGGACGTGGCCATCCGCTCTGGGGCGGGGTGATTTCTCGCTTTCTGGTCTCTCTGTCTTTCTCTGTCTTCCTGGCAAGCATACGTGCCCTATAGTAAAAACCTCTCCAAAAAAGAAAAAAAAAAAGAAAAGAGCGAGTGAATATGGAATCGTAGATAATAAGGGGTGTGGACAAACATATTTCAACAGGCGAGTCAGAGGAAGGGTCACCAAGGGAGTGACATGCAGACAGGGACGCGAAGGAGAGGGAAGTGTGGATTCTTCATTGTGACTGAGCGGCGAATATTGTTCATTTGTTGAGATAACTATATGGCTTTCACCTTTATTCTGTTAGTAGGGTGAATTAATACACAGACATAAAAAAATTAAACTAACCTTGCATTCCTGGATGTACCCTACGCGGTCATGATACATGATCCCTTTTATAGTTTTTCTGTCTTCGATTCTGTAGAGTCTGAATTCCTTAAGAGCACTGCCTTACTTCACTCTGGCCTCTGATGTATGTAAAAGCACACGCCTTCGTTTATTACATGCTTCTCATGTGTCAAGCAGAGTGACACGCATCTCAGATAGTTCATCTGCCTCTTAACTATCCTCTGACAACCCCAGTTAACACAGGAGGAAACCCTTGCTTGGCTGTGAACTGAGCCACCCAGAAAATGCCCTCGATGTGGTCTGTCTATGAACACCTGACCTGGGCCTGGTCTGCTCCCTCTGCTGGTGCGAAGATTTCAGAGCAATCCACAGGGCTCCACCCCTGCCCGGGGCTGCCCACAGGAGGGCCGGGACCCTGGTCCCAGCCTTCCCCTCTGCCCGCATCAACCCCACCTCCAAATGTCTCTCTCTTATTTTAAAGAGGTTTTTGCCTTAGGGCACATGTGCTTACTGGAGAGAGACAGAGACAGTGAGAGGGAAAGTGAGAAATCACCCCCTAGGAGGTTGAGCATGCTGCAATCCCTTCTCCTCCATTCTCCTCCTGGGATCTTGGGCATGCACACACATGTGCCCAGCGTGAGTTTCAAGCACTGGGTCCGGGACTCAAACCCTGGTCAGCTATGTGGGAGTCCAGAGATGTAACTGCTACACCATCTGCTGGCCCCCAAATGTCCCTTAATGCTGCTTCTAAACATGTCACAGATATTCTAAAACCCTGCAGGTGGAAACTGGGTCAGCTGGGCAGGGCTGGCACCTGTCCTCATGTGGCCAAGGACAGGCATAGTCTGGGGCCAGTGACCTAGGTTGGACCATGGCACTGCCACTAGTCAGCTGGGAGGCTCCTGGCCTCAGGCTCCTCACGGGGAGAGTGGGCCGTCGCTCCTGACATTCTGCCAAAGGGGTGTTTGATTTTCCTTTTTTAAAGAGTTATTTTATTTAACTTTATTTATTTACTTATTTCAATTTGACCAGAGAGAGAAATAGAGAGGAAAAGAGAGAAAGCAAGGTCCGAGACTAGAACTGCAGTCAGCCATGTGAAAGTCCAGCACCCTTAACCACCAAGCCCCTGCCGGTCCTTAATTTTTCTTTTTAAGATTATGTAGGAATAAATATGCAAAGGGGAAAACAGCAGAAAAGCTGCCTCTGCTCTTCAGTTCCTTTCGACCACCTCTCTGCAGCCCTAACACCTGGCACCTCTGGACCACAGTCTCTGGCTGGCAGGGGGGCAGCTGCCCGACGCCTGTGCCTCCTGATGACCAGGTCCTGCTGTCAGCCGCCTGCCCATCCCAGGCATGTCCAGGACCACTTCTATCCTTTCCTGCTCCTTTTGATTCTGTTTTACTGAAAAAGTACTTTTTAAAAAAGAATTATTTCACTTTATTTACTTACTTTTTTAATTTGACCAGAGAGGGGCAGAGAGAGAGAGAGAGAGAGAGAGAAAGTAAGTGAGACCAGCAGTTAGCGTAATGGCTATTTCACTGGACTCCCATGTGGTCGACCGTGGTCTGAGTCCCAGACCCAGTGACTTAAACACACGCTGGGTGCATGTGTGTGCGTGCCCAAGATCCGGAGAGGAGAATGAAGGAGAGGGGATTGAGGTGTGGCCATCCCCCCTGAGGGGTGATTTCTCGCTTTCTGCCTCTCCGTTTCTCTTTGTCTTTCTGGTGAACACATGTGCCCTATAGAAAAAACCTCTTAAAAGAAAAAAAAAAAAAAGAAAGAAAAAAGAAAGAAAGCAAGCAAACAAGCCACCAGGTTCAGGACTTGAACTGCAGTCAGCCATGTGGGAGTCTAGTGCTCTTAACCACCATGCCACCTGCCAGCAACCTGAAAAAGTACTTTAAGAGGAAACCTTATACAGTAGCACAAGTAGAAAACTACTGTTGTCTGTACATCTAGGTCCATCACATAATGTCTCGAGATTCTGAGAAACAGAGGGACCCCGTTGCCTGCTCTCTTGAGAACAGGCTAATGCTAACTTGTGACGCAGGCAGGGTGGTGGCTGTAGGCCTGGGATAGGAGGAAAAGGGGAATAAGCACTTAAGTGTTCAATGGCTATCTTTTCAGTTTGTCAAGATGAAAAAGGTTCTGGAGATGGATGGTGATGAGCTTATGTGAATGTGCTTAATGGCACTGAACTCTACACTTAAAAATGGTCAGGCCAGGGGCCAGCAGGTGGCATGGTGGTTAAGGCGCTGGACTCCCATATGGCCGACTGCAGTTCGAGT
>NW_006159958.1:2898450-2899816 GCF_000334495.1 Tupaia belangeri chinensis
TTCTCTCTCTCTGGTGAGTCCATGTGTCCTATACCCAAAAATAATAATAAAATTAAATAAATAATTCTTTAAAAAGAAATAGTAAGGCTGGTAAATTTTATGTTACCTATATTTCCACAATTAAAAATAAACGATGCAAGCAACGTTCGACACCAAAAGTAAAGCTGTATTTTTGAGGAAATCTGAAGAACTAGCAGTGAGTTCTGAGTGGTTCTTTCTTACTCCCACGGTCACCCGAGGCCCTGTGGCTCCTAGGATGTGCTGGGGCTCAGGGAGACACTCCCCGCTCCTCGCAACACAGGAACGGGAAGTGGGCAGGGGACAGAGGCACCCGGGGACACAGGAGGGTCACACCAGAAAGGGACAGTGAGAGAAAAGAGAAGTGAGAGTACGTGGAGAAGCGGGGTTGGTGGGGATGCTGGGCAACACGGCCCACCCATTCACCTGTAAGGCCTAGCCCCACGGTGCGGGCCAGGGTCTGCACAGCAGAGCCGCCCTGGCAGGACCCGCACAGGAAGCGAGAAGAAAGCAGCCGAGCGTCAGGTGCACCAGAATCCACAGACGCTCAGATTCCCTGCGAGTCTGCTGACCTTCAGCGAGGCTCAAGGAGGCCAGGTCCAGCCCTGCAGGACTTACAGATGCTGAGGCCTGGGGTAAGGGGTGACGGGCCGGTCTGGGGCGAGGGGCCAGGTGCATCCTAGGGAGGCAGGCCCAGTCTAACCCCACCCAACCCTTGACCTGACAACCCCCTTCCTGCCTGCTAACCATAACCCACAAGGTCCCATGTGACCCTAACCCGCCTCCTCATGCCCTTGCCTTCCTTTGACCAAATATGTCTCCTCTGTGCTCTTCCAACAACCTCCACCTCCTCCTCAGGGTCTTTGATTCGCTTTTCTCTCCAGTCAGACCCTGTTTAAGTCCATGCCAAAGACACTGATCCTGCCCGCTCTCCAAAACGCGCTCCATCCCCACCGACCTTGGCTCAGCAGGCTGTTCTGTTCCCTTCAGACTTACTCCTCTATCCGGTGCACCCCCGGACTTCACCCCCTTAATCCCTGAACTCACGGTCAGCCTAAGTGCACAAACGCAGATCATCATCTGCTCCTCCGCGGTCGCGTCCCCAAGACCCCGGAGAGTGCCTGGCTCCCAGAAAGAGTCACAAATACCTGTCACTTATGCTGTGGGGCTCTAGCCCTGGTTTGTGAAATAGAGCTGCCCTATGACACTGTTCCTGGAGTACCGACTCGCCCAGGCCCGCAGGAGCACCGGCACCTCCACTCCCTAACTGCAAAGAGTTGGATGGGAGGATTCCTGGGTGGAAAACGCAAGGCTGCAAGGCTACAATTCAGAGACCCAGGCAGAAGAC
>NW_006159958.1:2900320-2902863 GCF_000334495.1 Tupaia belangeri chinensis
TGGGGTGGGGGTGGGGGGGTAGGGGGGACTTGATCCAGGTGTGAAAGGATGGACAGGACACACCAAGGAGGTGTCCAGGGGGAAATGCTCCAGACTAAGGCCCAGACCTGCAGGTGCGGGGTCAGGGAAGGTCAAATGAATGTGGGGGGAATGCAAACCCCGGGGCCTCCAGCTGAATTCAACTCACTTGTACGATCAGGTCTCCACACTGTAAATATTTTATTTATTATTGGGGCCAGGTGCTCTCAAGCCCTACTCCCTCAGGCGTCTGGCTTCCAGCTTGTGCACTTCCTCTGTCCTGAAGGCCACGGGTCCTGGAGCCCAGCAGGAGGCAGCTGGGCCAGACGATGCTCTAACATGGACAGGGGTCTCCACAGGAGCCAGAGGAAACCCTTCACCTCGCCCTGTCCCCCTCCTCCACCACCTCCCGTCTCACTTAAAAGGAGGCTGCAAAGTGACTGCCACTGGGCCAGACAGAGGGACCTGGGACGGCCACATCCAACGGTGAGCTGGCCGCTGGCTTCCCACTGTCACCGGTCAGCACAGGCAGAGGGAATGTGGACCTTGCTGCCCACTGACTCCCTTGGGCCATCTGAGCTCCTGGGATCAGTACACCCCACACACATCCCACACTGGCTCTCAGAATCCTTCTACCTGCGGCTGAGAGGTGCCCCAGGCCGTGAGAGAGGATTCACCCCGGCCTGGTCTCTGGAATCAGGCCAACGTGGCGGTATTTACAAAGGTGGGATGGTGGCTGCCAGAGACTGGGATGGGAGGAAGGGGAGCTGTGGCTAGTGGGTACAGTTCCAGCTTAGCAAGGGGGAAAAGGGGCGAGAGGCATGGAGAGGTGTCCTGGCAGATTTTCAAGGGCAGAAAACAGCTGTGGATGCCTTGGCTAGAGGCTCTGCAGACAGGTCCACACTGGCCCCCCACCTCAGGCATGGGGAGTGCTGCAGCTCCCAACTTAACCCCCAGGGAGCTTCACCCAGACCCAGACGCCTGGGAGGTTGCACAACACCCCCTTCCTGCAGGCGGAAGCCACTGGCTGACTGACAGTAGGTCTGAAAAGTCTGGTCTCCATTTGCCTCAGGAGGGGACAACCTGCAGTGCAAGTCAACGCCAGGGCTCAAGGCTGGACTTTATCTGAGGCCAGTCCATGTTCACCTCCCTTCCCGTCTTGCTTCCCAGAAGAACCTTTTCTCAATAAACCTTTACATACAACCCCTTTGCAGGCGCAACTTCTGCGAAACTAACCTAAGCCCCTCACCCACTTTCCTCTGAGCCTGGGTAGCCTGCTGAAAAATCTAGAACTCTCTGGGACTCCCAAATGCAGGGAAAGAACCAACGGCTGATGCAATAGTGTGCCCAGCAGAACAGGGCCCAGGCACTGAAAGTTTCAGAAGGTAATAAGGCAACAGAGAAGAATACGAGGGCTTTCATGTTAGCGGGGTGGCTGGCAGAGGAGTCACCTAATGGCCCAAATCCCAGGTGTGAGGTCATGCAACAAAGGAGTCGCGAGGGGAAGAGGAAGAGAGTAGGAGGAAACCAAATTGTGGACTGTAAGACAGTCGATGGATTATAGTACGATTTCTTTTCTCCTCCTCTACTCCTCGTGTTTCTTATATAATATCATTTGTATATAAAGGGAGATCTTCAAGAGACGCTAATGGAATACACCGTATGAAACATTTTCAATAGCACAGAGGATCTAAAAAGAACCAGGAATTGTCACCAACCAGGAACGCTGGCTGGGTGAGTTTGGAGGACTCACTTAGAGCCTGGCACAGTGACCAGAGACAGCGTGTGCCCCTCTAAGTCCACCTCCATCACCTCCAGAGACCAGTGGTCTCCCATCTGAATGTGGGTAGGATCAGACCCCGCGACCTGCACGGTTCCCCCGGCCTGAAATTGTCCAACTCTGAGGCCATGAAATCAACAGACAGGAAAAGTAAATTTCACAATAACTGACTCAGACATTCAGGGATTTCAGGAAATCTGACCCTGGGTAGCAAATTCAAAGGCTGAGCCAAAGTGTCCACAGGGCCTGGCAGTTTAAATTTTGTCTTTTTCACCACAGAGACTTAACACTAAACTCCTTAAATGAGGTTATTTTCCTCCCAGGCTTATATGACTGTGGATATACCTGGTCTGCTGGTCAACTCTTTTTTTTTTTTTTTAGAGATTTTTGGCTGTAGGGCACATGCGCTTGCTGGAGAGAGAGAGAGAGAGAGACAAAAAGCAAGATTCCCCCCCCGGGGGGGGGGGGGCACCCCGGAGTGTTCTTGGGATGGGCGCAGACGCACATGTGCCCGGCTTGAGTTTCAAGCAGCCAGGTCCGGGACTGGACCGTGGTCGGACGCGTAGGAGTCCAGCACCTTTATTTTTGGGGGTGGGGGGGGGAGAGGTTTTTGCTATAGGGCGTGTGCACTCGCCAGAGAGACAGAGAGAGACAGAGAGACAGAAAGCGAGAAATCACCCCCCAGGGGGGATGGCCACGCCGCAATCCCTTCTCCTCCATTCTCCTCTCGGGATCTTGGGCGCAC
>NW_006159958.1:2903630-2905657 GCF_000334495.1 Tupaia belangeri chinensis
GCAACCTTTTTTTTTTTTTTTTAGAGATTTTTGGCTGTAGGGCACATGCGCTTGCTGGAGAGAGAGAGAGAGAGAGACAAAAAGCAAGATTCCCCCCCCGGGGGGGGGATGGCCACGCTGCAGTCTCTTGGGATGGGCGCAGACGCACATGTGCCCGGCTTGAGTTTCAAGCAGCCAGGTCCGGGACTGGACCGTGGTCGGACGCGTAGGAGTCCAGCACCTTTATTTTTGGGGGTGGGGGGGGGAGAGGTTTTTGCTATAGGGCGTGTGCACTCGCCAGAGAGACAGAGAGAGACAGAGAGACAGAAAGCGAGAAATCACCCCCCAGGGGGGATGGCCACGCCGCAATCCCTTCTCCTCCATTCTCCTCTCGGGCTCTTGGGCGCACACGTATACGCACCCGGCGTGAGTTTTAAGCCACCAGGTCCGGGACGCGAACCGTGGTCTACTACATGGGAGTCCAGCAACATAGCCATTATGCTAACTGCTGGTCCCTGGAGTCCAGCGCCTTAACCACCATGCCATCTGCTGGTCCCCTGTGTCCAGCTCTTCAACTCCTCAGAGGAGAATATACAAAACCGAAGGAGTGGGTGACTACACTAGGAATAGCACTACTAAGAAATAATGCGTTTTCAATGCTTGATCGAGGTTCGTATTTCCCCGTGCAGTTACAGGGACATCACAGCCACTGAACACCTCTGAAGAGACTGTAAGGTAAGCAGTCACACACTGGTGTAAAAACCTATGGCTCAGACACCGAAGCTATGGGTTAGAAGGTATCTGGCACTTCTCCGACGTATCAGACATTAGGAATGCTTTCCCCTTACTCCTACCTAGTACATGAAAACTGCCACGGTCCACCAGCTCCTCTCCAGAAGGAAAATGCAAATAGGTAATAAAAGAAAAGGGTTGTTATTTTAGGGGAAAAAAAAATACCACTAGTGGATCACAGAGGAAGTAGTGTGTACACACACACCCAAAGGGATGAACATGAAGTTGGCTGGGTTTAATAACCAGCTTGCTTTCTTGCCCAGGTTAGCAAGAAAGTTGCAACAGACAACTTCAACAAGAGAAGGAGCATCTCTGTCCTCCAAGATAATAAAACGGATCCTTCTTTGCTAGACCTGGCCTCAGACACGATATAGAATACCTAGAGCCCCAGTTCAGCTTCTGAGACTCTGATTCCAAGTCAGAAAGGACAGCCTCCAGGCACGTGTCACTGAACCCCAAATGCAACTGGCAGACATGGGTGTCTTTCTTTCAAGGGACAGGTTTTCAACAAAATCGGTAGGTGCAGAATGCGAGTGCTCTAACAATACCGGGCTGCGTTCTGGGGACACTTACACGGCTGATATTCTCGGACTCAAAGAGCACCGCGCACAGCCTGCAAGGAGGGTCAGCCTTCCCCGAACTTCAAACGCGGAAATAAAGGGAGAAGCAAGTGTCTCCTGGGGTCGGAGAGGACCGGAATCTGCCTTCTTTTCCTCCTAGCAGGGCCGGCACTGGGAGGCCTGGGCGCGGGACCAGACGCTGCATTCGCGCCCACAGCAAATTGGCGGGGCCTGACCCACCACCAGGTCAGGTGTCCCCAGGGTGTGCGGGAGGGTAGGGAGAGAGGCCTCTGGTGCCTTCCATCGCTGGGATTCCACCTGTCACACATGAGCCCCACAGCCCAGTGGAGACCCCGAAGCCGCGTCCCCCACCTCCGGAGAAGCGGGTAGGGGAGGTTCTGCCCACAACCGGATGGCCACACCCATGCCCTCGCCTCTCATTCATCTGTCAAACGGACCCGGGGGTTTCCTCGGGAAAACCGTTCCCCGAAGGTTTCTGTTTCTGGGGGGACATGCCTGGTCTCCCACAGACGCCTTCCACACTCCTCCACACACCCCAATTCCACACCAGTCAGCGCTGGGGGAGTCCCAGGGCGCTGGACCAACTCTGAAACGGGGCCCTGACCACCTGCTCCCGGCGTCCCGGGCAGGAGCAACGGGCACACCACGTGGGCCCGCCGGCGGCGCCCTCCTCCC
>NW_006159958.1:2906701-2918565 GCF_000334495.1 Tupaia belangeri chinensis
CCGGGGGAGCCGGCGGGGCCCGGCCGCAGGTCCCCAGCCTGCAAGCTCGTCCCCGGTGTGTCCCGGCCGTCTTCCTCGGAAACCGCAAGCGGAGCCGTCGCCGTCCTGCAGCCATTGCTTGGGTCGTTCACCGCCTCTGGCTGTCTGGCCCGGCCTAGGCAGGACCAGAATGGGGCCGCGGGCTCCCAAGACCCTGCACCCACGCACGCCGGGGGCCGACGGTCCGCAAGCGCAAGGACGCGCGCCCGGGGCCAGTGCAGGTGCCTGCCTCGTCCCCAGTCCATGCTCCCAGGGGAGGGACACAGGCTCGGGAGGGGAGGGGAGCTGCTGGAGCACGGAGGGCCCAGGCTTCCCCCTGTCCTTTCCAGCTCCTCGGTTTTGCCAGGGAGGCCTTTGTTTTCCCATTTCTCCTAGAGGAACCTGGTTAAATAGCCCCTGGACCGCTCAGCCAGCAGGGTGGTGTGGGGTTCTTGATCCCCAAGCCCTTGTTCTTCGCGCTGCACCCACTGTCTTCCGGAGGCCGGAAGGGGGTTACCCAAAGGGCAGGTCAGCACTCCCTGCCCCCACGCCCGCTCTGCCAGGGCAAGAACAGCGGAACCGAATCCATACGCGCGCAGTGCGCCTCCACGCGCACTGTGGTTTGCAGTTGTCTTCGTCGGGACTCGCGTGAAGGAGTGTGTCAGTGGGCACATCCTCTCGAGGTGCAGGAAGAACCCAGCCTGGAGGGGAGTCAGGCCAGGGTGGGGTGAGCGTGTGCAGGCCCTGCTGCATAGAGCGTGCAGGAAGTGTGTGTCCACTTGTAGCTGGAAGGCTCACGTCGATGCCACAGTGTGACAAGGGAGGACTGGCTCGATTCCAGCCAGGCTGGGGCAGGATTTCTGGAGAAGGTGGCCCCAGGATGGACCGGACTGACATCTCACTGGGCTTCAGAGAGGCCTAGAAGGGTCTGGGCCTGCCTCTCCTGGGTCATGGGGCATTTGAATGGTGATGAGGGATGCTTTGGGGTCACCTTCAAACTCCGAGGGCTTCTGACCAGAAAATGTGTGTGTTGGGAAAACCTTTAGAGAGACCAGAGTTGGGAGAGGGTGTCTTCCCTGTGTAGAATCGCGTACTCTGAGGGGGAAGTTCCAATGGGTTCTCCTCTTTAAAGAAAAAGAAGAGTTGGATGGAAAAAGGCAGTTCCAGAGAAGCTATTCAAGAGAGAATCGGGTTTCTGGTCTACACATTGATTAATTCGTTTTTGAGCAGGATATACAATCCGATGCTTTAAACGAGCAGACTCCAAAGATTTACAGTGAAAGTGATTCTCCCACTGTTCCATCACCCAATACCCTTCCCTGTCGGCAGCGTTTCCTGCTAAAGACATGGCTGAATAAATTTGAGAGAATGAACGTTTTATGCAAATATGTATACATACAATAGTCCGCCCCTATCCACAATTTCAATTGGCAGAGTTGAAGCAACTTGTGGTCCAAGAATCGGTGAGTGCAGTATAATAAAATATTTCGAGAGAGCAACCACATTCACCGACGTTTCCTCGCAGGATGTTGCTAACAGAGTTTTATCATTAGTCATTGCTGTTAATCTCTTACCGTGCCTGTTATGCAGTAAACTTATCACACACACACACACACACACACACACACACACACACACACATAGTTAGGACAGTTGTACAGCTGGCCCTCCATATCCATAGGTTCCACACCCGTGGCTTCTACCAAACACAAATAGAAAACATTTGAAAAAAATTAAATGACAGCAAACAATAAAAAATAATACAAATTTAAAAACAATACACCAGGCTGGCAGTGACATGATGGTTAAAGGTGCTGGACTTTTATGTGCCAACCATGGTTTGAGTCCCAGACCTGGGTGGGGTGAGAGTGTGCAGACCCCGCTGTGTAGAGCGTGCATGGAATATTTTTATTCAGCAATAAGAAGTAACTAACTGGGACCGGCAGATAGTGTAATGGCTATGTCGCTGGACTCCCGCGTAGTTGACCGCAGTTCGGATCCCGGACCCGGTGGCTTAAACTCACACTGGGCACATGTGCGTATGTGCCCAAGATCCCGAGAGGAGAATGGAGGAGAAGGGATTGCGGCGTGGCCATCCCCCCTGGGGGGTGATTTCTCACTTTCTGTCTCTCTGTCTCTCTGTCTGGCGAGCACACGCGCCCTATAGCAAAAATCTCTAAAAAAAAGATAAAAAAGTAACAAACTGTGGGTGCATACAGCTTGGATGAATCTGCAGGGAATTAACACTGAGTAGGAGGGAAAAAGAGATCAATCAAAAGTTATATACGGTATATTGCATTTATAGAACATTCTCAAAATGATAGAAATGCAGAACAGGCCAATGGTTCCCAGAGTTGAGAAATAAAGTGTGGTGGAAGTGATGTGGCCCCTAAAGGGCAACGTGACCAGTCCTTCTGTAGATGGAAATGTTTTGTGTTTTTTTTTTTTTTTTAGCTTTTTTTTTTTTTTTGCTATAGGGCGCATGCGCTCGCCAGACAGACAGAGACAGACAGAGAGAATAGAAAGCAAGAAATCACTCCCCAGAGGGGATGGCCACACCACAATCCCTTCTCCTCCATTCTCCTCTCAGGATCTTGGGCACGCATGCACACGCACACACGCACGGCGTGAGTTTAAGCCACCGGGTCCAGGACTCGAACCACGGTCGACTACATGGGAGTCCAGCGACATAGCCGTTACGCTAACTGCTGATCCCAATGTTCTGTGTCTTATCAATACCCACTGCCTGGTTGTGATATTGTCCTATAGCTTGCAAGATATTAGGAGACCTCCATTCTCTCTCACCACTACATGTAAGGCTGCAGTTACAAAACATGAAAGTGAAATGAACATGGAAATACACAGACATGCCTAATAAAACGCGACTGAGTGCGCCTCGCTTGCTGACTGCCTGTGTGCCTGATTTAAGGCAAGGAGGACATTTTCCCAGAAATAAACAACCAATGGAGTACAGCAAAATGATGGCAAAAATTTTTTTTTCCATTTGAGATTTCCCCCTTTACATTGTCTTTTAAACTTGTTCCCACCCATCCCCCTTTCAGTCTCTCAGGAACCTGGTGTCTAGGCCCAGCTGGGAGCTAGGAGGGCTACCCATGCCTTCTCTGTGAGGTCTGTCTCCAGTCCCTACCTTTCTGCCTCCTCCTCTGGGCGTCAGGGCTTTATCTGAGGGAGGCAGTAGTGGATGATGATGATGGTCCACCAAGCCATTCTGCCACAGGCCAGAGACCCTCGGGGACAGAAGACACCGCAGAGTCATGTGAGACAGCTGTCCGACCCGAGGAATAAAATGAGATGAAATCATTCCCTGTGGCTTGTACCAGTGCCTCCCAGTCTTCTGTCATTTCCTACTACTATAAACAAACTTTTTTTTTTTTTCTTTACAGTGTCTGGGTACCAGCTGCCCTGTTATTTCCTCTGTGTCTAAATCAAAGTGTTTACATATGTTTATTTAAGAAGCAAACGTTTGTCGCTTCTGTAAATAGAAAACCGGGATCACTTGCCAAGGTAGAAGTAGCCAAAAAAAAGCAGGACAAACGGATACTGTAAAGGTCCATGAAAACGCTGTTTCCTGCCCAAGGCCAGAGCCCAAGGCCTGCCCTGAGGGCCTTCGGGGGAGAACAGACCCTGGACAGTGTCAAATCTCTAATGCATTAATCTAGATCCTTTTTCTTGACCACATAAAGAGTGAGAATTATTAAAAGCAATTCCTTTGAGATTATCCACCACATATTTTTTTCTTTTTCTTTTTCTTTTTTATTTTTTTTGCAGAGGTTTGTGCTGTAGGGCACGTGCGCTTGCCAGACAGAGAGACAGAGAGACAGAAAGTGAGAAATCACCCCCCAGGGGGGATGGCCACACCGCAATCCCTTCTCCTCCATTCTCCTCTCGGGATCCTGGGCACACACACACGCACCTGGCGTGAGTTTAAGCCACCGGGTCCAGGACTCGATCCGCAGTCGACTACATGGGAGTCCAGCGACATAGCCATTACACTAACTACTGGTCCCTCCACCGCATTTTTGTAAGAACATAATTTTCTTTCATTTTTTCTTTTTTTTGGAGAGGTTTTTGCTATAGGGCGTGTGCACTTGCCAGAAAGACAGAGAGAGACAGGGAGACAGAAAATGAGAAATTACCCCCCAAGGGGTTTGGCCACACTGCAATCCCTTCTCCTTCATTCTCCCCTTGGGATCTTGGGCACATGCGCACACGTGCCCGGCATGAGTTTAAGCTACCAGATCTGGGACTCGAACCACGGTCGACTACATGGGAGTCCAGCGACATAGCCATTACACCAACTGCTGGTTCCAGAACATAATTTTCTTAAAGAGTAATAGTTTTAAAAAATCATTTGACAGTGGGGAACCTCAGTCACAATAGTAGACCTTCCAGTCCTGTGGCCACAATTCCCAGCCAGTTCTGCTCCTTCTGAAGCCAGCTCCAGCCCAGTATAATCTTTAAACAAATATAATATACCCTACCATTTCATAGGTTTCTCACTATCTGTAAGAGATAAGGGCTGCTTGTAATACACAATATAACTGTAATACCATTATCACCCCGGAAAGATAACAGTAATTCCTTAGTCATAAAATATCCAGTCAGAGTTCAAATTTCTGTCATGTAAATGCCATTCACGGTTTGTATTTTAAGACTGCAATTTCTTTCTTTCTTTTTTTTTTTCTTTTTTTGGAGAGGTCTTTGCTATAGGGTGCATGTGCTTGCCAGACAGACAGAGAGATACAGAGAGACAGAAAGTGAGAAATCACCCCCCAGGGGGGATGGCCATGCCACAATCCCTTCTCCTCCATTCTCCTCTCGGGATCTTGGGCACGCACGCACATGCGCCTGGCGTGAGTTTAAGCCACCGGGTCTGGGACTCGAACCGCAGTCGACTACATGGGAGTCCAGCGACGTAGCCATTATGCTAACTGCTGGTCCCCTAAGACTGCAATTTCTTGGGGCCAGCAGGTGGCATGGTGATTGGGATGCTGGACTTCCACATAGCCAACCACAGTTCGAGTCCCAAATCTGGCAACTTGTTCTCTTTCTCCCTTTCTGTCTCTCTCTCTCTCTGATGACTGTAGCATGTTCATAATAACAAAAATAAAATAAAATAATTCTTTAAAAAATGATTAAAATTTCTGGGACCGGCAAGTGGCATGATGGTTAAAGGCACTGGACTCCCACATGGCCCACCACGGTTCAAGTCTCAGACCTGGTGGCTTGCTTTCTCACTTCCTCTCTCTCTGTCTCTCTCTGAACAAACTGGAAAATAATAATGATAATAATAATAATAAATAAAGTTAAAATAAAAATTCTTTAAAAAATGATTATAATTTCTTAAAGGTCGTATCTAGTTCTATTGTAGACAAGAACATTGGTGAAAGTGCTCATTTGATCAGAGAAATGTTTAATGGTGCTTGGGACCATGGGCCATGCATTATTTTTATGGATGAAATAGATGCTATTGGTGATCATCGGTTTTCTGAGGGTACTTCAGCCGGCATAAGATGATTCAGAGAACTTTGATGGAGTTACTGAGTCAGATGGAGGATTTGACGCTCTGCCTAGAGTCAAAATGGTCACGGAGGCAAGCAGACCAGATACCTGGGTCCTACTCTGTTGTGTTCGGGAAGACTAGGTAGAAAAATACATATTGGTGGGACCAGCAGTTGGCGTAATGGCTATGTTGCTGGACTCCCATGTAGTCGACCGCGGTTCGAGTCCCGGACCCGGTGGCTTAAACTCACGCCGGGCGCGTGTGCGTGCGTGCCCAAGATCCCAAGAGGAGAATGGAGGAGAAGGGTTTGTGGCGTGGCCATCCCCCCTGGGGGGTGATTTCTAGCTTTCTGTCTCTCTGTCTCTCTCTTTCTGGCGAGCTCACGCACCCTGTAGCAAAAACCTCTCCAAAAAAAAAAAAAAAAAGATACATATTGGTTTACCTAACGAACAGGCAATATTAGATACATTGAAAATCCATGCAGGATGCAGGTCCCATTGCAGAGCGTGGTGAAATAGATTATGAAGCAATTGTGACTTTCCGATTGCTTTAGTGGAGTGGATCTAAGGGATGTTTGTATTGAAGCAGGCAGGTTTGCAATTCCTGTTGATCATGATTTTGTAGAAGAGGAAGACTTCATGAAAGCAGTCAGAAAAGTAGCTGATTCTGAGAAGTTAGGAGTCTGGATTGGATTTACAAACCTGTGTAATTGAATGTAAGATTTTTTTTTTTTTGAGAGGTTTTTGCCATAGGGTGCGTGCGCTTGCCAGACAGACAGAGAGAGACAGAAGGACAGAAAGCAAGAAATCACCCCCCAGGGGGGATGGCCACACTGCAGTCCCTTCTCCTCCATTCTCCTCTCGAGATCTTGGGCACGCACGCACACGCGCCCGGCGTGAGTTTTAAGCTACCGGGTCTGGGACTTGAACCGTGGTTGACTACATGAGAGTCCAGTGACATAGCCATTATGCTAACTGCTGGTCCCCCAAGAGAGTATTTCTTATGACTTAGTTTATATAATTTGTTTTCCTCATCCTAAAAAGTTAAATAAAATCTGTCTGATTTAGTTCTCCTATATATAAACAAATAGATAGAAAGATAGGTAGATAGAAAGAGAGAGAGAAAGAAAGGAAGAAAAGATGAGAAGGATGTGGGGACCAGCAGGTGGTGTGGTGGCTAAGGTGCTGGGTCCCACATGGCCAACTTTGTGTTTTGAGTCCTGGAACAAGCAGCTTAAAAAATCACTCAGGGTCTTATGTGTGGATGCCCAAAGTCCCGAGAAGAGGATGGGGGAGAAGGGGTTGTAAAGTGGCCAATTCCCCAGAGCGCGATTTCTCACTTTCCCTCTCTCTCTGTCTCTCTGGCAAGTGCATGTGCCCTATGGCAAAAATCTTAAAAAATAATTAGCAGTTAAGAATCAGGACCTGGGGCCAGCAGGTGGTGTGAAGGCTAAGGTGCTGGATCCCATTGTGCAGTTTGAGTACTGTACCAGGTCGCTTGAACATCATGCTGGGGGTGTGGGCATGCCAAGATCGCAAGAGGAGACTAGAGGAGATGGGATTGTGGTGTGGCCATCTTCCTGGAGAGTGATTTCTTACTTACTCTCTCTTTCTCTGGTGAGTACACATAACCTACAGCAAAACAAACAAACAAAACCCAAGTAGTGTTGGTACCTTGGGATTGACTGACATGTCTTCTTTTTTTTTCTTCTTTGGAGAGATTTTTGCTATAGAGTGCATGCGCTTTCCAGGAAGAAAGAGAGAGACAGACAGAAAGTGAGAAATTACCCCCCAGGGAAATGGTTACGCACACTCACCCAGCATGAGTTTAAGCCACTGGGTCTTGTCCACAGGACAAGAACTGCAGAATAAGCAATCAAAGCCATCTTGTTACTTTTAGGGCCCCTCAGAGTTCAGGCACAAAAGTGTTATCCCAGCCACCACGCCTGCATATAGCAGCTCTGGCTAAACACCAAGGGACTCTTCAGACCTTGTCAGACTACACAATCTGGAGGAATGTAAGAACCCAATTCCTCAATTCCCACAAATTCTCCAGTCGTCCATGTGGGAGTCCGGTGCTCTTAACCACCGCACCACCTGCCGACCCCCATTTTCAATTTGTTTTTAAAGTTTTTCATAATTTTCCTCGGAGAGGTCTTTGACTTCTTTGGTTGGGTTTATTCCTAAGTATCTTACTTGTTTTGCGGTTATTGTAAATGGGATTGCTTTTTGCAATTCTACCTTAGTCTGTTCGTTGTTGGTTTACGGAAATGCTATAGAGTTTTTTGTATGTTGATTTTGTATCCTGCCACTTCGCTATATTCATTTGTCACTTCCAGGAGTTTTTCTTTGGTGGATTCTTTTGGATTTTGTGTGTATATAATCATGTCATCTGCAAATAGAGATAACTTCAATTCTTCTTTTTCTATTTGAATGCCTTTTATTTTATTCTCCTGTCTGTTTGCATTGGCTAGGACTTCCAGTACTGTATTGAAAAGGAGTGGAGAAAGTGGGCAGCCTTATCTTGCTCCAGTTTTTTTTGCAGAAAAGTTTTCAACTTATTATGTTCACTATGTTTGTTTTTTATATATGGCCTTTATTGTGTTGAGAAAAGTCCCTTCTCTGCCAATTTTTCTGAGAGTCTTAATCATGAAGGCATGTTGTATTTTATCAAATGCTTTGTCTGTATCAATTTACATGATCATATGGCTTTTATCTTTCTTTTTGTTGATATATTACATTTATGGTTTTGATTATGTTGAACCACTCTTGAGTCCCTGGACTAAAGCCAACCTGGTCATGGTGTATAATCTTTTCGATGTGTCATTAGATACGATTTGCTAGTATTTTGTTGAGAATTTTTGCATGTGTATTCATCAGAAATATTGGTCTATAGTTTTTTTTTTTTTATTTGTTTGTTTGTTATGTCCTTGTCTGTTTTTGGAATGAGGATGATGGAGGCTTCATCGAATACATTTTGGAGTGTTCCTTCCTTTGGACCTTTAGAAATAGTTTGAGTATAATGGGGATTAATTGTTCCTTAAAGGTTTTGTAGGCTTCAGAAATGATGCCATCAGGACATGGGCTTTTCCTTCTTTTTTTTTCAGAGACATTTTTGCTATAGGATGCATGCGCTCACCGTAGAGACAGGGAGAGACAGAGAGACAGAAAGGGAGAAATCACTCCCCAGGGGGGTTGGCCATGCTGCAATTCCTTCTCCTTCATTCTACTCTCAGGATTTTGGACATACACCCATCATGAGTTTAAGCCACCAGGTCTAGTACTTGAACTATGATTGACTACGTGGGAGTCCAGTGACATAACCATTATGCTATCTGGTGGTCCCATAGGCTTTTCTTTGTTGGGAGGTTATTTATTACTGATTCGATCTCACTGCTTGTTATTGGTCTATTCAAGATTTCTGTGTCTTCTTGATTCAATCTTGGTAGCTTATTTGTGTTCAGAAATTTTTCCCTCTCTACCAGATTGTCTTGTTTGTTGGCAAACAGTTGCTCGTAGCATTCGCTGATGATCTTTAGTATTTCTGTTATGTCTGCTGTCATCTTGCCTAATTCATTACTGATTAGATTAATCTGGTTTCTTTCTTAATTAGTCTAGCTAATGGGAGTATCAATATTTTTTTTATCACCTCAGAGAACCAGCTTTTGGTTTCATTTATTTTTTGTAGAGTTATTTTATTCCCTATTTCATTTATTTCTGCTTGCATCTGTATTATGTTTTTTTCTCCTGGCATTTTTTGGGCTTTTTAATATTGTTTTTCCAGTTCCCTAAGGTGTGTTGTTAGGTTGTCTGTTTGCCACCTTTTGAATTTTTTCCTGTGAGCACTGATTGCTATAAACTTCCCTCTTAGGACTGGTTTTGCATGGGACCAGCAGTTAGCGTAATGGCTATGTCGCTGGACTCCCATGTACTTGACCGCGGTTCGTGTCCCGGACCCGGTGGCTTAAAACTCACGCCGGGCACGTGTGCGTGCGTGCCCAAGATCCCAAGAGGAGAATGGAGGAGAAGGGATTGTGGCATGGCCATCCCCCCAGGGGGTGATTTCTTGCTTTTGTTGTATCCCATAGCTTATGAAAGCTCGTATACTCATTACCATTGGTTTCAATGACTCTTTTGATTTCAGTTAATTTCTTCATTCGTTGTGAGGTCATTCAGGAGTAGGTTGTTTAGTTTCCGTGTATTGGTGTATTTTTGAGGGTTTTTTCCTGCAGTTAATCTCAAGTTTAATTCCATCATCGTCAGAAAAGATGCTAGATATAGTTTCTATCTCTTAAACTTGTAAAGGCTTGTTTTGTGTCCTGTCTTGTGGTCAGTCTCCAAAAATGTGTCATGTGGGGTGAATAAAATGTAAATTTAGTAGTTGTTGGGTGGGAAGTTCTATAGATGTCTGTCAAGCCCATTCAATTTGTGATATAATTTATATCCGGTATCTCATTGCTTATTTTTTTGTCCAGAGGAGACAGTGAAGTGTTGAGATCCTCAACAGTTATTGTGTTGCAGTCTATCTCTCCTTTTAGATTAAGCAGTCTTTCATGTATTTGGGTGCTCCACTGTTGGGTGCATAGATATTTATAAATATTATATCTTCTCGATGTATTAACCCTTTTAATACTATATAATGTCCTTCTTTTTCTCTTCTTGCACTTTTTGTTTTAAAATCTATTCTGTCTGAGGACCAGCAAATGGTGTAATGGTTACGTTGCTGGACTCCCATGTAGTCGACCACGTGCCCAAAATCCCAAGGGGGCACTGAAGGAGAATGGATTGTGGCATGGCCATTCCTCCCTGGGGGGTGATTTCTCACCTCTGTCTCTGTCTGTCTGGCAAGTGCATGTGCCCTATAGCTAAAACCTCTCTCAAAAAAAATTATTTTTTGTCTGATATCAGTATTGCGACTTCATCCTTTTTTTGATTTCTATTCACTTGGAATATCTTTTTCTAGTCCTTCACTTTTAGTCTATATCTATGGGTTTCTTGTAGGCACCATATAAAGGGCTCCTGTTTTTGTTTTGTTTTGTTTTAATTCATTCAGCCTCTCTGTGTCTTTTCCTTGGAGAATTTAATCCATTAACAGTCAATGTTATTATTGATATTTGCAGACTTGTCTCTGCCATTTTGTTAGCCACTTTCTTGATTGTTTCTTGTAATGTTATTTCTGTTTGTCTCTCTTTAGTTTTCCTGATATAGTACTCCCTTCAGTACTTCTTGTAGAGCTGATCTAGTGTTGATGAATTCTTTCAGTTTTTGTTTATCTGAGAATAATTTCATTTGTTCTTCCCATATGAAGGAAAGTCTTGTAGGGCATTATATTCTCGGTTGAAAGTGTTTTTCTTTTAGCATTTTGAACATATCTTCCTATGCTTTCCTTGCTTGCATTGTTTCCATTAACAGGTCTGATGTTAGCCTATTGGGATAATCTTTGCAAGTAACTTGACATTTCTTCCTTTTTACAATCTTGTCTTTGTGTGTAACTTTTTTTTTGAGAGGTTTTAGCTATAGGGTGCATGCACTTGCCAGAAAGACAGAGAGATAGAAAGTGAGAAATCACCCCCCAGGGGGGATGGCCACGCCGCAATCCCTTCTCCTTCATTCTCCTCTTGGGATCTTGGGCACGCATGCACACGTGCCTGGCGTGAGTTTTAAGCCACTGGGTCCGGGATGTGAACCACGGTCGACTACGTGGGAGTCCAGCGACATAGCCATTACGCTAACTACTGGTTCCCTCTTTGTGTGTAATTTTGACCAATCTGGCTATGATGTGCCATGGAGAGAATCTTCTTAGGTTGATTGTATTTGGAATCCTTTGTTTCTCTTGGGTCTGGATGTTTGAATGTTTCTCTTGGTTTGGAAAGTTTTCTGCAAGTATTTCATGGACTATGTTTTCTATGCACTTACTAGTTTCTTCACCTTCTGGAATATCAATTATTGAGATGTTTGGGCTTTAATGGTATCAAGTATTTCCCCTATGTTACCCTCAATTTTTAAATTTTTGGTTATTTTTTCATTCTTTTTGGTAATTTTGTCTAGGTCAGAAGTTTTGTCTTCAAGATCAGAGATAAATCTTCTGCATAGTCTTACCTGCTATTAATACTTTCAAGGGAGTCTGATTTTTTGTATTACAGTCTTTATCTCTAGAAGTTCTGATTGATTCTCTTTTATAACGTCTATTTCCTCCTTCAAGTTGAGGCTGGACTTCCTCCTCTCCATCATATGAATATTATGGATTCTTTTCCTGACATTTCTGCTAATTCTTTGTGCTATTTATGGTTGAAGAAAAATTGTTCTGCTCCCTTGAGGGAAAG
>NW_006159958.1:2918587-2922485 GCF_000334495.1 Tupaia belangeri chinensis
CTTCTTCTTCCTCCTCCTCCTCCTCCTCCTCCTCCTCCTCTTCTTCTTCTTCTTCTTTTTCTTCATATTTCTTGTTCCTCTGTGCTGGCTTCCAGTCATCTGATGAATTTTACACTTCTACTATCTTGGTGTTGATTCTACAGCATCAGAAGGGAAGAAGGGCTCTACTTCTCAGGCATGTTCTTGGAAGAGGGCTTTGTCTTCAAATTAGAGAAGGGTGTGTGTAGGCAGCTTTAGGTGTTGGTTCCTTTCCCTATCTCTCCAGATGAGGTCCACCTGTGGCTGAGCTGGAGTGGTTCAGCACAGGGGAGTGTAGGGGAAGACTGGCAGAAGGATTTCCAGTTGCACTTCTCCAGCAGCTAGCTCCCTCAAGATTTCTGGAGCTAGTCGGTGGAACTTGATCAGTTATGCAGGGGACAGGACTGACCATTAGATATCATGAAAGTGGGGCCATCAGGTGGCATAGTGGTTAAGGTGCTAGACTCCCACATGGCTGACCACAGTTCGAGTCCCAGACCTGGAGGCCTAAAACTTACGCTGGGCACGTGTGCATGCATGTCCAAAATCCTGAGAGGAGAATGCAGGAGAAGGAATTGCTACATGGCCATCCCTCCCACAGGGTGATTTATCACTTCTGTCTCTCTGTTTCTCTCTGTCAAGCACATGTTGCAAAAATTTCTTTCTCAAAAAAATTTTTAAAAACAATTTAAGAATTACAAGTGGTTGTTTAGGATGGCTAAGTAGCATTAACTCACATTATTTTTCTTTGCCTTTACAATCTCTGTGCTGTCCTTGGTGTCTCAGTTTGTTTTGTAATAATGTAATTGAATACCACAGACTAGGTAATTTACAAATAGCAGGTTTATGTAGATCATGGTTTTAGAGGCAGAGAATTCAAGATAAAAGGGCTTCTTCAAAACCACAATGAAGTATTACCTCATACTCTTTCTATTGGCTATTACAAAGGGGCACACGCACACACACACACACACACAGAGAAAACAAGATGTGGAGAAATTGGAACCCTGTGCACTGATGATGGAAATGTAGAATGGTGAAGCTGCTATGGTGTGCCGTATGGTTGGTCTGTGGCTGCATTATCTCATGGCACAAGAAGGAATGGTGAGAAAGAGATAAAGAAAGGGGGGAGTTGAACTCATCTTTTTATCAAGAACTCATTGTTTTTTTATTTTTTAAGAGACACTTTTGCTATAGGGCAGGTTCACTCATCAGAGAGACAGAGACAGAGAGACCATGAGAAATCACCCCCAGGGGATTGGCCATGTCACAATCCCTTCTCCTCCATTCTCCTTTTGGGATTTTGGACACATGCACACATACACCTGGCATGCATTTTAAGCCGCTCGGTCCAGAACTTGAACCATGGTTGGCTACATGGGAGTCCAGTGATATAACTACTATGCCACTTGCTGGTCCCAGAACCCATTTTTGTAATAGCAAACAGTGTTATTCCATTCATGAGTGCAGGGCCCTTATGACCCAGTCACCTCTCAAAGGTCCCATGTCTCAACATTGTTGCACTGGGAATTAAGTTTTCAACACAGGAACTTGAGCGGACTCATTCAGACCAAAATGATTGGTTATTTTGGGACACCGGCAAGTGGTGTAGTAATGACTAAGGTGCTGGAGTGACACGTAACCAATGGTGATTTGAGTCCCGGACTCAGTGGCTTGAAACATATTGGGTGCTTGTGCATACATGCCCCAAATTCCAAGAGAATGGAGGAGAAGGGATTGTAGTGTGATCACCCCTCTGCCCAGGTGGTGACTTCTCGATGTCTCCCAGGTGAGCACACACTCCCTATAGCAAAACTCTCTCTCTCTCAAAAATAGTAATAATAATCAGTATTTTAAATCTACAGCTTAAACACAGACATGTACAATACCATAAGAGTTGCAGATAAGAGATGTCCTTGCAGCATTTCAAGTAGTTCCCCAAGGTCACAAATTTACTCTGGAATCAAACACATGAACAAAATCCATGTGTATAGGGTGCAGACAGCACACTGCCAGTCCTTTGAACTAACATCTATATAGAATATGTTGTCTGTTAAAGCATATTTTAAAATAATCATAATAATTATTATTTTGTTTAACTTTATTTATTTATTTATTTATTTATGTATTTTAATTTGACCAGAGAGGGACAGAGAGAAAGAGAGAAAGTGAGAAAGCAAGCTGCCAGGTCCGGGAATGGAACCGTGGTTGGCCTTAACCACCATGCCACCGGCTGGCCCCAAAGCATATGTTTTTAAAATGTGTTATTTTAAAGTTTATATGTAATGAAGATTCAATAGTGCACAGAGAACAAAAGTAAAAATAGGTAAATTGAATTATGTCAAATGTAAAAACTTTCATATCAAAAGACACAATCAACAGAGTGAAACAGCAACCTATGAAGTGGAAGAAAATATTTGCAAGTAAATACTTGATAAAGGATTAATATCCAGATTTTGGAAAGAATTCTTACAACTCAGGAACCAGCAGGTGGTGTGGTGGCTAAGTAGTTGGACACTCCCACATAGCCATGTGTTTGAAGCATAGTTTGAGTCCCAGACCTGGTGCTTAAACTCACACTGGGCATATGTGCATGCATGTCCACAATCCTGAGAGGAGAATGGAGGAGAAAGGACTGCGGATGGCCATCCCCCTGAGGGGTTATTTCTCACTTTCTGTCTCTCTCTCTCTGTCTTTCTGGTGAACACACGTGCCCTATAGCAAAAGCCTCTCTAAAAAGAAAATTCTTACAACTCAACAGCATTGCAACAACAAAACAAATAATTCAATGACAAAATGTGCAAAGGACTTCAATCTCTCCAAATAAAGTATATAAATGATCAACAAGCACATGAAAAATATCACTAATCATTAGAAAACTGTAAATCGAAACCACAATTAAATAACCACACTCCCTATAATGGCTACTAAAATACACACACACACACACACACACACACACACACACACGACCAACCACCCTCCCTAAAAAGGCTCCTAAAATACACACACACACACACACACACACACACACACACACGACGCGCGCGCAGAAAACAAAATGTGGAGAAATTAGAACCCTTGTTCACTGTTGGTGGAAATGTAAAATGGTGAAACTGCTATGGTGTGCAGTATGGTAGTTCCTCAAAAGTTAAAAATAGTATTACCACATGATCCAGCAATAATCGGGGTCTAAGAGACAGTGGTGTATCCATGCTCAAAAGAGCAGTATTCACAATAGGCAAAAGGTGAGACCAACCCAAGTGTCTACTGGTGGATGAATGAATAAATAAGGCATGGTCTTTACATACAATGGAGTGTTATGGCCTTAAAAAGGAAGGAAGTTCTGACACATGGTCCAACTAGGATAAGGCTTGAAGACATTATATTGAGGGAAAAGAGCCAGACATAAAAAATAAAATAAATACTGTCTGATTTCTCAAATAGAATAGTGGTTGTCAGAGGCTAGGGGAGGGGTGTATGAGGAGGTATTGTTTAATGGAAACAGAGTGTTAGTTTTGCAAGATACAAAAGTCTGGACATTGGTTGCACAATGATATAAATACATTTCACAGTACTTCATGATACACTTAAAAATAGGTAAAATGGGAGACCAACAGATGGCAGAATGGTTATGTCATTGGAAGACTCCCACGTAGTCGACCAAGTTTTGAGTCCCAGACCCAATGAATGACTTAAAACTCACGCCAGATGCATGTGCATGTGTGCCCAAGATCCCAAGAGGAGAATGGAGGAGAAGGGACTGTGGCTTGGCCATTCCCCCTGTGGGGTGATTTCTCACTTTCTGTCTCTCTGTCTCTCTGGCGAGTGCACATGCTCTATAGCAAAAATCTCTCTCTTAAAAAAAAAAAAAAAAAGG
>NW_006159958.1:2923239-2930545 GCF_000334495.1 Tupaia belangeri chinensis
CCCCCCCCCCCAGCAGGGATGGTCAGGTTACAATCCCTTTTCCTCCATTCTCCTCCTGGGATCTTGGGCATGCATGCACATGCACCTGAATGATTTTAAAGCCACGGAGCCTGGGACTTGAACCATGGTTGGCTACATGGGAGTCCAGTGATATAACTACTATGCCACTTGCTGGTCCCAGAACCCATTTTTGTAATAGCAAACAGTGTTATTCCATTCATGAGTGCAGGGCCCTTATGACCCAGTCACCTCTCAAAGGTCCCATGTCTCAACATTGTTGCACTGGGAATTAAGTTTTCAACACAGGAACTTGAGCGGACTCATTCAGACCAAAATGATTGGTTATTTTGGGACACCGGCAAGTGGTGTAGTAATGACTAAGGTGCTGGAGTGACACGTAACCAATGGTGATTTGAGTCCCGGACTCAGTGGCTTGAAACATATTGGGTGCTTGTGCATACATGCCCCAAATTCCAAGAGAATGGAGGAGAAGGGATTGTAGTGTGATCACCCCTCTGCCCAGGTGGTGACTTCTCGATGTCTCCCAGGTGAGCACACACTCCCTATAGCAAAACTCTCTCTCTCTCAAAAATAGTAATAATAATCAGTATTTTAAATCTACAGCTTAAACACAGACATGTACAATACCATAAGAGTTGCAGATAAGAGATGTCCTTGCAGCATTTCAAGTAGTTCCCCAAGGTCACAAATTTACTCTGGAATCAAACACATGAACAAAATCCATGTGTATAGGGTGCAGACAGCACACTGCCAGTCCTTTGAACTAACATCTATATAGAATATGTTGTCTGTTAAAGCATATTTTAAAATAATCATAATAATTATTATTTTGTTTAACTTTATTTATTTATTTATTTATTTATGTATTTTAATTTGACCAGAGAGGGACAGAGAGAAAGAGAGAAAGTGAGAAAGCAAGCTGCCAGGTCCGGGAATGGAACCGTGGTTGGCCTTAACCACCATGCCACCGGCTGGCCCCAAAGCATATGTTTTTAAAATGTGTTATTTTAAAGTTTATATGTAATGAAGATTCAATAGTGCACAGAGAACAAAAGTAAAAATAGGTAAATTGAATTATGTCAAATGTAAAAACTTTCATATCAAAAGACACAATCAACAGAGTGAAACAGCAACCTATGAAGTGGAAGAAAATATTTGCAAGTAAATACTTGATAAAGGATTAATATCCAGATTTTGGAAAGAATTCTTACAACTCAGGAACCAGCAGGTGGTGTGGTGGCTAAGTAGTTGGGCACTTCCCCATAGCCATGTGTTTGAAGCATAGTTTGAGTCCCAGACCTGGTGCTTAAACTCACACTGGGCATATGTGCATGCATGTCCACAATCCTGAGAGGAGAATGGAGGAGAAAGGACTGCGGATGGCCATCCCCCTGAGGGGTTATTTCTCACTTTCTGTCTCTCTCTCTCTGTCTTTCTGGTGAACACACGTGCCCTATAGCAAAAGCCTCTCTAAAAAGAAAATTCTTACAACTCAACAGCATTGCAACAACAAAACAAATAATTCAATGACAAAATGTGCAAAGGACTTCAATCTCTCCAAATAAAGTATATAAATGATCAACAAGCACATGAAAAATATCACTAATCATTAGAAAACTGTAAATCGAAACCACAATTAAATAACCACACTCCCTATAATGGCTACTAAAATACACACACACACACACACACACACGACGCGCGCGCAGAAAACAAAATGTGGAGAAATTAGAACCCTTGTTCACTGTTGGTGGAAATGTAAAATGGTGAAACTGCTATGGTGTGCAGTATGGTAGTTCCTCAAAAGTTAAAAATAGTATTACCACATGATCCAGCAATAATCGGGGTCTAAGAGACAGTGGTGTATCCATGCTCAAAAGAGCAGTATTCACAATAGGCAAAAGGTGAGACCAACCCAAGTGTCTACTGGTGGATGAATGAATAAATAAGGCATGGTCTTTACATACAATGGAGTGTTATGGCCTTAAAAAGGAAGGAAGTTCTGACACATGGTCCAACTAGGATAAGGCTTGAAGACATTATATTGAGGGAAAAGAGCCAGACATAAAAAATAAAATAAATACTGTCTGATTTCTCAAATAGAATAGTGGTTGTCAGAGGCTAGGGGAGGGGTGTATGAGGAGGTATTGTTTAATGGAAACAGAGTGTTAGTTTTGCAAGATACAAAAGTCTGGACATTGGTTGCACAATGATATAAATACATTTCACAGTACTTCATGATACACTTAAAAATAGGTAAAATGGGAGACCAACAGATGGCAGAATGGTTATGTCATTGGAAGACTCCCACGTAGTCGACCAAGTTTTGAGTCCCAGACCCAATGAATGACTTAAAACTCACGCCAGATGCATGTGCATGTGTGCCCAAGATCCCAAGAGGAGAATGGAGGAGAAGGGACTGTGGCTTGGCCATTCCCCCTGTGGGGTGATTTCTCACTTTCTGTCTCTCTGTCTCTCTGGCGAGTGCACATGCTCTATAGCAAAAATCTCTCTCTTAAAAAAAAAAAAAAAAAGGGAAAAATGGGGTCTCGCAGATAGCATGGAGGTTAAGGTGCTGGATCCCACAGGGCCAACTGTGTAGTTTGAGTCCCTGACCCAGCGGCATGAAATCACACTGGGTGTGTGTGTGCATGAATACCCAAAATCCCAAGAGGAGACTGGAGAAAATAGGATTGCAGCGTGAACACCCCCTAGGGGATGATTTCTCACCTTCCTTCTTTCTCACTTCCCACTGTCTCTCTCTAGCAAGTGCACATGACCTATAGCAAAATAAGAAAAAAAGAAAGAGGTAAAATGACAAATGTATGTGTGTTTTACCACAATAATTTGTTTTTAAAAAGAGTGAAAGAGAACACCCTCAACAGTATGTGCAAGAATTGCTTAGAACTTACATCTACAGACAGTTTTTCAAGGGCCGTGATTTGTCACTGACTTTGATTACTATACCCTGTGCCTGGTGATAATAAAAGCAAACAACCTTCAGTCCATTTTGATTGTGGGGTTGAAATTCCCCATGGGTTATACACCCTCTTCCTGCCTGTCCCAAAGCAGACCATTCTCACTGCCCATCCTGGACACTGCTCGTCTTAACACCCTTGCAAAGGTTGGCCACAGCCCAGCTCTGCTGCTTCTTAGCTCTGTGGCCCTGAGAAGGTTTCTTAGGAACACTTTCACCTAGACAAGGAGGTTCTCCTAGTATGGAACTCACAGAACTGAGACAAGGATTCAGTTAATAACATACATTAGAGGGCTGAGGATAGTACTTAGAACAATCTATGTTCAAGTATTCACTTCACCTGGCGTCCCCAAACCCCACCTTTAGTCATCAGACATAAACTGTTTAGATTGTTTTCATTTGAATTATTTGACAACATTTAAAAATCAAAGTATTTTATGTAAAATCTGGATGTATACTTTCTCATAAAAGTCAGATGTTCTGGCAACATTGGGCCCATTTTCTCACATGACAATGACATATTGGAGATGACTGCTTTTCTTCTTTTCTTTTCTTTTTTCTTTTCTTTTTTTAAGGGAGAAACAGAGAGAGTGAAAGTGAGAATGAGAAATCATCTCCTGAGGGGATGGTCACACTGCAATCAATCCCTTCTTCCTCAGTCTCCTCTCAAGATTTTGGGCATGCACAGACTGATGAATGGATTGAAAAAGTGTGGCACATATGCTCTATGGAATACTACTGAGCCATAAAAAATCAATAAGACCCTGGCATTTGATAGAAAGTGGTCAGATATGGAGGATCTATTGCTGAGTGAAGTAAGCCAGGATATGATATGAAAGATATTGTATGTATCCACTCAATATATACAGACTATCCACACTTTATGGTAGAGATAGAAATATTGGAGGGCAGGGACCAGCAGTTAGTGTAATGGCTATGTCGCTGGACTCCCATGTAGTCGACTGCAGTTCGTGTCCCAGACCCAGTGGCTTAAACTCACGCTGGGTGCGTGTGTGTGCATGCCCAAGATCCCGAGAGGAGAATGGAGGAGAAGGGATTGCGGCATGGCCACCCCCCCGGGGGGTGATTTCTCGCTTTCTGTCTCTCTGTCTCTCTGTCTGGCGAGCGCATGCGCCCTATAGCAAAAAACCTCTCAAAAAAAAAATTGGAGTAATAATAATAATCTGGGAAAAAAAGAAAATCTATTGGGTGAGGATGGGGATTTTAATGTCTTTGTATTGACTGATATGAATGGTATTCCTTCTGGAAAAAGAAATGTAATACACTGTAAAGTTATATGTGATTCAATGCAATATGAACAAGATTATGGTAATAATAAAAAATTAAAAAAAAAAAGATTTTGAGCATCCACGCACATGTGCCCAATGTGATTTTCAAGCCACCAGGACTTGAACCATAGTTGACCATGTGGGAATCCAGAGCTTTAACCACCACACCACCCACTAGCCCCAGGCTGCTGCCTTTTAAAGAAGGGTTTGTGATCTCTCCAGTTTGCCAAAGTCCCCACATACCCTGTTGTCCTCTCAGACAGCTTTCATTGTGTACGTTATCTGTCACTCTGCTAGGCCTATGAGTATGTGGCCCCTGTTGAAGATCAATCTATAACTTATATCCCTGTCCTATTCTCCAGATCTTCACTTTAGGAGAATTAAATAAAAATCACTTCCTCTTTCAGAGTCTGAGTTTTCTGGGCTCACAAACGGGACCAACCATTTGGTACCAAGGAGAAAATTTCTCGCCATTGTCTAACCATTGAAATTATTCTTTCCCCTTCCCCATTTATGACTTCTGCCTTTCAGGTCACCCTGAAATCTCTAAGACCTTGGCATACATTATTCAGGGCAACTTGGATGTCGCAGTATCTAGGTGAATCATCCTAAGCCCTGGCTCAAATAAATCATTTTTATTTCACCTACTGTGCTAATGCCTCTTTTCAGGTTAAGGCTGGAAATTTTTTAGTTTTTCTGGGTTTCTGTCCCAACACTGCTATGTCAAGGAAGGACAAATTCAAATTCCCCACACCAAAAACAAATGACTTAAATACAATGTTGGCGCTAGTTTACAGGGAGCTAAGGAAATAGCACTGAAAAAGTGGAGCCATGGGCAGCAAGAGAGAGAGTGAGTGCAGAAGGACCACGCATCTCAGACTTTTTTTTTTTTTTTTTTGGAGAGGTTTTTTCGCTACAGGGCGCGTGCGCTCGCCAGACAGACAGAGAGAGACAGAGAGACAGAAAGCAAGAAATCACCCCCCAGGGGGGATGGTCACGCCGAAATCCCTTCTCCTCCATTCTCCTCTCGGGATCTTGGGCATGTACGCACACGCGCCCGGCGTGAGTTTTAAGCCACCAGGTTCAGGATGCGAACCGCGGTTGACTACGTGGGAGTCCAGCGACATAGCCATTACACTAACTGCTGGTTCCCTTCTCAGACTTCTTATTACATCTTTTGTCTACCCAATCGAATCTCCAGCTTAGCCCTGGATGCATCTGGCCTGACATACACAGGCTGGCCCTATAGATACATTTATATAAGTGAAATAAGCAGTTCCTTAAACAGTGTTTACCTTTCATACAGGTGATCGCTCGAATGACTTCTAACCTACCTTTCATCTTTTGAGTGTTCACATGTCTTTTTTTCTACTTAAATGTGGATTTTTATTAATGTGTAATATACACTGTTGGTGTTGGGAAATGAACCGATACCTGAAGCTGGCTCTATATACCCTTCTCTGGTTGGAAGACAAGGCCCTCTCCCGAGAACACGCCTGAGAAGTAGAGCTCTTCTTCCTCTCTGACACTACAGATCTATTAAAAGAATTAGAAGGAAGTGTATAATTCATCGGAAACAAGAAAACCAACACAGAGGCACAAGAACTATGAGAAAACAAAGAAATCTCTCTTTCTCAAGGAAACAGAACAACTCCTCAAATCCACAGCCAGCCAGCAGAATAGAACTTGCAGAAATGTCAGAAAAAGGATCTAGAATATTCATAGTGACAAAACTAAATGAGATGCAAGAGAAAACAGATAACCAACTGCGGGAGATGAAAACGTCCTTCCATGGCTTGAAGGAGGAAATAAAAACAAACAAAAAAAGGATTAAACAGAACATCTAGAGATGAAGACTGCAATACAGGATATCAAAACCTCCCTCAATAATATTAGTATCAGATAAGACATGCAGAAGATTAAGTCTCTGAAGACAAACCTCTGACTTAGACAATACCACAAAAAAGAATGAAAAAATAACCACGCCAACATAAGAAAAACATACAGGGGACCAGAAGGTGGCGTGGTGGTTAAGGTGCTGGATGCTCCCACATGGCTGACCACGGTTCAAATCCTGGACCTGGTGGCTTGCTTTCTCACCTTCTCTCTCTCTCTCTGTCTGTCTGTGTGTGTCTCTCTGGTCAAAATAAAAAAAAAAATGAATGAATAAATAAAGTTAAATAATTAAAAAAAAAAGAAAAACATACAGGAAATACTAGATACCATCAAATGCCAAAACATCTGAATAATTGGTATTCCAGAAATACTTGCAGAAAACTTTCTAAATCTAGAGAAACATTCCAATATCTAGATACAAGATAGTAAAAGACTCCATGTAGAGTCAACCTAAGGAAATCTTCTCCATGGCACATCATGGACAGATTGGTCAGATCAAAGACAAAACAAGATTCTAAAAATGGCAAGAGAGAAGCACCAAGTTACTTACAAAGGTTATTCCATTAGGCTAACATCAGAACTCTCAATGGAAATAGTGCATGAAAGAAAAGAATAAGAAGATATATTCAAAATGCTAAAAGAAAACCAATTTCAACCAAGAATATAATGCCCAGCAAGACTTTCCTTCATATGGGAAGAACAAATGAAATCATTCTCGGATGAACAAAAACTGAAAGAATTTACCAACACTAAACAAGCTCTTGACGAAGTACTGATGGGAGTACTATATCAGGAAAACTAAAGAGAGACAAAAAAGAAAAAAGAGAACAAAAAAAAAAAAAAAAAAAACAACCAAGAAGGCAGCTAACAAAATGGCAGAAAAAAGTAAAAATCAATAAATTAATAAAAATTAAAAATAACAGTAAATGTTAATGAACTAAGTTCTCCAACTGAAAGACACAAATTGGCTGAATAGATTAAAAAAAAATCTATATGTTGCCTACAAGAAACACAGTTCGTGGGGCTGGTAGTTGGTGTGTTGGTTAAGGCCGCCGGACTCCCACATGGTCGACCACAGTTTGAGTCCCAGACCTGGTGGCTTGCTTTGTTTCTCTCTCTTTCA
>NW_006159958.1:2930571-2934721 GCF_000334495.1 Tupaia belangeri chinensis
CTCTCTCTCACTCTGCCCTCTGGTCAAAAATAAATAAGTAAATAAATAAGGTTAAATAAAATAATCCTAAATAAAAATAAAGTTAAATAAAATCATTCTTTAATAATTGTTTTATTCGACTTTATTTATTTATTTTTATTTGACCAGAGAGAGACAGAATGAGAGAGAGTGAAAATCAGAAAGCAAGCCACCAGGTTCAGGATTCAAACTGCCATCAGCCATGTGGGAGTGTCCAGCGCCTTAACCACCACTCCACCTGCTGTCCCCAATAAAATAATTTTTAAGAAAAAAAAGAAATACACTTTATCAATACAGACAAACATAGACTGAAAGTGAAGCACTGGAAAAAGATATTCTAAGCAAATGGAAATTATAAAAAGGTTAGAGTCGCAATACCGATACCAGAAAAAATAGATTTTAGGACAAAAGCTGTAAGAAGAGAAAAAGAAGGACATTATCTAGTAGTGAAAGGGCTAATTTACCAAGAAGATATAACATTTATAAGTATCTATGCACCCAGCATGGGAGCACTCAAACACATGAAAGGTTGTTCGTTCTTTTCTTTTCTTTTTTTTTTTTTTTTTGGGGGGGTTTTTCCATAGGGCCTATGCGGGTTGCAGAAAAATATAGGGTGTGTGCGCTTGCCAGACAGACAGAGAGAGGCAGAGAGACAAAAAGAGAGAAATCACCCCCCAGGGGGGATGGCCATGCCACAATCTCTTCTCCTCCATTCTCCTCTCAGAATCTTGGGCACGCACGCACAAGCGCCCGGCATTTTAAGCCACTGGGTCTGGTACACGAACCGCGGTCAACTACACGGGAGTCCAGCGACATAGCCATTATGCTAACTGCTGGTCCTGAAAGATTGTTAGTTCTAAAGGAAGAGATAGATTACAACAAAATAATCACTGAGGATCTCAACAACCCACTATTTCCTTTGGACAGATAATCTAGATAAAAAATAAGCAAATAGATACAGAAATTCAATGATACCACAAATCAAATGGACTGGACAGACATCTATAGAATTTTCCGCCCAACAACAACAAAATACATATTTTTTCTCACTCCTGCATGGAATGTCTTTGAAGATTACTACATGATAGAACACAAGACAAGCCTTTACAACTTCAAATGGATAGAAGGTATGTCTAGAATCTTCTCTGACCACAATGGAATTCAACTTGAAACAAATCGCAGAATAAACACTCAAAAATACACAAACACATAGAAACTAAACAATCTACTCCTGAATGACATTCCAACCACTGAAGAATTTAAGACTGAAATAAAAAGATTCAAATGATAATGAACACACAAGTTTTCCTGGCTTGTGGGACACAGTGAAAGCAATCAAAAGAGGGAAGTTCATAGCAATTAGTGCTCACAATTAAAAAAAAAAAATTGGGAACCAGCAGTTAGCGTAATGGCTATGTCGCTGGACTCCCACGTAGTTGACCACGGTTCGTGTCCCAGACCCAGTGGCTTAAACTCACGCCGGGCGCGTGTGCGTGCGTGCCCAAGATCCCGAGAAGAGAATGGAGGAGAAGGGATTGTGGTGTGACCATCCCCTCTGGGGGGGGTGATTTCTCGCTTTCTGTCTCTCTGTCTCTCTCTGTCTGTCTGGCAAGCGCACACGCCCTATAGTGAAAAACCTCTCCAAAAAAAAAAAAAAAAAGGAAAAGTAGCAAGTGAGTGATAATAACACACCTCCGTGAACTGAATAAAACTACAACAACAAAATCCAAAAATCCAAGAGAAAAGAAATAATAAATATTAGAGAAGAAGTAAATGAAATAGAGAATAAATGAATTATACAGAAAATAAATAAAACCAAAAGCTGGTTCTTCAAGAAGATAAACAAAATTGACACACTGTTAGCTAGACTAATAAAGGAGAACAAAGGAAAGAACTAGATAAATAAAATCAGTAATAACACAGGCAATATTACAAAAGACATAATAGAAATACAAAAGATCATCTGATAATTCTGTTAATATGAGTGACTACACACCAACAAACAAAATCATAAGATGGACAAATTTCTTTATACGTATCATCTACCTAGACTGAATTCGGAAGACACAGGAAACCCGAACAGACCAATAACAAGCTATGAGATTGCATCAGCAATAATCTCTCAGCAAAGAAAACTCAGATCCTGGTGGCTTCATTTCTGAATTCTACAAAACGTTTGAAGAAGAGCTAACCCCCATTCTACTCAAACTAATATTTCTAAAGATCCCAAAGGAAGAAACTCTTTCTAATTCATTCTAAAGCATCCATCACCCTGATCCATAAAACAGATAAGGACATAACAAAAAAAGAAAACTATAGAACAATATCCTTGATAAATACTGATGTAAAAATCTCAACAAGATACATGACCAGGTTGGCTTTGTTTCAGGAATGCAAGGGTGGTTCAACATACACAAAACAATTAATGTAAGAAATCATATTAACAGAGGAAAGAGAAAAACCATGTGATCATATTGATCAATGGGGGAAAAGCATTTGATAAAATACAACATTGCTTCATAATTTAAACTCTCAACAAAACCCGCATAGAAGGAACTTTTCTCAACACAATAAAAACCATATATGAAAAATTCACAGCGAATATCATATTGAATGAAAAAAAAAAAAACTGAAAGTGTTTCCATGAAAAACTAGAACAAGATAACACTGCCCTCATTCTTCACTCCTTTTCAATATAGTACTGGAAGTCCTAACCAATGCAATCAGACAAGAGAATAAAATAAAAGACATTCAAATAGGAAAAGAAGTGAAATCATCTCTATTTGCAGATGACATGATTATATACATAGAAAACCTAAAAGAATCCACCTACTGGCAAGGATAAAATGTGTGTTTTTAGGGGTCAGTAGGTGGCATGGTGGTTAAGGGCAATGGACTTCCACATGGCTGAACATGGTTCGAGTCCCGAACCTGGCGGCTTGCTTTCTCATGTTCTCTCTCTCTCTCTCCCTCCCCCTCTCTGGTCAGATTAAAATAAGTGGATAAGTAAAGTTAGATAAAAATAATTTTTTATTTATATTCATTCACTGTACATCATTACAGCATACAAAATGAGAATTTTCCATCCAGAATACACTGTATATTGGCTAAATCAAGCACATCAACATATGTGTTATTATCATCAAATAATTTTCCATTTCTTGTTTCCTGTATATTTTGCCTTTTTGCCCGTCCTTGACTCCCTATCTCTCACCCTCTGCCATCTCCCACCCTCCTCCCAAACTGTGTCTGGTATCTATTGTTGCTTCCTATGCCTTTCCCCCACACACATTTTATTGTTTCACTAAATGTCTTAATTAATCTAAATATTTTCAATAGCAAGCACAGCTGATATATACATATCCATGAATACAAGTCTGATTTTAGGCATAAACCTCAGTGAGTACGATGAACATACTATAAAGTAGCACCTAGCTAGGGCTATATAGCTTACTGCAGTCATCAAATAGGTATTTTTAATGCTTTTTTTAATTAAAAGAAAAACAGTTTTAGATTTTTTCTTTTTCTGAAACTTTTTTTAAACTTAATTTACATTCATCTCCTAAGCATTGTCACAGCATATAAAATGTGATTTCCGGGACCAGCAGTTAGCGTAATGGCTATGTCCTGGACTCCCACATAGTCAACCGTGGCTCAAGTCCCGGACCCGGTGGCTTAAAGTCATGCTGGGCACGTATGCGTGTGTGCCCAAGATCCTGAGAGGAGAATGGATGAGAAGGGATTGCGGCGTGGCCATCTCCCTTGGGTGATTTCTCGCTTTCTATCTCTTTGTCTGTCTCTCTGCCTGGCGAGCGCACGCGCCCTATAGCAAAAACCTCTCCAAAAAAAGAAAAAAACCTGTGATTTCCCATCCAGAATATACTGCATACTGCATAGTGGCGTAATCATACATGTTGGGACCAGCAGTTAGCGTAATGTCTATGTTACTGGACTACCATGCAGTCGACCATGGTTCGCGTCCCGGACCCGGTGGCTTAAACTCATGCTGGGCGTGTGTGCGTGTGTGCCCAAGATCCCAAGAGGAGAATAGAGGAGAGGGGATTGCGGTGTGGCCATCCCCCCTGAGGGGTGATTTCTCGCTTTCTGTCTCTCTGTCTCTCTCTGTCTTTCT
>NW_006159958.1:2936214-2943998 GCF_000334495.1 Tupaia belangeri chinensis
CTCCTCCATTCTCCTCTCAGGATCTTGGGCACGCATGCACATGCGCCCGGCGTGAGTTTAAGCTACCAGGTCCAGGACTCGAACCACGGTCGACTATGTGGGAGTCCAGCAACATAGCCATTATGCTAACTGCTGGTCCCGAATGTCCTAAATTCTTTATCAGACGTTTCCATGATTTCCATTGAACTGTCTAGATGAAGAGCAGTTCTTCTTTTCCCTGGGAGGAGAGGTGTGTTCTTGCTTTCCTGTATTTCTTGTGATCCTGGGATTTCTAGTCATCTGATGGATGGTAGGTTTCTTCCTAATTCTTGAAGTTCAATCTGAAAATTCAGGAGCATGCAGAAAGAGGTGATCTGGAATCTCTTTGCTGTTCCATTGTGATCCCTTGGTGCAGCAGATTCAGTAGATATTGAGGAATATATTAACCCTAGTAGTATTTGGATGTTTGGCTAAAGTCCCATTAGATCTGTCTAGAAACACAGTAAATGGAAATGACGAGTGGAAAGATAAGATAAAAAGAAAAGGAAACAGATAGAGAGAAACAACTATGACAACAACAAAGAAACAGAGAAAAAGAAGGAAAACAAAAAGTTAAAAATTATTTATTATTTTTTTTAAAAAAAGCACAAAATAGAAAACTGTGCAGCGCACACACACTGCGCAAAATCCCTAGTTCTCAGGAGCCATGAGGAATCTTCACCTGAGATCTGCCTCTTGTCTCTCCTGCCTGGGTGGGAGGGGGAGAGGGGATTATTAACAAGACAAGGGTGGAGCTGAGAGCAAGAGAATACTTTACCTTTAAACATTTTTAAAAAGATAAAATTACAAAAGAAATGAGAAGACAGAAGCAGAGAGAGACAGAGACACAGAATCAGAGCTAGAGAGAAGGCTAGAGGAGTTCCCTACCACTCAGGCTTGTGGGCTGGAGGCTGAATTATCAGTAGGAAATCTTCATTTCTCTTTTACACTGAATATCGCTAATTCTCAGGAGCCATGAGGAATCTTCGTCTCAAAAATAATTTTTTAAAATGTGTGCTTTTAGATAAAGATAAGAATTTTGGAAATCTTATATCTGCTACCATGAACTTTCCCAATACTTAGAGACTTCCATTGCTGAGATCTGTGGTGAAATTAATGAACGATTCTTTAAAATATTGTATGATGGAGGTCAGCAGGTGGCATGGTGGTTAAGGCAACTGGATCCCACATGGCCAACGCTGAGGTTCCAGACCCAGACCTGGCAGGCTTGAGAAACATGCTCGGTACATGCGCGTGGGTGCTCAAAATCCTAGGAAGAGGATGGAGGAGAGGAGATTGTGGCATGGCCATCCTCACCCTCGGTGGTGG
Organism: Tupaia belangeri chinensis; assembly: GCF_000334495.1. Taxonomy (NCBI): domain Eukaryota; kingdom Metazoa; phylum Chordata; class Mammalia; order Scandentia; family Tupaiidae; genus Tupaia; species Tupaia belangeri. The sequence goes on from NW_006159958.1 coordinate 2,937,562, forward strand.
TGGTGGGGTGATTTCTCATTTTCCTTCTCTATCTCTCTCCTGTACGTGCATGAGCCCTATAGAAAAATCTAAAAAAAAAACTGTGTGATAAAATGAATTAACATTTAAAAGATCTGCATAACTCACAGAACTGATATTTTTCAAATAACCAATACATGGATGAAAGAGCCATGCAAAGTACAAAATGGACTGAAAGATTTTAACCAAACAGACTACCAATATTTCGTCGATATGGTTCCCGATTCCACACTGTAATTCATCTTTAAAAAATATTGCTTATTGGAGCCGGCAGGTGCTGTGGTGGTTCAGGGCAGTGGGCAACCTCGGTTCAAGTCCTGGACCTGGCAGCTTACTTTCTCACCTCCCACCCCAACTCTGTCCTTCTCTGGTCAAATTTAAAACTGAATAAATAAATAAAGTTAAATAAAATAATTCTTTTTTTTTAAAAAAAGTATCACTTATTGAATTCTGGTGTAGTATTTAAGAAAAACAGCCACAATTATCTGCAAAGGTTATGAAAACATTGGTCCCTTTTCCCACATGGGCGATGACCCTGTCTACGCTTGCTTCTCCCTGTTCTGTAAGCTAGGGCTGATTGCTCAGAACCAGTGAGTGCCTGCCCTCTGGAGGCAGCAGATAAACACAAGGCCTCTGGGCACTGGGGGCTGCAAACACTTAGTACTTAGCGCCGTGGCAGCTGACACAGAGGTGCACTTAGCAAGGGCGGGCGGTGCTCCAGTGAGAAAATGAGGGTAACCGAGATTAACTTGGCTCCTGCAGATTTTTGTTTCTTTCCTAATCACCAGGGCTGGAGGGCCAAGGCCCCAGGGAGTCCACGGCTCAATTAAGCTTTGGCAAATTGGATTTCTGGCAGTGAGGCCACAGGCCTGGGGTGGACATTGAGGGTTAAGCTGCCAGTCAATATTAGGCCAAGGGCTGGCCAGATGGGCCCAGCAGCTAATTCAATCTGGCTTCCCAGAAGCAAGATTTGGAAGATCATAGCTGTGGGTTGCAGAGCCGTGCGTGACTCTGGTTGGGTGGTGCAGGGGATCCTCCTCCCCACCTGGCCTCTGCGCAGGTGCACTAACGATCCTGACTGCCAGGGACAAGAGGCAAGTTGGTGCCAGGGAAAAGCCCAGCCTGGGTATTCAGGGTTCAGGGTTAGGGTCTCACACAGGTATCTGCTTGCTCTCAGAGTGGGTTAGGGAATCTCTGACATTCTTGCTTTTATGAGCTGTCTTAATCCACCAGGAAAAACAGAAGCAGTTGGAACAGAGAGAAAGCGAGGAGTAGTGGGAGGTAAAAACACAGTGGGAGGGACCAGCAGATGGCGAAATGGTTACGTTACTGGACTCCCACATAGTCGACCGATGTTTGAGTCCCGGACCCGGTGGCTTCGACTCAGTCGGGCGCATGTGTGTGCCTACCTAAGAATCCGAGAGGAGAATGGAGGAGAAAGGATTGCAGCGTGGCCATACCCCCCAGGGGGGTGATTTCTCACTTTCTGTCTCTCTGTCTCTCCAGTGAGCACACATGCCCTATAGCAAAAATCTCTCTTAAAAAAACATACAGCGAGATAGAGACAGGGAGAGGCTGGGAGAAGTACACAGGGAGAGACATTTAGAGCAGACAGGCTTAGAGAGGAAAAGGCTAGAGGAAGAGAGACTGGAACCAGAATTCCACGACAAAACTCTACCTGCCCGAAATAAGTATCCTAAAGCGGGGAGGGGAGAAGACATGCGGATAGACATGGGAGAGGTGGAACGAATGAATGAATCCAGGCAGTAGGCCTGTGAGGAATGGACACACAGAGACAGAGAAGGCAGACACGCAGAGAGACAAGCCCAATCCAGTATTCTCGGAAGGACAGAGGCAGGTCAGCCCCCAGGGAAGGGTTGCAATGGACAGAGCAGGCTTCCTGGAGGAGGTGAGGTTTGGGTCCGTGAGGTTGGGCGGGATTCCTCCATAGCTGGGAGCGGGAAGGCTGCGTGTTCTAGAAGGGCAGCTCGAGGAGAGGCCCTGAGGCAGGAAGATATGTCCCTTTGCTCCAACTTGGTGGCTTTATGACCCACCTGTGACGAGCAGTTTCTAGCCTTCTTTAAGACCTTTTTATAGTATTAGTATTTAAATCCTAATCTAGAATAGTTACTAACCTAGGTTTAAAACCAGTGGGCCAGCCAGTGTTGTGGTGATTAAGGTGTCTGGATCCTGCATGGCTGACAGAGAAGTTCGAGTCCCAGACAAGGTGGTTTGGGGATCATACCAGGCACCACCCCCTCAAGGGGGGAGTGGAGGAGGGGAGAGTGGAGGAGAGGGGACTGAGACATGGCCTTCCCCCGGAGGGTGATTTCTCACTTTCCCTCAGGCTTCCTGGAGGAGGTGAGGTTTGGGTCCGTGAGGTTGGGCGGGATTCCTCCATAGCTGGGAGCGGGAAGGCTGCGTGTTCTAGAAGGGCAGCTCGAGGAGAGGCCCTGAGGCAGGAAGATATGTCCCTTTGCTCCAACTTGGTGGCTTTATGACCCACCTGTGACGAGCAGTTTCTAGCCTTCTTTAAGACCTTTTTATAGTATTAGTATTTAAATCCTAATCTAGAATAGTTACTAACCTAGGTTTAAAACCAGTGGGCCAGCCAGTGTTGTGGTGATTAAGGTGTCTGGATCCTGCATGGCTGACAGAGAAGTTCGAGTCCCAGACAAGGTGGTTTGGGGATCATACCAGGCACCACCCCCTCAAGGGGGGAGTGGAGGAGGGGAGAGTGGAGGAGAGGGGACTGAGACATGGCCTTCCCCCGGAGGGTGATTTCTCACTTTCCCTCTGTCTCTCTCTCTCTCTCTGCCTCTGGCGAACACACATGCCCCATAGCAAATTTAAAAAACAAGCAGTTCCTAAATGGTTAGAGAAGGCCCATGTGTCTCCTTCTTAGAAATGCAGGGACAGTGACTATTTCTCTGCTTTTTCTGGTTGCTTTCTCCAGCCCAGGCCGGAGTCCAGGCTTTGAGTGGCTCCAGCTGGATCATCCAGCCAGCTGAGGCCCCACGCAGTCTCGTGAGCCCTGCGCGATGGGCAGGCCAAGTCCAGCATGGCATCCCTGTGCTGCCAAGGGACACTAACCCTACATGGTGTCCTGCCCAGCCCTTTCTCCCTCAGGTCCTGGGTGGGAGTCCCTGTGCCCTGCAGCCTCCTGGGGCAGTGCTAGTGTGGGTACCCCTCACTGTGGAGGCCTCCACAAGTTCCTTTCCCTCTCTGGGCCTCTCACTACCCACTCGGCCCTATAGGCATCTCTGGGTCTCAGGGAGAAAGTACCCCCATGTGGTCACTTTCTCAGAGACCAGGCCTGGCAGGGCCAGTAGCAGCCTTTGGGGTGAAGTGGATGTTCAACTCCCCACTCCACACACTGCCCAGGACTTCCGGAATCAGACCTCCAGAGCTAACAGCTAATGTCACTGGAAAAGGTAGGCCTCTCGCCCTAGGGCCATTCTACCCCAGAGGGACTTGAGAACGAGCTGTTTGGAAGTCCTTTCTGTGGGCATCTTCAAGGCCTCTCTGCGATCAGCTGAGAGGGTTCCATTAGAAGTACATGCCTGGCCACAGGCCCTGATTCCTGGTGGACTGAGGGTCTCCACAGGGACTCTGTCCAGGGAGTCTGGGTGGTGCCTCGTAGCACAGCAGTGACACCTGCGAGACCAGCAGCGAGGAGGAGGGTCGGCTCCGAGGGAGCTGCTCACGGAGACCTCCTCGTTCCCAGAGAAGGGAGAGGGAGGAAGCTGCTTCCCCAGTGATGGGAGGCCCAGGCTCCCAGGGCCCCATCCCAGTCGTTTCCACGCACGTATGTACATAACTACAACGGGACCCACACTTTCCATTTCCAATCACTTTCATTTCAAATTGAATCCCTTATGTTGTGAGAGAAGCATTGGCCTGGAAGTCAGGAGACTTAGTTTTTAGCTCCTTCGGTCAGAAGCTCTGTGATTTTTTTTTTTTCTTCCTTTTTTGGAGAGGTTTTTGCTATCTGGCGCGTGCGCTCGCCAGAAAGACAGAGAAAGACAGAGAGACAGAAAGTGAGAAATCACCCCCCAGGGGGGATGGCCACACCACAATCCCTTCTCCAATCTCCTCTCGGGACCTTGGGCACGCACACACACGCGTGCGTGGTGTGAGTTTAAGCCTCTGGGTCCAGGACTTGAACCATGGTCGATTACGTGGGAGTCCAGCGACATAGCCATTACGCTAACTGCTGGTCCCAGAAGCTCTGTGATTTTATAAGGGTCCCTGACTTTCTCTGGGGCTCAGCATCCCCACCTTGAGGCGTGAGAGGCAGAGTCAGCAACTATCCTCCAGGGCCCCTGTAGCCTGGATCAGCTTCCTGGCTGGTCCAAAGCCCTAGACTGGATCCCATCCTAGCACCTGCCCAGAGGAGGGTCCCCGGAGGCCTAAAGCTGGCCTCCCTGCAGGCTGAGGCAGAGCAGGGCAAGGCAGGCCTGGCGGCGAGGGATGGGGAGGGGCAGTGGTCAGGGCAGGGGTGGCTGCAGAGCAGGTGCAAGGACCTCAACATAGGCTCCCGGTAACCGGGTCTGGGATCTTCCCAGGAGCGGAGCGCAGTGCTGCTATGGAACAGCTGGGGCAGGGCAGGAGGCTAGAACCAGCTGTTTGCCGTCCTCTCTCCCCCACTTTCTGAGTGAATTCTTGGCCTCCTGGACAGTACTGCATAGTGAGGGAAAAAGGGGGACATGCAGAGTGGGAGACGGTGGGAGAGACCAAGCTGGGAGGGTCATTAGAAGACAGAGGATCCCTGAGCGCAGGGAAGGGGAGGCCTGGGAAGGTGGAGGGCCATCCCCAGTGGGAGAGAAGGGGAGGACAGAGCAAGGAGAGATGGGATAGTTTTGGGTTTTAGAAAGGCAAGAGAAAAGAGGGGCAGAGATTTGGGCAATTAGCAGAAGGACTGCGCTTGTGAAGGAAAATGTCTGGAGGGGGTTTTGTCGTGTTTTGTCGTGTGACATGTCGTGTAAGGCCCTGCTCCACATCCCCAAGAAAGCACGACTGCTGATGTAGGTTGAGGTTCCAAGTTTCTGCAGTCAGATCCCTTCCTTCCTTCCTTCCTTCCTTCCTTCCTTCCTTCCTTCCTCCCTTCCTCCCTCCCTCTCTCTCTCTCTCCTCAGTGTGTTGAATTGGCTGCATTTGAATTACTCACAGACAAGACGTCTTTAGCAGGTATCCTCACTGTTCCATGAGCTCAGTATTGGCCTCAAGTTTATGGGTTGCCCTGACCACTTTGCAAGCCTCTTTTACACGGGGAGGCACCTCGGAAATCCTCTTTGACCCACAGCTCTGTCTCCCTGAACCCTGGGGTTTCTCGAATGGGTGGTCCTATTCAGAGGATAAAACTGCATCTGGGTTCTGGCCAGCCAGCCGAAGCAGCCAGCCTTCGACAGGGGCTCTTTGACCTCCCCCATTCCCAGGCCCCTTGCTCGCCCATGGCTCCCCACTGGCGTGGCTCCCACGTCATCGCTCAGCCTCCCTTACACCCACAGGAACATGGGTCTGATGCCTCTGCCCTGCCCTCCTGCATCTCAGTCCACTGGGACACTCACAGGAGTCCAGCCAGGCCAAGTGTAACCAGGTGGAAATACTTAGGACACAAACTCCCTCCACAGAGAAGCTTCCAGCAGGGGAGTCACAGCCCTGGGAGGGCCCATGGCCATGCCCACTCCTCCAACTCTGGCCCGTCCGGTGGTTCCCAGGAAGCTGACTGACCAGATTCAGCCGCCTCCATGGCCTCCCTGTGGCCTCTGACTCATCTATGAAATTGGTAGGAGGGCCAGCAGGTGGCATGGTGATTAAGGAGCTGGACACTCCCACATAGCTGACCACGGTTCAAGTTCCAGACCTGGTGGCTTTCTTTCTCACTTTCTCTTTCTCTCTTTCTCTCTCTCTTTCTCTGTGTGTGTGTGTGTGTGTGTGTGTGTGTGTGTATGTCTTTCTGGTCAAATTAAAATAAATTAATGAATAAATAAAATTTACGGGACCAGCAGTTGGCGTAATGGCTATGTCACTGGACTCCCATGTAGCTGACCGTGGTTCAAGTCCCGGACCTGATGGCTTGGACTCATGCCGGCCGTGTGTGCATGTGTGCCCAAAAGATCCCAAGAGGAGAACAAAGGAGAAGGGATTGCAGTGTGGCCATCCCTCCAGGGGGTGATTTCTCGCTTTCTGTCTCTCTGTCTCTATCTTTCTTTCTTTCTCTTATTTTTTTTAGAGGTTTTCGCTATAGGGCGCGCGCGCTCGCCAGACAGACAGAGAGACATAGAGACAGAAAGCGAGAAATCACCCCCCAGGGGGGATGGTCACGCTGCAATCCCTTCTCCTCCATTCTCCTCTCGGGATCTTGGGCACGCACGCACACGCGCCCGGCGTGAGTTCTAAGCCACCGGGTCCGGGAC
>NW_006159958.1:2944077-2946298 GCF_000334495.1 Tupaia belangeri chinensis
AAAATTTTTAAAAATTCTTTTTTGTATTTGAGGGGAAATGAAACTTTATTTTTAAATCACAGCCTTAAAACAGCAGACAGACCGTGTTAGCATGTCAAGTGATAATCTGACAAAAAAGACAACAAGATCCTTATCAAAAAGACGAGGTGCCACACCAGGGCACGAACAGTGCATGCTGCTAAGGCCCCAGACGAAAATGGTATTTGGTAATGGGAGGCGGCCCCTCCTTTGCCCAAAGGGATTCAAAGCTCATCCTGGCCAAGTAGCTTACTTTTCCCCCCCTTGACTTTTCTGTGGCCAGGGGATTGTCTCAGTAGGCCTTTGGGAACTCAGGGGTAAGTAAATGGTGCTAGGTTTAGGCTTTCTTCCATCCCGTTCTAGAAAAAACAGGTCTTCCACATCTGGTACTTAAAAAAAATTAAGTAACCAGCTGTTCCTCCTTTACTGTTCAACTCTTGGGTACCAGTACACATCACAATAAAAATCCCCTTTCCTATCAGTGAGAAACTGTGACCGTAAGACTGTCTTGTCATTCTGCGTAGACAGCTTCAGGGCCAGCCAGCCAGGAAGAGGGAACCTCTGCCTTCCACACGCATGGCCGTCACTTCTCACGTGTTCACCTGGTCCAGGCTGAAAGGCGTGCTGTGCAGAATTGGAAGAAATACACATCCACCTCTGGTGGCCGGTAAAGGCTACCCACGAAGACCTGTTTCAGAGTTGTCATCCAACTCCTCTCCCTCCCAACTCTGCGTTCACATCCACTTCATGCCCTGTACACAGAACAAAACCGAGCAAAACGAAGACCCAGAAACCTTTTCCCCTACGAAATTAGTGTCTTCATGAGTTGTGTTTTACAATTTATAAAAGTAGTGCTTCGGGACCAGCAGGCAGCATGGTGGTTAAGGCGCTGGACATGCCCACATGGCTGACCATGGTTCGAGTCCCAGGCCTGGTGGCTTGCTTTCTCACTTTCTTTCTCTCTCTCTCTGATCAAATTAAAATGAATGAATGAAAAAATAACATTAAAAAGAAAAAGTAGTGCTTCGATGCTACTGGTAAACAGGTTGGCAACAAAGAGAAACACCTCCTCGATCTGCACCACCAGGGCACAGGGAGTGAGGGGAGCCAGCTGGAATGTCGGTACTTGTGCAGGAAGATCGAGCTCCTTGCAGGGCTCTCACTTGGTCAAAGGAGAGTCCTACGGTCAGGACAAGCACTTGCCACCTGAAACTCAGGTTCCGAAACTCTCTTGTGCTCTCTGTGACCCCAATTTTAGCACTAGTTTTTTTCCATTTCACTGTCTAGGATTAAAAGATAAAAACAAAAACAAAAACAAAACCACTGTTCACAGGCAAGTGGCATATGCTTTCAACTTGTTGTCGTCCTTAATTTCTTCATAAACTTTGGTTAAAAGACTGAAATTCTGGGAACCAGCAGTTAGCGTAATGGCTATGTCGCTGGACTCCCATGTAGTCGACCGCGGTTCGCGTCCTGGACCTGGTGGCTTAAAACTCACGCCGGGCGCGTGTGCGTGTGTGCCCAAGATCCCGAGAGGAGAATGGAGGAGAAGGGATTGCGGTGTGACCATCCCCTCTGGGGAGTGATTTCTCGCTTTCTGTCTCTATGTCTCTCTCTGTCTGTCTGGCGAGCACACGTACCCTATAGCGAAAACCCCTAAAAAAAAAAAAAAAAAAGACTGAAATTCTCATTGCTCTTTTAAAATAGATTCCTGCCCTCAGCCCCAAAGGTCGGAGCAAGGACTTCTATTTCCCTGTGGACGACAGTGGTCCCTTCATCTTCCTGGTCATAGTTAGGATGAAGTAGGTACATGTGGCCATCCACACACCTGGACACGTGACTGTCCAGCTGCCGCGTCCCCTGAGGCTCCCTGCGTCTATGGAGTCTTCGACTTTGTTGTTGCAAAGTATGGTGCACCAGGCCAGGTGGCCCCGGAACTCCTCCAGCTTGTTGGTCACCAAGGCCTGGGCTCGGAACAGAGGCACATGGCAGGGCTCGCTGCATTGGTGCACCTGCTGCATGGACATGGTGCATGGTTGTCCTCATAGCAGCTGGTGCAGCACCAGAACATGAGGCCCTGCATCTTCTGGATGTTCTCTGGCTCCAGACTCTTCACCATAGAGGCCACTGCTTCCTGGACCCGGACTGCTGCAGCTCGGCCATGACGACCCCGCGCTGTGCCACCCCGGTGCCATAAATTCTT
>NW_006159958.1:2946351-2956669 GCF_000334495.1 Tupaia belangeri chinensis
GTGCCCAAGATCCCGAGAGGAGAATGGAGGAGAAGGGATTGTGGCGTGGCCATCCCCCCTGGGGGGTGATTTCTCGCTTTCTGTCTCTCTGTCTCTCTCTGTCTTTCTGGAAAGCGCAGGCGCCCTATAGCAAAAACCTCTCAAATAAAATAAATTAAAATATAAATAAATAAATAAATACATACATACATACATACATACATACATACATACATACATACAGGAGGGCCAGCCCCATAGTACAATAGTTAAGCACCATGTATAAAAAGCCAGATCCAGAATGGCCTACTGTGGATCAAATCCCGGCCCTGGAGGCTTGAAAGACATGCCAGGGATGTGTGCATGAGTACCCAGAATCCTAACAGAATGAAGAGAGGAGAGGGACATGTGACTATGCTCCATTCAGTGCATTGCTCTTTTACTTCCTCTCTCTCTCTCTTCCCCTCTCTCTCTTCCTCTCTCTCTCTCTCTCTCTCGCGCGTGGTCCCACTGACAATTTTTTAAAAAATGAGGGCCATAATCTTCCTTAGTGGGCTGCTGGGGGCCAGAGAGCAGATGCAAGGTGCTGAACACAACCCAGTACCAGCGGCCCTTCCTCAGCAGGACCTTGACCCGGATCTCAGTGCACAGGAAATACACTGTGATATTCCTATGCAGCATCCGAGTGACTGTGACTCAAAGTCCCTTTTCCTAGGTGGTCAGGTGCGCCTCGGTTCTGTGCTCTTGTGCAAAGCTGGGGGTTTGGGGTGCAAAGAGAGAGCTTGTCCTCCCAGATTGCCGCTGAGACACCCATGTCATCTGTCTGTGCTTCTACTCTGGGGGGCCGGCATGGTGCAGCTGGCCCAGAACCACCCAGCACTGTGAGCTGTGTAGGCAGGAAATGGGAGGGCTCTCCCTGCCTCCTGTTTCCCTCCCTCCACCCGCTATCTTCTCTCCTCCTTTATCAGTGAAGTCCAGAGCTGCTACCTGTGGGACAAGGAGGAAGGACACAGAGGAGAGAAAAGAGTGACTTCACATCTCATGACTTTTCCCCCCCCATCCCCAATTCTCACAGGCCTAGGTATAGCTGTTTCCCCAAACCATCTACCTGCCTTGTGGCTGCAAGGCCATGGGAGAGAGGGAAGATGTTTAGGAAGAGCTGAGCCCATGGTGGGAAGGGAGGTGTTCTTCCCATTCCCCTCAGGGACACCTGGTGGCCCTCTTCCTAATTACTTTGCATGCTTTAAAGCCTATTAGCAGAAATTGGTAATGGTATTCCACAGCGAGGTTCCCTGGCCATATGGCTCAGAGCCTCCCTGAGTGCACCCCGGGTTGGGGTTTGAGAAGCTCAGGGCATGACAGATGGGGTTGGTGACATTTGGGGAATTATGCAAACTTGTTCAGTTGTGGCCTGGGGCCCTGATTCATGGTGGGCACTGGGACGGCAGGAGTTGGGGAGGATGACAAGTGTAAATTAGTGGTCACAAGAGTGTGTAAAAAAATAAATAAAGGCAGGCAGAGCAACTGTGGATATTAGACACAGTGTGGGAGGAGGCTGGGCAATGAAGAGCTGGAGGGACGGAATCAAGGCGGGGAGAGAAAAGCAGAACATGTAATGGACACAGAACGTAAAATTATGTGTCTAAGACGACGTGTATGGTAGTATCTTTAACCGGACTAATAATGCTGGGAAGATTCACTCTGTATTCTGAAAAGATGTACAGTGATGACAAGTAAATAAAACAAGAAAAAAATAATTAATTTAAAAGACTGCATAAGTGGGTAGACATAGAAAGAGACAGTTCTCAGAGGAGGAGATCCAAATGGCGCATACACACAATAAAATGCTCATCCTCAGTGACTAGGGAAGTCAGATTAAAACAGCCCTGAGCTTCACTCATGCGCCTGGCCAATGGAGTCAAGTCTGGGCAAAGACGAGGGAGAAAGAGCTCTCATGATGAGGGTAGAGGTGCAAATCGGTCCTTCCGGTTTGGGGAGCTCTTTAGTATGCATGTCTGCGAGCCTTTACTGAAAATTCATTGGGGCCAGTTGCGTTTCAGATTTTCTTTCTCTTGAAAGGTAAAGATGCTATTTTGGAACCAGCAGTTGGCGTAATGGCTATGTCACTGGACTCCCATGTAGTCCACCACAGTCGAGTCCCGGACCCGGTGGCTTAAACTCACGCCAGGTGCGTGTGCGTGCTTGTCCAAGATCCCGAGAGGAGAATGGAGGAGAAGGGATTGCGGTGTGACCATCCCCCCTGGGGGATGATTTCTCGCTTTCTGTCTCTGTCTCTCTCTGTCTTTCTGGAGAGTGCACGCGCCCTATAGCAAAATCCTCTAAAAAAAAAAAAAAAAAAAGCAAGTCCCCAGATCTGGGACTCGTACCTCAGTCAGCCATGTGGGAGTCCAGCACCCTTGACCACCACACCACTTGCTGGCCCCTCTAAGCACTTTTTATGTATTTTATTTTTAAAAAGTTGTTGGATCATAACTCAACGCAAGTAAAAGATGAGCAAAGGATCTAAACGGACGTTCTTCTGAAGACATATTTAATGACTAGTCAACACATGCAAAGCTGTCCAACCTCATTACCCATCAAGGAAAATGCGAAATGCAAACCAAAGCACAGTAAGATACCACTTTATACCTCCTCGGGTGGCTATGATAAAAAATAAAATAATAATAAGAAGAGATAGTGAAAAGTGAAAATATGAAGAAATTAGAACCCTAATACATTATTGGTGGGCATATAAAAAGATGCCTAAACGTTAAACAGAGTTACCGTATAATTCAGAAACTCTACTTCTGGGTATATGCCAAAGAGAAATAAAAACGTATATGCACGCAAAAGCTTGAGTGTTCAAAGCAGCGTTTATTATCATAGCCCCAAAATAGGAACAACCCAGTTGCTCATCAACTGATGAATAGAGAAACAAAATGTGGGCTAACCATCTATACAATGGAATATTATTTGACAATAAAAAGGAAATATACAACATGAATGAACCCTGAAGTTATCATTCTCAGTGGAAGAAAGCAGACAAAAAAATGACAAGTATAATATAATCCTATTTGTACAAAATGTCCAGAACAGGCAAACCTATAGAAACAGAAAGGAGAAGACTGGTTTCCTGGGTTGGGACAGGGAGGTGGTGAGCAACACTGGGAGTGGGACCAGCAGATGGCATAATGGTTATGTTGTTGGACTTCCATGTAGTCTACCACGGATCGAGTCCCAGACCTGACCGCTTAACACTCACGTTGTGTGTGTGTGCCCAAAATCCTGAGAGGAGAATGGAGGAGATGGGATTGTAGTGTGACTTCTCACTTTCTGTCTCTCTGATGAGTGCATGTGCCCTACAGCAAAAATCTCTGTTTTTTTAAAAAAAGGAATGGGGAGTGATTGGTAATGATTACAAGATTTCTTTGGGGAGAAGATGAAAATGTTCTAAAATCACACAACTCTGTGAATATACAGAACCCACGGAAGTGAGCACTTTAAATCAGTGGGTTTTATGATACGTGCAATGTCTTGGTAGAACTGAAAACTGTTTGGTTTGAACGCTTTATGCTGCTTTCTCCACCCACCGATAAGTTATGACCCACAGTCTAACAAAACAATCATAGAGAAATCCTCACACAAAAAGTATTATTTTAAAATTTTCCCATGAATAAGAGAGAGTGAAAGACAGAGAGGCAAGCACCCAACAGTGTCTTCATATGGTGAAACACTCCCAGCTTCAATTTGCCTAAATCATGGGCATTCGTGTACCCAGCATGCACAGGGAGATCTCGGGACAAGAACTTGGGACCTTCTCATATGGCATCACCACTATACCACTGTCCAGCCCTCTTCACACATGTGTACAGTGAGATGGATGTTTAATGCAAGATGTTTTTGCGAATGTGAACAAATTGGAGGTGTCTCTAAATCACTGAGTCACAGAATGGCCTGCCAGATACTGGACCCCTGCCTTTGGGTTTATCAGTCACCAGAATCATGAGTCAAATAAACCTTCATTCTTTATCAATCCCTTAGTGATTTATAAAGTTATTTCTGGTTAATGCAGTCTATGTTTTTCCTATACTTTTTTTTAAATTCTAAAAAAATGAAAGTAAATTCTTAAAGTTTAATAAAAAAGAAACATACAGAAAAGAGAACAAACGAATATACAAATGATTTTCATGTTAGGGTGGTAAACCTAAGAAATTTTTTCTTTTTGTTTTAAATTTTCTAAATTTTCTCATGCATGCCCCTATTAAATTTATAGCAAATTATAATAAGAATGCTCTTGTATTTTTGCCTTATTTTATTTTTCCCAGAGGGCACCTGCACTCATGAAAGAGAGAGAGAGAGACAAAGAGAGAGGACGCATGTACCTATGGGGTGTGGTGGTGCTGAAATCCATTTCCTCTATTATTACAGCTTCTCAGAATCTGAGCACACACGCACACATGCCCAGCGTGTTTTCGGTGTGCTGAGGCCAGGACTCTAACTGAAGTAGGTGATGTGGGGTCTTGGTCCCTATATACAACACTTAACTGATGCTTTGCCTAATTTTGTTAATACATGACTGCGATAGTTGGGAGAAAATAGCAGGCCAATTAAAAAAAAAGTTTTTTGGGGGGGCTGGCATTTAGTGTGGTGGTTAAGGGCACTGGACTCCCGCCTGACCAACTGCAGTTTGAGTCCCAGACTTAGCGGCTTGCTTTCTCACTTTCTCTCTCACTCACTCTGTCTCTCTCTGGTCAAATAAAAATAAATAAGTAAATGAAATAAAGTTAAATGAAATAAATTAAAAAAAATAAGTTCTTTGAGGCCAAACTGCAACAGTAAAAGCACAACACTCTGAAAGAATGACCCACACGGGAAGGTTTCAGGTTCATGTTACAAGACCTCTCTGACTACACCTGGCATGTGCGTGTGCATGATCCAAGGCTGGGGTGGATTGTAGTGTCGATACCCTGCTAGAGGTTCTGTCTTTCTGTCTCTGTCTCTCCTTTTCTCTTGCTCATGGAAATGAATTTAAATAAAGAAAAGAAAATGAGTTTTTGCTCTGGTCACTATATAAAACATTAACTTTGCCATTAGTCAAGAAAACATACTTTAAAAAGAAGGTGACAAGACCCGATGGTGGCACAGCCATAAAGCGCAAAGCTCTGTGTGGTCAACCCACATGGAAGGGTTCTGCTTTGAATGTGGAGGCCTCTGTAGGTATGCATAGATCATGTTTGCCCATGAAGGGCTTGGTCGAGGCTTGGGGTAGACCATGACATTGGAACTCTGTTGGTGGTGGCTGTCTCTCTCTGTTACAAATAGTTCGTTAAAGAAATTAACTTTTTTTTCCTTTTCTTTTATTTTCTCTTTTTTCTTTTTTTACATTTAATCACTGTACATTTTTATAACATATAAAATGGATTTTCCCAGCATGAGTACATTGTGTATTAGTCCAGTAAAAGATATTACCATATACATTATCATTATTTTCCATTTCTGTGTGCATTAAATGTTTTACTTTTTTTTTTTCAGAGGTTTTTGCTATAGGGCGCATGCGCTCACCAGACAGAGAGAAACAGAGAGACAGAAAGTGAGAAATCACCCCCCATGGGGGATGGCCACACCGCAATCCCTTCTCCTCTATTCTCCTCTTGGGATCTTGGGCATGCACACACATGCGCCCGGCATGAGTTTAAGCCACTGGGTCCAGGACTCGAACCGCGGTCAACTACATGGGAGTCCAGCGACATAGCCATTATGCTAACTGCTGGTCCCTGTCTTACTTTTTTTTAACCCTGAGTTCCTCCTTCCCAGCCCACTATTGTCCACCCTCCTCTGACACTGTCTCTACTATCTACAGTGCGCTTGCCATGCCTTTGAACCTATCCATCTTTCATTTCTGTCATAGAGCGCAGACATTTGGTATATATCAAGTGGGAACATTTAATGCTTCTCTTTCATAATCTGGCTTGCTTGACTGGCATTAACTCTTCTATATTTGTCCACTTTTGAGCAAATGCCAGGGCCTCATTGTTTTTTGTAGCTGAGTAGTATTCTGTAGTGTATATGTGCCACACTTTTTCAATTCATTCATGTCTTCTGGGACATTTAGGTTGATTCCAGTTTTTAGTATTTGTGACTAATTCTGCAATAAACAATGGATGGGCAAGAACTTTCCTGACCAAGTGTATTCCTATCGTATGGGTAGATAGCCAAGAGTGGAATCACTGGATTGTATAGTAGTTCTATTTGTAGATTTTTGAGGAATCTTCATATTGTTCTCCACAGCAGCTGTACTAGCTTACTTTCCCACCAACCTTCTAGGAGAGTTCCCTTTTCGCTGCAGCCAGCCTGGGTCTCATCAGCATTTATCATTCTTTGGTTTTTAAATCTTAGCCATTCTGACTGGGATTAGATGGTATCTCATTGTGGTTTTGATTTGCATCTCTCTTCTGATAAGAAATGTTGAGAGTTTTTTTTTTATATATATATGCTTTTGGGCTGTTCATAGATCTTCCTTGAAGAGTTATCTATTTTACTCATTTTTCCCTTAATTTATTTTATACATTCAAACACTATACATCACTTAGCTTCCAAAATGAATTTACCCAACATGAAATACACTTCAGACCAGCTGAGTTGAGGATACTATACATGTTATCATCAACAGATAATAACCCATTTCTGTGTCCAAAAAATTTCTTGCCTCTCTATTTTTCTCTCTAATCCTATGATCTTCACCTCTCCCACGCTCCTTCCTAACTTCTCCAGTGTCCATAACTATTTTCTTTAAAATTTTTTTTCAATTTTAATTATTATTTATATATTCAATCGTTATACATCATTTAGATTATAAAGAGACTTTACCCAGCATGATATACACCTCAGCCCAGCCCCATTGAGAATACTATACACATCATCAACAGTAGTAAACCGTATCTGTGTCCCACAAATGTCTTACCTCTCTATTTTTATCCCCAAATTTCTTTTCCTACATTCTTCCCCTCTACCACTCTCCTTCCACTTTGTCCCTAGCGTCCATAAAAATTTTCATGGCTTTTATGTCCTCCAGTCTTGTGGTCTCTACCATAGAGTGTGAATAATCAGTATATGTTAAGTGGAAACATACAGTGTCTCTGTTTCATAGCCTGACTTGCTTCACTCAGTAATAAATCTTCCATATTCATCCATTTTCTATCAAATGCCAGGGACTTGTTGCTTTTCATGGCTGAATAGTATTCCATGGAGTATATGTGCCACACTTCTTCAATCCATTCATCTGTCTGTGGACATTTGGGTTGGTTCCATGTCTTAGCAATCGTGAGTAATGTAGGAATAAATATAGTTGTGCAAGCGCTTTCCACCTGAGCGTTCTCCTGTCCTTTGGGTAGATACCCAGGAGTGGTATTGCTGAATCATACGGTAGTTCTATTTGAAGGCCTTTGAGGAAACTCCATATTATTCTCCACAGTACTTGGACCAATTTATATTCCCACCAACAATGTAGGCGAGTTCCCCTTTCTCTACATCCCCTCCAGCACTTATCATTTTTTGTTTTGCTAATCTTTGCCATTATGACTGGGGTAGGGTGGTATTATATTGTAGTTTTGATCTGCAGCAACTCCCCCCCCCCTTTTTTTTTGAGAGGTTTTTCGCTATAGGGCACGTGCGCTCGCCTGACAGACAAAGAGAGACAGAGAGACAGAAAGCGAGAAATCACCCCCCAGGGGGGAATGGTCACGCCGCAATCCCTTCTCCTCCACTCACCTCTCGGGATCTTGGGGACACACACACATGCGCCCAGTGTGAGTTCTAAGCCACCGTGTCCGGGACGCGAACCGTGGTTGACTACGTGAGAATCCAGCGACATAGCCATTATGCTAACTGCTGGTTCCCAATCTGCATCTCACTTATGATGAGGAACTTTGAGCATTTTTTCATATGCTTTTTGGCTGTTTGTATGTCTTCCTTAAAGAGTTGTTTATTCAGCTCATTTTCCCATTTTTTTAAATTGGGATAATCATTTTCTTCTGGGTAAGGCGCTCATTTAACCATCTTTTAATTGGATTGATTATTTCTTTCTTTTTTTTATTTTGGAGAGGTTTTTTTCGCTATAGGACACGTGCGCTCGCCAGACAGAGAGAGACATAGAGACAGAAAGCGAGAAATCACCCCCCAGGGGGGATGGTCACGCCGCTATCCCTTCTCCTCCATTCTCCTCTCGGGATCTTGGGCACACACGCACACGCGCCTGGCATGAGTTTTAAGCCACCGGGTCCGGGACATGAACCGCGGTCGACTATGTGGGAGTCCAGCGACATAGCCATTACGCTAACTGCTGGTTCCCTTGATTATTTCTTTTTGAGTAAACTGCCTGAGTTCCCTGTATATTCTGGTTATCAGTCCCTTATCTGAGATATAGTTTGCAAATATGTTCTCCCATTCTGAGGGTTGTCTCTTCATTCTAGTTATTATTTTTATTTTATTTTATGTTTTTGCAGAAGTTTCTTAACCTGATGTTAATCCCACTTGGATATTTTTAAGATTAATGCCTATGCTTCGGAGGTCTTATTTTAAAAGCCTTTGCTGACTCTGATGTCACCAACAATTTCATCTGTGTTTTCCATCAGTAGTAGTTTTCTTCTCTTTATTTCTTTTTTGTTTGCTACATTCTTGTCTGTTTTTAGAATGAGGGTGATGGAAGCATCATAAAATGAATTTGGGAGGGTTCCTTCCTTTTGAATTTTTAGAAATAGTTTGAATAGAATGGTGGTTAGGTTCTACTAACTTCTTCTTTTTTAAAATAATTATTTTATTTAACTTTATTATTTACTTTAATTTGACCAGAGGAGGGGGAAGAAAAAAAAGAGAGAGAGAGAGAGAGAGAGAGAGAGAGAGAGAGAGAGAGAGAGAAAGTGAGAAAGCAACCGACAGGTCCGGGACTCAAGCTACGGTCAATCACGTGGGTGTCCAGTGCTCTTAACCACCATCCTGCCAACCCCTCTATTAACCTCTTCTTTAAAGATTCTGTAGAATTGAGAAATGAAGCCATCAGAACCTGAACTTTTCTCTGTTAGAAGACTATTAATTACTGATTAGATCTCATTGCCTACCATTAGTCTATTCAGGTTTTCTATGTATTCCTGATTCTGTCTTGGTAGATTATATTGAGTTTCAGAAAACTCATGTCACATTTTTGTAACAGATGGCGCTAGTTCATTTTTGGAAGCACTAGAGTCATTCTCATCTATGTTATTTCTATGTCGTTTGACAGCTGACTGTTCTAGCTTCATTCTAAAAGAAAAAAAAAATTAAGTGATTTCTTGAGATTGGGAGATTGTACAAGTTGAAGATGGAAAACCAAACTGTGCATTTTCACCATATTTTATTGTTTTACTTCCAGAAAGGGAAGAATGCACCTCAAGCTTGTGAAAAGTTGCATGACGTTTACAGCGACAGTCCTCTACAAAAACGTGTATCAGTGATGGTTCACAAAGTTCTATACTGGTGATTTTAATCTCAACGATGCTCCTCAGTCAGAGAGAGAGGCCCATCTAGATTCAAGATGACAAAATAAAGGTATTGAATGAGTCAAATCCACACTAAATGACACAAGAGATTGCAGAAACAGTGGACATCCATTATTCCTGACCACTTGAAGAAGAGAGGGACATACAGGAAAGCTCCATATTTGAGTTCCTCATGAACTCAGAGAAGTTCATTTGACACACATATAAACATTTGTGATATGCTCATTAAATGTGAGAAAAAGGATCCTTTTTTTTTTTTGGAGAGGTTTTTTTTTGCTGTAGGGTGCGTGTGCTTGCCAGACAGACAGAGAGAGAGACAGAGAGACAGAAAGCAAGAAAGCACCCCCCAGGGGGGATGGTCACGCCGCAATCCCTTCTCCTCCATTCTCCTCTCGGGATCTCGGGCACGCACACACACACACACACACACACACACACACACACACGCCCAGTGCGAGTTTTAAGCCACCAGGTCTGGGACGCGAACCGCGGTCGACTATGTGGGAGACCAGCGACATAGCCATTACGCTAACTGCTGGTCCCAAGGATCCTTTATTGAGATGACTGAAAACTGGGGATGAGAAGCAGATTGTTTACAACAATGTGGTACACTAATGGTCTTGGTCTTGATGTGATGATCCGCCCTAAAAAGAAAGCCTGAATAGACCAACACCAAAAGCAGACACCCATCAGAGGAAAGTTATGCTCTCAGAGTGGTGGGATTTGAAAGGTAGTGTGTTTTTTGAGTTTCTTTTTTTTTTTTTTTTTTTTGAGGGGGTTTTTTTTTTTTTTTTCCTTTTGGGGGGGTA
>NW_006159958.1:2956717-2962387 GCF_000334495.1 Tupaia belangeri chinensis
CACCCCCCAGGGGGGATGGTCACGCCGCAATCCCTTCTCCTCCATTCTCCTCTCGGGATCCTGGGCACGCACGCACACGCGCCCGGGTTGAGTTTTAAGCCACCGGGGCCGGGACACGAACCGCGGTCGACTACGTGGGAGTCCAGCGACATAGCCATTACGCTAACTGCTGGTTCCCTTAAGTTTCTACCAAAAAAAACAATCAATCAATTTGAATGTGTACTGTTGGCAGTTGGACAATTTGAAAGAACCTATCATTCAGAAATGCCCAGCGCTCATTAATCATAAAGTTGTGTTTCATCATGACAACACGAGAGACCATACACAAGTTTAATCACCAGTCAAAAATGATTGGAGCTTGGATAGGACGTGTTGCCATGCTCACCTACATGCCTGACCTGGCGCTGTCAGACTTCCACGTGTTTCACTTTACAAAACTCATTGAGTATTATAACATTCATTTCAGACAAGGCTGTAAATCAGCACCTTATTCAGTTTTTCCCGGATAAAGATAGGTTTTTCTAGGAATGGGGAATCATGAAACTCACCAAAAGATGGCGAAAGGTTATCAAACAAAACAGGCAACATATCATCGAATGATCTTTGTTCTTTATTTAAATAAATGATCTTTGAAAACCATGGAACAAATGCATCGTGACTTTTCTGACTACTTGATACATGTCCAGAAATTTGTCCATCTCAACCAGGTTGTCTTGTTTGTTGGCAAATAGTTGCATGTAGTATCCTCGGACAATCCTTTTTATTTCTGTTATGTCTGTTGCAATCTCGCCTGCTTCATTGCTGATTAATCTAGTTCCTTTCTCTGTTCTTCTTAGTCTAGCTAATGGATGTGTTGATTTTGTTTATCTTCTCAAAGAACTGGCTTTTGGTTCTTTTATGTTCTGTTTAGCTCATTTATTCTCTATTTCATTTATTTCTGCTCGAATCTTCATTGTTTCTTTTCTCCTGGTATTTTTTGGGCGTTTTTTGTTGTTGCTTTTCCAGTTCTCTGAGCTGTGTTGTTAGGGTGTCAACTTGCCACCTTTCCATTTTTTTTTTCCCCTGTGAACTAATTGCTATGAACTTCCCTCTTATGACTGCTTTTGCTGTGTCCCATAGGTTATGAAAACTTGTGTGCTCATTATCATTGGTTTCAATGAATCTTTTGATTTCTGTCTTAATTTCTTCAGTGATTGTGAAATCATTCAGCAATTGGTTATTTAGTTTCCATGTGTTTGTGTATTTTCGAGGTTTCTTTTCTGCAGTTAATTTCAAGTTAAATTTCATTGTGGTCGAAGGAGATTCTAGATGCAGTTTCTATAACTTTGAATTTGTAAAGGCTTGTTTTGTGCCCTATCATGTGGTCAGTCTTTGAAAATGTTTCATGTGGGGCGAATAAAATGTGCATTTTGTGGTTGGTGAGTGGAAAGTTCTATAGATGTCTGTCAAGTCCATTCAATGTATGATATTGTTACGCCAGAGATCTGGGCAGCTTGGATGTGGGGCTTAGATGCCATGCCCTATTGGCTGATACAACCCGGATTTGACCTGTCATCAGACCTGCGCTGCACTCAGATCTCACCTGGATGTGGCACATGGTGCTCTACTGAGCACACAGTGCTCTACTCTGCACACAGTGCTCTACTCTGCACATGACACCAGACCTTATGTGGCACAGTAGTCTGCTCTCCCCCTAAACCTTTACCATTCATGGACTGTTTCTACCTCTAAGACACTCCCTCTCCCTATACCCTTATAGAAATTGCTAGTGCATGATTTCTCTGGCCCCCTCTTTCTCTGGGAGTGAGGTTCCCAATAAAGGCTCTACATTTCTGTTTTCTCGCATGGTCGGCCCATTTCTTACAGATATAATTTATATCCTGTATCTCATTGTTTATTTTTTGTCTAGATGATCTGGCCAGAGGAGACAGTGGAGTATTAAGACAATTATTGTGTCACAGTCTATTTCTCCTTTTAGATTAAGCAATCTATCTTTCATGTATTTCAGTGCTCCAGTGCTGAAAGCATAGATATTTGTAAGTGTTATGTCTTCTTGATGAATTAACCCTTTTCATACTATATAATGGCCTTCTTTTCTCTTCTTACAGTTTTTGTCTTAAAATCTATTTTGTTTCCTGGTCGTGAGCGCGCATGCCCAAAATCCTGAGAGGGTTTTGGGGGAGGAAATCCTGAGAGGAATGGAGGAGAAGGGATTGAGGCATGGCCATCCCCCTGGGGGATGTTGTCTTGTTTTCTGTCTCTCTAGCAAGTGCACACACCCTACAGAAAAAAATCTCTCTTAAAAAATAATTCTATTTTGTTTTGAAATCATTATTACAACTCCAGACTTTTTTGATTTCCATATGCTTGTAATATCTTTTTCCAGCCCTTCACTTTCAGTCTATGTTTGTCTTTATCTGTGAGGTAGACAGCATATAGCAGGCTCGTTCCTGATTTTTGTTTGTCTGTTTGTCTAGCGAGGGCAAGAGGAGACAGTGGAGTATTAAGACAATTATTGTGTCACAGTCTATTTCTCCTTTTAGATTAAGCAATCTATCTTTCATGTATTTCAGTGCTCCAGTGCTGAAAGCATAGATATTTGTAAGTGTTATGTCTTCTTGATGAATTAACCCTTTTCATACTATATAATGGCCTTCTTTTCTCTTCTTACAGTTTTTGTCTTAAAATCTATTTTGTTTCCTGGTCGTGAGCGCGCATGCCCAAAATCCTGAGAGGGTTTTGGGGGAGGAAATCCTGAGAGGAATGGAGGAGAAGGGATTGAGGCATGGCCATCCCCCTGGGGGATGTTGTCTTGTTTTCTGTCTCTCTAGCAAGTGCACACACCCTACAGAAAAAAATCTCTCTTAAAAAATAATTCTATTTTGTTTTGAAATCATTATTACAGCTCCAGACTTTTTTGATTTCCATATGCTTGTAATATCTTTTTCCAGCCCTTCACTTTCAGTCTATGTTTGTCTTTATCTGTGAGGTAGACAGCATATAGCAGGCTCGTTCCTGATTTTTGTTTGTCTGTTTGTCTAGCGAGGGCATGCTATAAGGCATATGCACTCACCAGAGAGACAGAGAGTCAAAAAGTGAGAAATTAACCCCTGGGGGATGGCCACACCATAGTCCCTTCTCCTCTATTCTCCTCTCTGGATTTTGGACATGTACGTACATGTGCCTGGCATGAGTTTTAAGCCACCAGGTCCAGGACTTGAACTATAGTCGACTACGTGGGAGTAACCAGCAATGTAACCATTACACCATCTGCTGGTCCCCATTTTTTTTCTTTTCTTTTCTTTTCTTTTTTAAAATCTATTCAGCCAGTCTATGTCTTTTGATTGGAGAATTTAATCCTGTAACGTTTGACATTATTATTGATATTTGTAGACTTTTCTGCCATTTTGTTAGCCATTTTCTTGGTTGTTTTTTTTTTCTCTTATTTCCATTTGCCTCTCTTTAGTTTTCCTGATACAGTACTCCCTTCGGTACTTCTTTTTCTTAAAGAATTATTTATTTTATTTCATTTGTTGTTATTATTATCATTATTATTTAATTTGATCAGATAGAGATAGAGAGAGAGAGAGATGGGGGGAACTCGAACTGTGGTTGGCCATGTGGGAATCAAGTGCCTTTAACCACCACATCACCTGCCAGCCCCATCCCTTTGGTACTTCTTGAAGGGCTTCTTTAGTGTCGGTGAACTCTTTCAGTTTTCATCTGAGAATGATTTTATTTGTTCTTCCCATATGAAGGAAAGTCTTGCTTGAAAGTGTTTTCTTTTAGCATTTTGAATATATCTTTCCTTGCATGCATTATTTCAGTTGAAAGGTCTGATGTTAGCCTAATGGAATAACCTTTGTAAGTAACATGATGTTTCTCTCTTGTCACTTTTAGAATCTTGCTTTTGTCTGTGATTTTGACCAATCTGGTCATGATGGGCCATGGAGAGGATATTCTTAGGTTGATTGTATTTGCCATCCTTTGTGTTTCATGGGTCTGGATGTTTGAATATTTCTCTAGGCTTGAAAAGTTTTCTGCAAATATGTCATGTAATATTTTTTCTATGCTTTTATTAGACTCTCCACCTTCTGGGATACCAATTATTAGGATGTTTAAGTGCTGAATGGTATCTAGTATTTCCTGTATGTTACCTTCATTTTTATTTATTTATTTGTTTATTTATATTCTTTTTTGGTAATTTTGTCTAGGTCAGAGGTTTTGACTTTAAGATCAGATTCAATCTTCTGTCTGGTCTAATTTGCTCTTAGTACTTTCAAGGGAGGTTTTGATGTCCTGTAGCACAGTCTTTATCTCTAGAAGTTCTGTTTGATTCTTGTTTATGGTGTCTATCTCCTCCTTCAAGTCGTGGAAGGACTTCTTCGTCTCCTGGAGTTGGTTGATTGTTTTCTCTTACATTTCATTTAGTTTTGTTACTATGAAGATTCTGAATTCTTTTTCAGACATTTCTGTGGGATCTATCGTGCTGTCTGTGGTAGGTGAGGAGTGCTGTGTTCTCTTGAGGGAGAGGCATTTCTTGTTTTTTCATAGTTCTGTTTCTCTGCACTGGTTTTTTCGTCATTTGATGAAGTACATACTTCTTCCTGTTGTTTGAACAGGTTCTGCAGTGTCAGGGGTGAAGAACAACTCTCCTTCCCAGGTGTGTTCTTCAGGAGGGGGAGGGATGCATTTTTCAATGAGAATAGGCTGTGTCTAGCCAGGCTCAGGTGCTGAGATCCTCTAACAGGATCCTCTCAGCATGAGATGCACCTGGAACTGGGCTGTACCCATGTAACTACAGAAAGATGTGCAAGTCCCATGCTGCACATAGCACGGCCAATAAAATGTGGAATCCGGAAGTACTGGGCTCCCTAGGTCTCTGTGGAGCAGGCAGATGGAAGTTGGAAAGGCAGTGGAGGGGCAGCGGACATGGAATGATTCAAAGGCACGGACTGTGTAGCAAAACACCAACGGGGAGCTTCCCAATCACGGTTCTTCAGCAGTTTCCTCCTTGGGCCTCTGCCGCACAGGTGGATGGAACTTGGAAAAAATACATAAACTTTTTATTTTTAAATTTTTAAAAAATTTAACCTTATTTGTCCATTTATTTATTTATTTAAATTTTACCAAAGAGGGATAAAGAGAGAGAGAGAGAGAAGCTGCCAGGTCCAGGACTTGAACCATGGTTGGCCAGGACTCGAACCGTGGTTGGCCATGTGGGAGTCCAGAGCCCTTAACCACCACGCCACCTGCTGGCCTCAGAATACATAAACTTTAAAAAAGAAAAGAAAAGAAAATGAAGAAGTTGCTGGGTTGTTTACCTACTCATTAAATATTTTTGAGCACCCTGGTGCACTAGGCATTGAGAATACAGAGTTCAATGACATGATGTGTTAGGTTGCTTACAGTCTATTGGTGATAATGGAAAAGTGAACGAGGTTACCTTTGGGCCATAGAACATCAAAAAAGCTTTCGTTGGGACCAGCAGTTAGCGTAATGGCTATGTCACTGGACTCCCACGTAGTCAACTGCGGTTCGTGTCCCGGACCTGGTGGCTTTAACTCACGCCGGGGGTGTGTGCGTGCGTGCCCAAGATCCTGAGAGGAGAATGGAGGAGAAGGGATTGTGGTGTGGCCATCCCCCCTTGGGGGGTGATTTCTCGCTTTC
>NW_006159958.1:2962434-2988374 GCF_000334495.1 Tupaia belangeri chinensis
CACGCCCTATAGCAAAAAAACCTCTTCAAAAAAAAAAAAAAAGCTTTTGTTTCTGCCTTACATGTTTTCTGTAATTTTTGTAAGAACAGGTCTCATCACAATAAGAACAAAATAAAGTTTAAACTAATAAAGTGCAACATATGCCAGAGTAGTGGTAAATACAAGGTGTCCCGGGAGCCCATCAGATACCCCTGACCCAGGGGGTGCCTCCGAGGCACTTAAAGAATAGCTCAAACCCAAAAGGGTGACCATAGCAAATGTGGCGCAGGTTGTGGAGCCCCTGGAACTCTCATGCATTGCTGGAGGGAGTCTGAGGTGGTACAACTATTTTGCAGAACGGTTTGGCAGTTTCTTAGAAAGCTAAACAAACTTGGAACCAGCAGTTGGCGTAATGGCTACATTGCTGGACTCCCATGTAGTCGACCACAGTTCGAGTCCCAGACCTGGTGGCTTTAACTCACGCGGGGTGCATGTTGTGTGCACGCCCAAGATCCCGAGATGAGAAGGGATTATGGAGTGGCCATCATCCTAGGGGATGATTTCTTGTTTTCTGTCTCTCTGTCTCTCTCTGACTTTCTGGTGAGCACAGGTATCCTATAGCAAAAACCTCTAAAAAGTGGGTGTCCATGCTCTCTGGCAATTAATTTAAAAAAAAAAAAAAAAGAAAGAAAGAAAAAAAAGAAAAAGAAAGAAAGGAAGAAAGCTAAACAAAACACACTCTACGATCCCAAAAACTCCTGGCTAGTTACTTGCATAAAGTATGTTTATGCACCAAAAAAATGTTGTACTCAGAGATTCGAAGGAGCCTTATTCATCATAGCTTTGAACTGGCAGTAACCCAGTGTCTACCCATGGGAGAGTGCCCACATCGCGGTGCGTTCATGGAATGGAATTCTGATCCACGTTAAGATGGGACAAACCACTGGCGACCTTGAGACGTAAACAGATCCACAGGCAGAATACTGAACAGAAGAAGCCCGAGCAGAAAGATTGCAGGTGGTCCAAGAACAAGCAAAACTGATCTATCTTGTCAGAAATCAGAGCAGTGGTAGCTTCTAGTAGGAAGAGAACTTCACTGAAAAGAGAATTTCTGTAGTGAGGGAAGGTTCTGTGTCTTGATTTGGCAATGGAGCACATGCACGTGGATGGAAGCTCTGTGTATAGGCTCTCCATGACAATGTAATCCTTTTGCATTTCAATTTTTAGTCAAACAGATACATTCCAGAGTGCTCCAATTTACTGAGTGTGTCCTGTGTGTGTCAGAGAACCCTCCCAACTACTGTGAAGCAGGTTCTATCAGTATTCTTTATTTATTTATTTATTGGAGAGGTTTTTGCTATAGGGCGTGTGCGCTCGCCAGAAACACAGAGACAGAGAGACAGAAAGCGAGAAATCAACCCCCAGGGGGGATGGCCATGCCGCAATCCCTTCTCCTCTATTGTCCTCTCGGGATCTTGGACACGCATGCACACACACCCGGCGCAAGTTTAAGCCGCCGGGTCCGGGACTTGAACCATGGTCGACTACATGGGAGTCCAGTGGCATAGCCATTATGCTAACTGCTGGTCCCAGTATTCTTAGTTTTTAGACCAGAAAATGCAAACATGAAACAGTTGAACCACTCGTCCACGGTTTGTAGGTTGGGGAGGCAAATAAGGGCCTTGAGCCCTGAATTCTTGACTCATGCTTGGGTTGGTGATTGTGGTATGGTGATGACTACTCCTATACATGACATGAGAAGAGAAGGGGACGAGATTCCTCTTATCCTCCTTTGCTCTTGATTTTGGTTTTAGTTCAGTATTTATTGAGTAAAATAAGCAGTCAGGTCTTTTTTTTTTTTTTTTTTTTTTTGAGAGGTTTTTGCTATAGGGCGCATGTGCTCTCCAGACCACCAGAGAGAGACAGAGAGACAGAAAGTGAGAAATCACCCCCCAGGGGGGATGGCCACGCCTCAATCCTTCCTCCTCCATTCTCCTCTCGGGATCTTGGGCATGCACGCACACTCACCCGGCGTGAGATTAAGCCACTGGGTCTGGGACTCAAACCGTGGTCGACTACATGGGAGTCCAGCGACATAGCCATTACGCTAACTGCTGGTCCTGGCAGCCAGGTCTATTAAACTCCAGACTGAATAGTTAGCAGAGTTGTCATGGTTTCGATCTTATCCTCTTGTTCTCAGTGTAATGTGTAGAAAGCTCTAAAGACACATGAAATAGTCTAAGTACAGAAGGAGAAGGGGCTTTATCTATAGCAACTACCTAAAGGAAGGAAGCAATTCTCTACAGTAAAGCAATCTGTCAGCTGTTTTCCACTGGAACAGACAAATGGTGGTCTTCCATTGGGCAAGCAGCAGGGCTACAAGCATTACTCCCGAAAGGTTGTCCAAACTCTGTCTAACCAGATAACCACAGTCATGGTATTTCCTTCAGTGGTACTGCCTGTTCTGGGCTCTAGGTTGTCCCTGGGAACTCTCATGGAGCCTGTAAGCCACTGGAGGACACACGGTGTGGGTCATGCTCACTGCAGGGCCATCCAGGATCCACAGGGAGTGGACGGGGCAAGGGGGTTGATGTGAGTTGCATTCTAGTATGTGGGACCTTCCCAGGTTATCTTCTCTGAGTATCAGTGATCTCCCCTTTGAGGATGAACGTCACATTCCTGGCTAGATCTTGAGGCTGAGGACACAGGAATTAAGTATGAATTACTGCAGAAGTGTACTTGGCCAAGTCCACCCTTTCCATGGCACGTGGGAGGGAATTAAACCTTCTCCCAATAACCAAGCCTATGAGCTTGCAGTCTCGGCCCCATTCCTTCGTGCAAACCAGAACAGGAAGGAGCAATCTCAGGTGGAGCTGCATCTAAATAGGGGTGGGCCTTCAGTAAAGACTATTGAACAGTGAATGGGACCAGCAGTTAGTGTAATAGCTACGTCGCTGGACTCCCTCGTAATCGACCGTGGTTTGCGTCCTGGACCCGGCAGCTTAAAACTCACGCTGGGTGTGTGTGCACGCGTGCCCAAGATCCTGAGGGGTGATTTCTTGCTTTCTGTCTCTCTGTCTCTCTCTGTCTGGTGAGTGCACGCGCCCTATAGCAAAAACCTCTCCAAAAAAAAAAAAAAAAGAATAGTGAACAGTGAAAATAATGGTAACTGAGACCAGCAGTTAGCGTAATGGCTATGTCGCTGGACTCCCACATAGTCGACCGCGGTTCAAGTCCCAGACCTGGTAGCTTAAACTCACGCCAGGCACGTGTGCGTGCGTGCCCAAAATCCCGAGAGGAGAATGGAGGGGAAGGGATTGCGGTGTGGCCATCCCCCCTGGGGGGTGATTTCTCGCTTTCTGTCTCTCTGTCTCTGTCTCTCTGGCGAGCGAAAATGCCCTATAGCAAAAACCTCTCCAAAAAAAGAAAAGAAAAGGAAAGAAAAGAAAAGAACGGTAACTGTATCGAACTTTATTGAGCAGTGTGGGCACACGAGTAGAGCCCATTCTAATTTTTCAGATTAAAACAGGCTATGTCTGCATGTACTAAATTAAGCCCTGCCTTCCTGAATTGAGGAAAGTGCTAGACTCCTCAGTCCAATAGTTCATAGAACCGGGCCGAGCCTTTGGCAGGTCCCAGTTTGTGGCTGTGGTTCCCTCACACCCTTGGCATGTGGTGCTTCTGTGGAGCCTTTGTCTCATGCTCCCTGCTGCAGTGCCCGTGTGCCCAGTGGTCTGGATCGTTTGACCGGGGACAGCACTGCCCTGCACTGCTCATAGCTTTGCCTTATAACCCATGCTCATCACTGTTCCAGATCAAACCCGCCATGTAGAGTTACTACTTGAGCACAGTGTGGCTCCCTCCTCATACAAACACAGACCTGTCACAGAGCCCGAGCCACTATGCCCACTGTGACAGTCCCTGGATGGCTCTGCATGTTCATTCTTGCAAGGCCTTTTTAGTCCAGGTCACCCCCTGTCAGACAGGCTTACTACAGTGGAATTTCAGAGTAGAATGGGTAGAATCGCGACTATTTTGTGCTCACGAGGTAATTTGGTTCCAATGCAAAATTTCCCAGCTTCTGTCCAGACACTGGCTTTGATTAACTGGAAGGTTCCATGACAGCCTTTCTCCCTCTGTGTGATTGTTTTTTATGTACCCAAGAGGAAGTACTTGCTGATTCTTCTCAAGATAACAATTTGCTCTAAAAAGTTACTTTTTCAGTTCGCCCACACAAAGAAATGAAATACCACTTCTAAAAAGCAACTTGTATTAAAACAAAACAAAACAAAACTCTAAGTTCCTCTAAATGCACTCCTGCAAACACACAATAAATGAGTATTCATCACAATAACAAGAGATTTCTCTGTTCCGTTCCTGCCTTTGACTCCCAGGGCAGGCTGGCCCTCACAGAGCTGTGCCTGCACCTGGGCCTTTGCCAGGGCAGCAAGAGCTTCCCCGGGACTTTGCAGTCCTGGCGCTCCATAGCGACCTCTAGTGGTGGAAGGAAAGCAGCAAGTCTGGGCCAGGGCGTTGCGGTTGTTTCTCTGCCCTTATGGATGTTGCCTCCAGGGGCCTAGATTCAGGGCTTGGGAGGTGAAGACTCCAGGAAAATGCAAGGGGACCTCTGCCTTACGTGGAGCTTAGGTTCTAAAGCTTAAATGGACTTAAGTGGAAAGCATCGAAAAGCAGATACTTAGAAATAAATACATGGCGGATAGCCAGTGATGTGGTAGTTATGGCGCCTGGAACCCACATGGAGTGATTACTGGGCAGTTCAAGTCCTGGATCCAGTAGGTTTTGCCCCCAGAGAGGGAGCTGGGCTGGTGGTTACACATGTGCACTCCTGTCAGCCCCAGCTTCTGGGTGGTGACTGAGAGATGAAGGTGGCTCCTCCCTGACAGAGACATCCTCAAGGGCCAGAGGCATGATGGGAAGATTCCATTCATGAATGTGGTCACCTTAACTCAGTCATGGCTGGCTCCAAACAGGTTATTTGGGGTAGCAGGCCCCGAAAGTCCAGCATGTCCAGGGACTCACCGGCCCTCGCTGGCATGGCATGGTTCTTTCCCAGGAGTGTATGGATTTTTTCCTAAACCAAGTAATTCCTTTTGAGTGCATGACAGTTCAGATTCAGATTCTTTTTCTAGAAAGACTTTTGCTATGGGGTGTGTGCACTTGCCAGAGATACAGAGAGACAGAAAGTGAGAAATCACACCCCAGGGGGGGTGGCCATGTCAAAATCCCTTCTTCTCCATTCTTCTCTCAGGATTTTGGGCACGCACGCACACATGCCTGGTATGAGTGTTAAGCTGCCGGGTCTGAGACTTGAACCGTGGTCGACTATGTGGGAGTCCAGCAATGTAACCTTTATGCCATGTGCTGGTCCCATCAAATTCAGATTCTTGATGGGATTTCACTTTATGGGAGGAGTCTATGAAATGAGGTAATCTCAGCTTTTTCTTCTCTTCTAAAACGTCTTTCTTGTAGTGTTATCTGTTGTCCAAATTTGTTACAGTGTGTGTATATGGTATGCTCTTAATAAATTCCATTTTTTCCCAGTTTATTTCTTCCATAAACAAGAAAGAGAATGAGCACTCCTAATAAGATCCTGTTGCTGAAATTCACTTCAGCCAGTCCTGTACCCCGGGAATGCAAGCTGGCGAACACAGGGAGGTCTCTGGACGTGAACTGGGAACCCTCCCATGTGGGTCAGCCCCTCAGAGCTGCCGAAGTCCAAGCGCCCTCTGCTCTGGTTGCTTCCTCACACTGCCTCCTGAGCAGAAGGAAACAGAAGTTTCCATGTGAAGTAAGGTTGTCAGGTAAGATCCAGAATGCCCAGTTATATTCAAATTTCAGACAAACAAAACAATGAAAATGGTTAGTGTAAATATGTCCCAAGTACTGCATGGAACACACACTACAAGAAAAACAAAAAAACTGGGAACCAGCAGTTAGCGTAATGGCTATGTCGCTGGGCTCCCACGTAGTCGACCGCGGTTCGCGTCCTGGACCCGGTGGCTTAAAACACGCCGGGCACGTGTGCGTGCGTGCCCAAGATCCCGAGAGGAGAATGGAGGAGAAGGGATTGAGGCGTGAACATCCCCCCTGGGGGGCGATTTCTCGCTTTCTGTCTCTATGTCTCTCTCTGTCTGTCTGGCGAGTGCACACGCCCTATAGTGAAAAACCTCTCAAAAAAAAGAAAAAGAAAAAAAAAAACTGTTGTTTACTAACATTTAAGTGTACGAGCATCTTGTATTTTTATTTACTAAAATCTGGTCACCCCTAGTGGGGGGAGACTGTTAGTGGTCACTGAGGTCCAGAGAGGGACAGAAATGATCCAAGATCGCAAAGGGAGTTAGTGGCAGTCCTGACCCGGTGGGTTGTGAAGTGCACTGAAGTCCCTGGGGCGAGGGGTGAGGGTGGGGAGTGGGAAGAGCAGCTGCTTTCTCTCTGTCCTACCTCAGCAATCCTCCTGGGCAAACCTCGCAGAAGTGAGGCCCCTGCCGAGGAGGTGAGAAGCGCAAGGTCGTGCCAATTTAGAGAGGATGGTGTTGACAGAGATTTCCAGACAGAGTGCACAGGCCGCTCAGGAAACGGCTAATTAAGCAGGAGGCTCTAATTGAGAAGCAGGTGGAGTGTTTGCAGCAAATCCCAGCAGCCGGCCAGGGCAGCCGGGAGAAACACAGGCTGGGGCTCCTTCCCCTGCTCTCCTTGTGTGAGCCCCCCCCCAGCCATTCCTCCTCTCTGGGCGTCTGCTTCCTGGCTACGAGAGAAGGGGATTCTATTGGTTAAGATTAAGGACCTTGTTGGCCTCCAGAGAATGGGAGGAGTCTTTCCCTCCCACGGTGGAAAACTTTCCAGCACATTGTAGTGTCTTTTGGTTTTTCTTTTGGAGAGGTTTTTGCTATAGGGCACGTCTGCTCTCCAGAAAGAGAGAGACAGAGAGACAGTAAGCGAGAAATCACCCCCCAGGGGGGATGGCCACGCCACAATCTCTTCCCTCCAGCCTCCTCTCGGGGTCTTGGGCACACATGCACACGTGCCTGGTGTGAGTTTAAGCCACCGGGTCCAGGACTCAAACCATGGCTGACTACATGGGAGTCCAGCGACATAGCCATTACACCATCTGCTGGTCCCTACAGTGTAGTGTCTTCTCTGCCTTTCGCTCATGGCTGATTGTCCTCTCAGTTGTACTTGAATGCTGGTCTGTAAACCGAGGTGTGCGTGAATTGCACCTTCCTTTGGGTTTCACACCCCAACTATATTTTCCTCTCAGACCCCATTCCTCTAGGGTGGTCATTCAAGGGTTCACCTCTTCCTCTCCCAAGATCCACGTACACTCTAGAGAGGTTCAGTGTGGTGTCCAGATGCACTTGGGACTCCCCTGATGTCTTTCATACCGTGGGGGTCTCAGGAGTGTCCTTGCTGGGGACAATGGAGGTCACTGTCCCTTCTACTGAGGGTATGCAGCTGGCAGTAGAGTGACAGCAACTACGGCCGCGACGTTCCTGCTTCCCACTGTCCACATCGTCCGCTGGGACCCTCCCTCCCACACTGGCTGCAGACTTGGACATGTGACTTGCTTTGGCAGATGGAATAAGAAGCTTTAAAAGCCCTTGATGGGGGGACCAGCAGTTAGCGTAATGGCTATGTCACTGGACTCCCATGTAGTCAACCATGGTTCGCGTCCCGGCCCGGTGGCTTAAAACTCACGCCGGGTGCGTGTGTGTGCATGCCCAAGATCCCTAGAGGAGAATGGAGAAAAACAGAGGAGTAGGGATTGCGGCGTGGCCATCCCCCCTGGGGGGTGATTTCTCGCTTTCTGTCTCTCTGTCTGGCTGGCCAATGCTCACGCCCTATAGCAAAAACTTCTCCAAAAAAAAAAAAAGAAAAACAACAACAACAAAAAACCCTTGATGAGTGTGGCTTTGTCTCCTGGAATCCTGTCATTGCCCCGAGGACACACCTGGGCTAGCTAGAACACAGCAGGAGATACACGTAGAGAATTCATGTCCCACTAACACAGAAGGCCAAGTTATCCCAGCCCGATGTCCTAGACCTAGCAGCGGACCCCAGCCCAGGTCAGCCGAGTGCCACCCAGATAAACAGATCCATCCAGCTGACAGATGGACTCAAGACAAACAATGCATGTTTTTGTGTTAAGCCTTGGGTTTTGGGGTGATTCGTCATACAGCCATAGCTCACTGGTCAATGACTTTTTTGTAGACTTCAGTGCCTACAGTCTTCTTCCTGGACCCAAGTGGGCTGTGGCGTTGCAGGGTTTGTAGGACACATTCTCCTATCCCTCACAGAGCTCTGTCACCACAGCACAGAGTGCCCCTTCACTGCAGTGGCAGCAAGGCTGTCTGGTGAGTTTCTGGGGGAATCAAACAGGCTCAGTGTTTACAGGCTGTCATCTGATTATGCGTATCACGGGCCTTTAAATTGTCCTCACTCTTGGTTCAGAGTAGCTAGGAAATGATCTGAAATTCAGGGGAAACTTTTTTTTTAGGCTCAAACACATCTTTATTCATCAAAATATGAACTACCACAGGGAACCAGCAGTTAGCGTAATGGCTATGTCGCTGGACTCCTACGTAGTCAACCGCGGTTCGTGTCCCGGACCCGGTGGCTTAAAACTCACACCGGGCGCGTGTGCGTGCGTGCCCAAGATCCCGAGAGGAGAATGGAGGAGAAGGGATTGTGGCGTGACCATCCCCCCCGGGGGGTGATTTCTCGCTTTCTGTCTCTCTGTCTCTCTCTGTCTGTCTGGCGAGCGCACGCGCCCTACAGTGAAAATCTCTCCAAAAAAAAAAAAAATATATGAACTACCACCATCCACACATTTTTGCCAATGAGAAATAAACTTGTTTATTCCCGTGGTGTAAAAATCCATGCTTCGGGATGCAGCGAGTGCTTGGAAATCATCTGCAGCCTGCTCGTTGTAGAAGCATCTTCCCTACAAACAGCTGTGGAGGGGGACCAGCAGTTAGCGTAATGGCTATGTTGCTGGACTCCCACGTAGTTGACCGCGGTTCAAGTCCCGGATGCGGTGGCTTAAACTTACAACACGGGCGTGTGCATGCGTGCCCAAGATCCTGAGAGGAGAAAGGAGGTGAAAGGATTGCGATGTGGCCATCCCCCCTGGGTTGGGGGGGGTGATTTCTCACTTTCTGTCTCTCTGTCTCTCTCTGTGTTTCTAGTGAGTGCACGCACAAGCAAAAACCCCTCAAAAAAAAAAAAAAAAAAAAAAAAATCAGAAAATCTCTCGAGTTTACTTTTTGTCTAGCATCATTTCTGTAGTCCAAATGAGAGGTCCAGTGTGGCATGCAGAAGAGAGTTCTGGCAAAGGTATGGGACCTGCTTGGGATGGTTGCCTCCAGTGAGTCTTCTAGGGGTGCAGCTCTAAAATGCCATGGTTTGGAGTAAGGAGGCAGTCGTCTCTAAGGAAAAGGCAAAGCTTATTGAGAGAAAGAGCACCCAAGAGTCTGAAGCCAGAGGGTCAGCTACAAGGCCTGGGAAAATTTTTTTCAATAAGCCTTTGTCTATGGGGCCGGCAGGTGGCATGGTGGTTAAGGTGCTAGACTCCCACATGTCTGACTATGGTTCAAGTCCCGGACATAGTGGCTTGCTTTCTCACTTCCCCTCTTCCTCTTTGTCTCTCTCTGGTCTAATTAAAAAAATAATAATAGGGGCCAGCAGGTGACACGGTGGTTAAGGGCACTGGGTTCTCACATGGCCGGCCGCAGTTCAAGTCCCAGACCTGGCGGCTTGCTTTCTCACTTTCTCTTTTTCTCATTCTGTCCCTCTCTGGTCAAACTTAAATAAATAAATAAACAAATAAATAAAGTTAAATAAAAACAATTCTAAAAAATAAATAAATTAAATTAAATATTTTAAAAACAACCTTTGCACACAAAGTTTAAATAATAATGTTATCTACACTAGCAACAAATAATAAAACATTAAATGTCAAAAAAGTTAAGTATATTATGATATTTGCAGTTGATGATTTGTTGTGTACAGCCATTTAAAATCATGTTTATAGGAAATCCATGAACAACATGAGAAATATTTGTGCTTTGCTGTTAGCTGTAAAACAGATTATAAAATTATCTAGAATATGGGACCAGCAGGTGGTGTGGTGGTTAAGGGCACTGGACTCCCACATGGCTGACTGTGGTTCAAGTCCCTGGTGTGATTTCTTGCTTTCTCTCTCTCTGTGTCCCTCTCTGGTCAAATTTAAATAAATAAAAAAATGAATAAGTTACATAAAATTATTCTTTAAAAAATTATCTAGGATACAACCTTACTATTCAACCATAACAAAAATAACCCAATTAAAATGAGGGAAGGCCTTGAATAGAAATTTATCCAAGAATATATAGAAACAGCCAGCCAGTGCATGCAAAGGTGTTCGACATCACTAATCATTAGGAAAATACAAGTTGAAGCTATTGGGTTGTCAGAAAAGTTGTGACGTGTTTTTCTATGCAAAAAGTCAAATATTTGTAAAGATCTTAAACAAAATCAGGACCCTTGGAGCCAGCAGGTGGCGTGGTGGCTAAAAGCGCAAGACTCCCACGTGGCTGACA
This sequence comes from Tupaia belangeri chinensis, assembly GCF_000334495.1. NCBI lineage: Eukaryota > Metazoa > Chordata > Mammalia > Scandentia > Tupaiidae > Tupaia > Tupaia belangeri. The sequence goes on from NW_006159958.1 coordinate 2,973,012, forward strand.
ACCGTTCGAGTCCTGGACCTGGTGGCTTGCTTTCTCGCTTTCCCTCTCTCTCTCTCTCTCTCTCTCTCAGTCTGTCCCTCTCTGGTCAAATTAAAATAAATAAATAAAGTTAAATAAAATAATTCTTTAAAAAAAAAAAAAAGAAAAAAATCAGAACCCTTGTGTACTGTTGGTGAAAAAGTAAAATAATGTGGTCGTACCATTTGGAAACAGTACAGAAGTTAAAAGAAAATAGGAATCAGCAGATGGCATAGCAGTTACATTGTTGGACTCCCACATGGTTGATCATAGTTCGAGTCCCAGACCTGGTGACTTGAAACTCATACTGGGTGCGTAAATATGCATGCCCAAGATCCCAGGAGGAGAATGGAAGAGTAGAGATTGTGGCGTGGCCATCCCCCCTGGGGGAGGGGGTGATTTCTCACTTTCCTGCTCACTGTTTCTGTCTCTCTTTCTCTCTGGCAAGTGCATCCACCCTAAGGCAAAAACCTCCAGAAAAGAAGAAAAACCTTGGACAAGGAATTATAATATGATCCCGCAACTCCACTTCTGCATATATGTATAGAAGAATTGAACACAGAGATTTTTTTGTTTGTTTGTTTTGGAGAGTTTTTTTGCTATAGGTGCCTGCGTTCACCAGAAAGATAGAGAAAGACAGAGAGACAGAAAGGGAGAAATTATCCCCCAGGGGGGATGGCTATGCCGCAATCCCTTCTCCTCCATCCTCCTCTTGGGATCTTGGGCATGCACGCACATGCGCCTGACATGAGTTTAAGCCACCGGGTCCGGGACTCGAACCGCAGTCGACTACGTGGGAGTCCAGTGACATAGCCATTATGCTAACTGCTGGTCCCAAGACAGAGATTTGAGTGATCTTTTGCACACATGTGTTCACAGTAGCATTATTCACAACAGCCAAGAAGTAAAAAAAAAAAAAAATTCAAAATATCCAATGACAGTTGACTAGATTAAAAAAAAAAAGTGGTATATCCACACACTGGAATATTATCCAGCTTTTTTCTTTTTTAGAGAGATTTTTGTTATAAGGCACATGCACTCGCTGGAGAGACAGAAAGATGGAGAGATAGAGAAACAGAAAGTGAGAAATCACCCCCTGGAGGGATGGCCACACCATAATCCCTTCTCCTCCATTTTCCTCTTGGGACTTTGGGCATGCATGCACATGCACCCACTGTGTGTTTCAAGGCTCTGGGTCTGGGACTCGAACCACAGTTGACCGTGTGGGAATCCAGCGATGTAACCATTATGCCATCTGCTGGTCCCAATATTACTAAGTTTTAAAAAGGAAGGAAATTCTGTAAATGCGCTGATATGAATGAACTTTGAGGACTTGAAAGTCTGGCTCCGTGAAAACAACCAGACCATGTCCATAATAGGATACATACTGGAGGACTCAGCCAGTCCGAGGTGTTCAGAATAGTCTGATTCACAGATACGGGAAGTAGAAGGTGCTTAGGGCTAAGAGAAGAGAAAGGAGTCGGCGTTTCAGTTCTGTAAGAGGAAGAAGTTCTGGAGCTCTGATCACAGCGACACTTAACACTTACCTGTACACTTACAATTAAGATCATTTTATGGTTCTTAGCACAATTAAACAAAACAGTGACTGAGGATCCAAACTAGTTCATTCTTAGAATGCTTCCTTTATCTTCCCATGTTACCAAACTCATCCCTACTTGTTATTGAATGTGTAATGTCAAAAACGTGGACGAGGGACCACAGTTGGTGTAATGGCTATGTCGCTGGACCACGGTTCGAATCCTGGATCTGGTGGCTTAAACTCAGGCCGGGTGCGTGTGCGTGCATGCCCAAGATCCCGAGAGGAGAATGGAGGAGAAGGGATTGCAGCATGGCCATCCTCCCTGGGGGGTGATTTCTTGCTTTCTGTCTCTCTGTTTCTCTCTCTCTTCCTGGTGAGCACACGCGCCCTATAACAAAAACCTCTCAAAAAAAAAAAAAAAAAAAAGCTAAAAAAACAAAACAAAACAAAAACATGGATGAAGGATTTCGTACAGCATCCGGCATAGTAGCGATGCTTGTCAGAAGGAAGTGACAAAAGCCCGTTTCCTGACAGCTTAAGCCCAGAGGTTTGTGTTCTTCTCATGTAACTGGGTATGAGCAGGGTTGGCTTTGGGTCAGCTCCACCTGTCTTAGAATGTCGCTTTCCTCAGCATCCAGCAGATCTCTACTTAGGCCTTCTTAGCCGGAACAGTGTGCGGGGAGGTAGAAAAAAAGAGGGTGTCACCAGGCAAGGCACAGTGCTGCCATGGATGAACCGAGCTGGGGTGCGGTCAGCAACGGGCAGCACATTGTGTAGACCACTGCCGAGTCTGCCTCCCAGCACTGGAGAGATCAGAGTGAAAAGCGAGAGAATGAGAGCCTGGTTATGTCTCAGGCCCTCATTAGGGGGAAATATCATGTCATTCGAAAAGATACAGAGATTTGCAAGGCTCAGCCGCCTCCATCACTTGTTACTGTCATCAGACAAGTTCCACGTGACAAATGGGTCATTACACTTCAGTGGAGGGTCTCCTGCCCTCCAGGTCCCAACTCGAGAACCAAGAGCGAAGGTGGAACTAAGGGCCTGCCCCAGGCACCTGTGTCTAGTGGAGGCCCATCATGTACTGGGGGCATGCAGGCATGTACGGTGGCCGACAGTGGACCTGCTTCTGCCCTCTTTTTTTTTTTTTGGAGAGGTTTTTTGCTATAGGGCATGTGCGCTCTCCAGAAAGACAGAGAGATAGAAAGCGAGAAATCACCCCCCAGGGGGGTGGGCCATGCCACAATTCCTTCTCCTCCATTCTCCTCCGGGGATCTTGGGCACGCACACACACACGCCTGGCATGAGTTTAAGCCCCCAGGTCCGGGACTCGAACTGCGGTCGACAACACGGGAGTCCAGCGACATAGCCATTACGCTAACTGCTGGTCCCATCTGCCCTTTTTTTTTTTTTTTTTAGTTTTCTTTTTTATTTTTTTGGAGAGGTTTTTTGCTATAGGGCATGTGCGCTCTCCAGAAAGACAGAGAGATAGAAAGCGAGAAATCACCCCCCAGGGGGGTGGGCCATGCCACAATTCCTTCTCCTCCATTCTCCTCTTGGGATCTTGGGCGCGCACGCACACGCGCCCGGCGTGAGTTTAAGCCACCGGGTCCGGGACTCGAACCGCAGTTGACTACATGGGAGTCCAGCGACCTAGCCATTATGCTAACTGCTGGTCCCCCCATCTGCCCTCTTGATATTGCAATTTGTGTGGAAGAGAGTCCACAGTAGTGTATGTGTACATGTGTGTGAACACCCTATTACAAGGTCTGGTGAACGCTCTGAATAGGATGTGATGGTAGAGAGCGAGCCAGGCCTAGAGGAGGCCCGTACACCTGGCAGTCAGCAAAGACCCCCGATCTTGCAGCAGCAGCTGTTGCACCCCATCCACACCCTTCAGTATTCATGCAGGTGGCGCCTGACTGCAAAAACCCATGACTAGGCCTGTGGGCTTCCTCTGGCTTCAGCGGCACACTCAGCCGATGCTCAGTAGACAGACCATGGGGGATTAAGACCCCGGGCAGTGCCCTCAGCTAGGTCTGGGCAGGAGTCGGGGGATGGGTTCTCCAGCCACTCGAGCGAGCCTGTTGCCTACAGAGTCTTCTGCTGATTGAACACCCTGAACTGGCTCCTTCCAGTCCCCACCTCACTCCCTCATATCCCTCACCATTGCTTCTGGAATCATCTTCCAAATGAACCCTGGGCATGAGATCCCTGTCCAGTGCATTCTGGGAAACTCACGTTGAGGAGGGCATGTGTTTGCGATGATCAACTGCTCAACTGCTGTTCTCCCCAAATTAGGGCTCACACCTTCCCCTCTGGGTGTTGGTTTCTCCTTCCTGAGGGGTAAGGGTGTGAATGAAGCGAATATTTTGGGCTCTAAAGAAAGACCAGAAGCTAGCTTTTCCCAGAGGCAGCTCCCACCAACTCCTTCTCCTCCTTGTGCTAGGGGTGGAGTTTGCAGTGAGGAGACGGGAGGAGACCAGAGGCAGGAGCAGAGTCAGCTCCTCTGAACCGGCAACGTGCGTGAAGGTGAGGACACCTGTCCACACTGAAGCAGTAGGCCTGGAGTCTAATTTCCAAGTCAGAGCTGCGGGGGCCTCTGAAGGCTTGTGTAGGGAGAGAGGCCAGCCCCCGAGGATGATGGGACACAGACACTGTGCATGTCAGTACCTGGGTCCTGCGCGTGGTTGTGTCCTGGAGTGGTTGGGGACGCAGTGTCTGTCCTCTTAAATGCATTCATGGGCTTTTATTTTTGTGTTTTGTGTGTAGGGCAGGAGCAGATTTCTCATTGCTTCAGGGTTCCTCACTTACCTGGTTCCTTCTAAGCTCTCTAATTTTGAATTCATAGCTGCAATAGTTTTTAAAAGAGCTCCCTCCCTCCCTGTGTAAACATCAAGCCCAATAGCCCCTTTTTAAAAGAGCTCCCTCCCTCCCTGTGTAAATGTCAAGCCCAACAGCCCCTGAGTCTGTCTTCGCCCTGTGTACATCTAGGTCTGTGTCTACGTCTGTCTTTTTCTCCCTCCTTCCCTTCTTTCCTTCAGTATTTGTGAGCCGGGTCCTTCCCTTTCTGGGGAAGGAGAACAGGAATGAAGATGCTCTGTAGTTTCAGGTATCCCACCTTTACCTTGGGGTGGTTAGGGAAGGTGAGGCTGGGAGATGGGCGGATTATCCAGCTGCCAGGATGGGGCGTGGTGGCATGCGCAGTGGGTGTGGCTGTGTGTGACAATCTGCAGTCTGTCTGTGTCTATTGGTGTGGGTGTGTGCCTCTCAGTGTGTGCTATGTTTGTTCTTGGTGGCACTGTGGCTAAGGAGTTGCCATGGCTGTGGAATTCCCCCAGGACCGGTCTTCTTCTCTGGCTGCCAGGAACTGAGCGCTGAAGAATGATCTTACCTGCCCACAGTGTCCAAACCATCCCTGTGCGGTCAACCTGGCTGAGGCTGGGGTCAGAGCCTCCAATAGTTACACCCAGGGGCTTTAACAGATGCAGCAGTTTCCCATCTCTTGGGCATTGTCTGGTCACCAGGTGGGACCAGATCCTTGGCTTCAGACAGAGAGAGTAAGTAGAGGTGGCAAAGACTGAATGTCAAAGTGACAGGCTTTGAGTGCCCTGAGTCAAGGAGAGCCTTTATTTATTTATTTATTTTTTGGAGAGGTTTTTGCTATAGGGTGCGTGCATTCACCAGAAAGACAGAGAGAGACAAAGAGACAGAAAGCGAGAAATCACCCCCCAGGGGGGATGGCCATGCCGCAATCCCTTCTCCTCCATTCTCCTCTCGGGATCTTGGGCACGCAAGCACACGCGCCCAGCGTGAGTTTAAGCCACTGGGTCCGGGACTCGAACCACGGTCGACTACGTGGGAGTCCAGCGACATAGCCATTATGCTAACTGCTAGCTCCGACACTTGCTTTCTTACTTTCTCTCTCTCTCTCTGTTTCTCTCTGGTCAAATTAAAATAAATAAAGTTAAATAAAATAATTATTAAAAAAATAAAAGTACTGGCTAACATTGTTAGTTGCTGTTCTAAATATGAAAATACGTGTAAAATTGCAAGGGCACTGCAATAGAAATAGGAGGTACTCACTTGAATTTAAAGGGCATGGTTTTTCTGGGCTGGTCCCATGGCCTAGTAGTTAAGGGAGCCAGACCCCACATGGCTGGGCAGTTCGAATCCCAGCCCTGGAAGCTTGAAAAACATACCAAGCAGAGCCAGCAGGTGACATGGTGGTTGAGAGCCCTGAACTCCCACATGGCCAATAGTGGTTCGAGTCCCAGACCTGGCGGCTTGCTTCTTACTTTCCCTCTCTCTCTCTCTCACTCTGTCCGTCTCTGGTCAAATTAAAATTAATAAGTGAATATATAAAGTTAAATAAAAGAATTCTTTTAAACATGCACACACACATGCTCCAAATCCCAACAGAATGGAGAAGTGGAGGAGAAGGGACTGCGGGTGATCATGCCACCCTGGGGGTGCTTTCTCCTCTCTGTTTCCCTCTGGTGAATACTGGTGCCCTGTGGCAAATAACCTTAACACCTAAAACTTAAAACAACAACAACAACAAACTTAAAGAGCATAATTTGAATACTGTGATAGGATATGTCAATCTAATAATAGTAAATTACATTGGGGCCAGCAGGAAGTGTGGTGGTTAAGGGGCTAGACTCCCACATGGCCAACCATGGTTCAAGTCCGAGACCCGGCAGTTTGAAAATCTCTCTGGGTGTGTATATGTGCGTGCCTCAAATCCTGAGAGGAGAATGGAAAAGAAGGGATTTTGGAGTGATTCCTGCTTTCCCGCTGTCTGTGGCAAGCACATATGCTCTATGGCTAGAAAAAAAAAAAGTTATATAAAATACTGACTCTGGGGGCCAGCAAGTGGCATGGTCAAGGCAACAGACTCCCACATGGCCGACTGTAGTTCCAGGCCCAGACTTGATGGCTTGAAACTCATGCCAGGCACGTGGGTGTGCATGCTCCAAATTCCAGGAGAACAAAGGAGAAGGGATTGCAGTGTGGCCCTCCCCTCTGGGGAGTGGTTTCTCACTTTCCCCTTTCCCTCTGACTGTCTCGGTCTCTCCAGTGAGCACACATGCCCTATAGCAAAACCCTTAAAAAAAAAAAACAAACAAGCCAACTCCATGCCAATGATTAACAGTTGCTGTGTTTCTGTAGTTATAAGTGTCCTTTATATGTGTGCATTTTTGCACAAGAAGCGTTAGGGTTTAGCGGTTTCTTATTCAAGCTCAAATACATTCCAAGACAGCATGAAGTGGGAAAAATAGCCAACTACACAAATTCAATAATTCAGTGTTGGGCTTTATCACAATGACATTTTAAATAACTCTACGTGGCTTAAAAGTGAAAACATCAGTCCCTCTGTTTTTCTTTTTTTTCAGAGAGAGAGTTTTGCTATAGGGCATGTGCGCTCACTGAAGAGACAAAAAGTCAGCGAGACAGAAAGTGCAAAATCACCACCAGGGGGGATGGCCACGCTGTAATCCATTCTCCTCTTGGGATTTTGGGCATGCACGCACCCGGTGTGAGTTTAAGTGACCGGGTCTGGGACTCGAACCATCGGCTACATGGGAGTCCAGCGACATAGCCATTACGCTAACTGCTGGTCCCTACAAACTCAGCTCTCCAAAGGGGCCTTCCCTGACCACTGTCTCGGTCAGGAGCCTATCATGCTCTCTCTCAAAGAGCTTGACTTTGCTTTCTAGTTGAAGGTTTGTCTCTTCCACTCAGCTGTGAACTTCACCTTGCGTGCCATGTGTAGGCCTGTGGCCACAGTGCATTTTCTTAGCAGCCGCCCTGGGATGTGTTTACTATGAACTCCTTCGACACAAAAGCTTGACTAATACGGTGTATTCCGCCCACGTGTGATCATGGGGGTAGGTGGTCCAGGAGGGCACTGTGGTTTCAAAGTGTCCCCGAGCCCTCAGGGCTCCCCAGTCCACCTGCCTCCTCGGCTACCAGGACACAACTTCAAACACCCTCTTACACAGCCCAGTGCTCCCTTTGACCTCCTAGGCCCTCTCCCGGACCCTCATTCTCCAAACCAGAGGCTCCCCTGAAACCACACTGCAAGTTCTTTGGGATGAAGTCAGCTTCTCACACAGGACACAGGGCTACTTCGGACATTTTCCGACTTGTGTCCTTAAACACTAAGGTGGTTTTGTTGTTGTTGTTGTTCTTGTGTTTCTCATGGCTATAGTTGACATCTACCCACATTCCTGATCTCTCTGGTCAAGTTCCACTGTCATTCTGCATTGTCTCCTGGGTTGGTATAAAGTTTTCAGAATGGAACCTGGCATTTGATAGGAGCTCTCTACATAATCATCGTTATGTCTTGCTTCTTTCAGCTTCCCCAGGAGGTAGGTGGGCAGTCAATCACCCATTTTCAGATGCAGAAATAAAGGACCACGGAGTTGAAGCAACTTGCCCAAGGCCACAGCACGGCAGGTGGCTGAGTCTGGGTTTAATCCAGGCCTGAACCTCAAGTACCTTATAATGAAATCGGGGTGATGAGGGCCAGCTAGGTGACGGGTGCTTGGTGCAGCTGGGTCTCTCGTGGCCGGCTGCACAGTTTGAATCCTGGACCAGGTGGCTTGAGAAACACTTGGGCACATGTACATGTGTGCCCAAAGTCCCAGAGGAGAGTAGAGTAGGGATTGCAGGGTTGGTTATTCCCCCCAGGGGGTGTTCTCAAAACAACAGAAAGTGCGGTAGCGCTGGCACCTCTTGTAGGATTAGGCTGAGAATCCAACGCCATCCTGCAATCACGTCGCAGGTACACGGCGGGGGCGGGGGGCGGGGACTATCTTCGGACATCTGTGCTCTTTGCTCTCATTATGTTCCATCCTGTCACAAGGACTCCCCAGGCAGCCAAAGGGATCCCGGCTGCCCGACTCCTAGCAGCCCTCTGGTCAGCTGTTCCTATTTGTTCGGCGGGGAGAGCCAGGCAGACAGAGAGGGCCATTGTCTCCGTCATCTGGGGCTCTATTGTTGGGTCCTCCTCCCGAGTTCCAGCCCCTCAAACACCCCAAGCTGCTGCTCAGGCTTGTTTCAGATTCCTGGGGCTGGAGGGGCGGGCGCGGTGGAGGGGTGTGCAAACGCGCAGTTTCCAGAAGACTGTCAACAGTTCTTTCCCGTAGGCGAGGAAACGGAGGCTCCGAGAGCCTACGTGACCCCGGAGTTCGGCGCAGTCTCGCGCCCACTCCTAGATTGGGGTGGGAGGTGGTGCTGCATCCCGGAGGGTCAGAGATGGCAGGATTAGAGCGCATATTATGCAGGCAAAGGCCCAGCGAGTGAGGACGCTTGCTCAAGGGCACCCAGCGAGAGCCTTCCCGCCGCCCAGAAAGCAGGTGTTCTAGTCCCACCCACCCCGGTTTTCTACCCGCTTAAGCGAGCTCAGGAATAGGCCTGACTGACGAGGAGAGAGGACGTGATCACTCCCCGAGGGCGGGGCGACCACGAGCGCCCCCGCCCTCTATGACGCACGGAGGTGGAACTTGGCACGGTCCGCCCCCTAAGGGGCGTGGCTTCTCTCGAAAGACGGAATTCCATTGGCTATTTATGTGTGTGGGGGAGGGAACAGAGCAATGCCCCAACCACCACGCCACCTGCTGGTCCCCAGATAAATATTGCCTTTTAATAGGGAGTTTACAAGTAGGCCAGGAACCCGGTCGCGGAGCGGCGGCCAGCGCTGGGAGGGCCAGGCCCCGGGATGTGAGTGCTGCAAGGGTAGGGTCTCGGGGTGGGGTGCCGAGCCGAGCTCCGGGACCCCGTGGGCGGGGACGAGATGGCGCGGGGGGCCACCAGGTGCAGGCCCAGGTGTAGTGGAAGAAGGGGCGCTCCCAGGCGGGTTCCGCGCGCCTGGCCGCCTCCGCGATCCTGCTCCCCTCTTAGAAGGACCGCGGCGGCCTCGAGGCCCCGACCAGGAGGGAGCCGGCGACGTGCGCAATCTGATGCCCGTCCTCTCCCGGTCGCCAGCGGTGCAGAGGCACCCCCAGTACCAGCTTTCCAGGCACAGTTATGCTCGGAGTTGGCGGCTGCGGGGGGCGTCAGCACCGAAGTGACCCCTGCCCCCGCTCCTAGGCGGGCCAGTCTGAGTACCGGCTGCGGGTTTTGAGCTCTTTGCGTGCCCAAGACCTCTGATGCAGTGTCTTAGTCCTCGTTTTAAGGCTGAGAAACTCAAGCCACACAGCTGTTGTGATTGGTAAGATTGTAGAAGTGAGGCGCTGAGGCTAGCAGCCAGACGCACCTGGGTGCACACCTGCCTCACCACTGACTGACTTACCGTGTGACCTTGGGCACACCTGGTCCCCTCTCCAGTCCTCTAGCGTAATTGGGCTGCTGTGAGGACCGGAGTGGAATCGGGCTCGGGGAGCGACAGCTGGTGCTCAGTAAGGAAGTTATCGGAAATGGCCTTTTCTGCTGCCCAGGGAGCTAGTGGTCCTGGGTCAGAGCTGTCTGGTGGATCCACGAGGGTTTTGGGGGGCGTCTGCTTTCCACACTGACACTGCCCCTCTTCTGTGTGTCTGCCCTATGGACACGGAAGGCCACACGCAACCCAGCTGTACCAGCATGTGCCAGAGACTCGCTGGCCAATCGTGTACTCTCCGCGCTACAACATCACCTTCATGGGCCTGGAGAAGCTGCACCCCTTCGACGCCGGGAAATGGGGCAAAGTGATCAATTTCCTGAAAGGTATGGAAGACTCACCTCTGACCCTCACATCTGCTTCCTCTGCCCACCTGTCCTCCCCTTCCTCATCCCCATCCCCAATGTAAGTTTCAGACTCTTGGGACCAGCAGTTAGCGTAATGGCTATGTCCCTGGACTCCCACATAGTCAATCACGGTTCGAATCCCAGACCCGGTGGCTTAAACTCACGCCGGGTGCGTGTGTGTGCGTGCCCAAGATCCCGAGAGGAGAATGGAGGAGAAGGGATTGTGGCGTGGCCATCCCCCCTGGGGGGGTGATTTCTCGCTTTCTGTCTCTCTGTCTCTCTGTCTCTCTCTGTCTGTCTGGTGAGCACATGCGCCCTATAGCGAAAAACCTCTCCAAAAAAAGAAAGAAAGAAAGAAAAACACTCATGCTGGGCGTGTGTGTGTGTGTGTGTGTGTACGCGCGCGCGCACGCTCAATATCCCAAGAGGAGAATGGAGAAGGGATTGTGGCATGGCCATCCTCCCCGGGGGGTGATTTCTTGCTTTCTGTCTCTTTATCTCTCTCTGGCTTTTTGGTGAGTGCACACACCCTATAGCAAAAACCTCTCCAAAAAAAAAAAAAAGTTTCAGACTCTTCTTCTTTAGCATCTGTCCTCAGAGTGCCTTCCACCCTTGGTGTTAGAAGGACCTTTCCCATACAGACTCCCAAGCATGGTGGGCCCCTGTCTCATCACTAGTTCCCTTGGCTGTGGACCTAGGTCGTACCTCAGCCTCCAAGGCCCAGCAGGAGGGAGGCTGATTAATGAGGGACCCAGAGACACTGACATCTGGGAGTCCCGTGTTCGTTGCTTAGAGTTCGGAGCCCGGGAGACAGAGAACCTTTGCTTCCACCCCATTGTTTACAGATGGGAAAATGGAGGCCCAGAAAGGTTAGGAACCATCCTCAAAGTCACTTGGCTACTAAGTGGTTGATAGCATGGGAACAGGCACAAGGGAGAACCCTGGTCAGTCTCATGCTAAGATCCCCGGCCCCCATTCCAGCTCCTCAGGATGTTGGGTGCCCATGCACGTTGTCAGGGTGACCTAGGGATTCGAACTCAAGGCTGACATGTGGCTTTCAGCACTTGTCAGTACACTAAGGACTTGGCCACCAGACTAGGCCTGGAGTCGGCCCGTCTTTAATGTCGAAGCCCGTTTCTATTTTTAACAAATCTAAGGGAAGCCTCGAGCCCCACGTCTTGAAGGTGACGTGATCAGATTAAAAATGAGTAACACTGCTTGTTTTCATTGTTTTATTTATTTATTTCATTTTTTGCCATAGGGCGGGCGCCATCACGCAACAGTTTAATTTTTTTTAAGAGGTTTTTGCTATAGGGCGCGTGCGCTCGCCAGACAGACAGAGAGAGACAGAGAGATAGAAAGCGAGAAATCACCCCCCCAGAGGGGATGGCCACACCGCAATCCCTTCTCCTCCATTCTCCTCTCGGGATCTTGGGCATGCACGCACACGCGCCCGGTGTGAGTTTTAAGCCACCAGGTCTGGCACGCGAACCGCAGTTGACTACATGGGAGTCCAGCGACATAGCCATTACGCTAACTGCTGGTCCCATTTTATTTTTATTTATATAGTTTTCAAACTTTTATTTATTTCTTAGAGTGAGAGGTGCACCCCCAATGGGGTCTTTTTTTTTTTTTTCTCTTTTTTTTTTTTTTTGGATAGGTTTTTTTTATAAGGCCACTGCGCCCGCTTTGCTATAGAGCACGTGCGCTCGACAGACAGACAGAGAGACACATAGAGACAGAAAGCGAGAAATCACCCCCCAGGGGGGATGGTCACGCCGCAATCCCTTCTCCTCTCGGGATCTTGGGCATGCATGCACAAGCGCCCGGCGTGAGTTCTAAGCCACCAGGTCCGGGACGCAAACTGCGGTCGACTACGTGGGAGTCGAGCGACATAGCCATTACGCCAACTGCTGGTTTCCTAATGGGGTCTTAACACCATGACACACCCCATCTCAGCTAGACTGGATCTTGGGTACGTGCACTCAATCAGCATACACGGACACCCCAGGACAGAAACCCAAAGCACTTCCCATGCGTGTTCAGCTTTGTCCTGCTGTGCCACGATCTGGTTCTGTTTTTATTTTTATTGATTTATTTATTTTTGGTTAACACTATGGTGAATGATACTAATTTTCTGTGTAGAGCAGTGACCAAAGTGAGCATTCGAAAAAATAAGTGGAACAGAAAAGCAGACAGGCGGTGATGGCCAGGGCCTGGCGTGGTGGGTGGAGCCAGCCGCCTCTCACCTGGTGGTTCGCTTGTGCCTTCGCAGGCATGGTCCCCACGTCCTGCTTCCAGCAGGCCCAGCTGCAGTGGCGCACCCCTGTCCTTCGTGGGCTCCTGTGAGAGAAGCATTGCTTGTCTCCCTCATCTCAGAGCCGACAGTTGGCCTGAGTTCTCTTCGAAGAGAGGAGCTGGTCCTTAGCATCAGGCAGAGTAGACCAGCGACTGTTCTGGAGGGGGGGACCTGGCTGCAGTGATGTGTGTAAAATGTATGTTTCTACTGGAGTCGGTTTCTTTTTTTTTTTAACTCTTTTTTTTTTTTTTTTTGAGAGGTTTTCGCTATATGGCACATGCGCTCACCAGACAGAGAGAGACATAGAGACAGAAAGCGAGAAATCACCCCCCAGGGGGGATGGTCACGCTGCAATCCCTTCTCTTCCATTCTTCTCTCAGGATCTTGGGCACACACACACACACACACCCGGCGTGAGTTTTAAGCCACCGGGTCTGGGACGCGCACCGCGGTCGACTACGTGGGAGTCCAGCGACATAGCCATTACGCTAACTGCTGGTTCCCTGGAGTCGGTTTCTAAGGGTGTCCCCAAATTCTAACTTCCCTGACACCTACTCGGCTTCCGCTGCTGCTTCTGCAAAGCAAAGCAAATCTTAACGTGACGTGTGTCAGGAGTGGGGAAGGAGGCAGTGTTCCCAAACATTGTTCCCATGCAGACCACTCTTGGAATGCTGCCATGTCCTCATACAACCTATTTCATGATCCGCTTCATGTATTTCTTTTATTTATTTATTTAAATTTGGCCAAGGAGGGACAGCGTGAGAGTGAGAGAGACGGAAAGTGAGAAAGCAAGCCACCAGGTCCAGGACTCGACCCGTGGTCAGCCATGTGGGAGTCCAGCGCCTTAACCACCATACCACCTGCTCGCCCCTGCTTCATATTTCTTTTCTTTTTTCTTTATTCATGATAAAGCGTGTGTGCACACAAGAGAGAGAGAGAACACCCTCCAAAGGCACGCTGGCACAGTTATGTAGCCCGGCAGGTACGCGCACATGTCGGCGTGTTTCAGGTTCACCGGGCTGGGGATTTGAACCCAGGCCACTGTGTGTGTGATCTGGCTTCCCTTGAGCAGTGCGTTATCATGATGCCATGGAGCCGGCCCTACTTCATAGTTTTAATGACTTAGCCTCTGTTTTTATTTTTAAGTTTTTAAAATGAAACTTGGTTTAAAAGGAAACAGTGTGTTATCCCAGGGAGAAGAAGCAATTACACTTCCCAGAAATAGAAGGTCCTGGTAAAAAATAAATGCAGCAAAAACAACAGCATGATTGAGTCCAGGCTGGGTCCTGTGGCCTGCAGGCTGCCAGGTGGATGCTGCTCTTTTAGTGAAAAAGAGATGACAATGGGTCAGGCACGTGTTAGGAGAGGCCGCAGACACTGAGCCTCCTGTGAGCCGAAGTAGCCAGAGGCGGTGCGAGAATGTGGAAACAGTTTCTTTTATTTATTTTTTTTCTTTTGGAGAGGTTTTTGCTATAGGGCGCGTGCGCTCGCCAGACAGACAGAGACAAACAGACAGACAGAAAGCAGGAAATCGCCCCCCAGGGGGGATGGCCACGCCGCAATCCCTTCTCCTCCATTCTCCTCTCGGGATCTTGGGCACGCACGCACACGCGCCCGGCGTGAGTTTAAGCCACCGGGTCCGGGACTCGAACCGCTGTCGACTACGTGGGAGTCCAGCGACATAGCCATTACGCTAACTGCTGGTCCCTGGAAGCAGTTTCTGACCTTGAGTGTCAACTCCCCTACCCCTACGTCACTACCTCTGAAAGTTGTTCGACCACATCTGAGCATGCCTGTGGCTCTTGGTGGTGCAGGAAATCTGGGATCCCTGTGTGCACAACCTTCGCTGCCCCCTGGCCAGAGGACCTGACCATTGTCCACAGTGGCCCGGGGGCTGGCTAGTCCACATGGCCCGGGAGGTGGCTAGTCCACGGTGGCCCGGGGGGTGGCTAGTCCACATGGCCCGGGAAGTGGCTTGTTCACAAGGCAGCTTTGTCCCCTGCTTCGTGGGCCAGGAGCTGCCTGAGGCCAAGGCTGCAGCCCGTGGGAGGGCTTCCAGGCCAGCAGGGAAGTAGGCGTCTCCCTTGTGGTTTCAGAAGACAAGCTTCTGTCCGACAGCACGCTGGTGGAGGCACGGGAGGCCTCGGAGGAGGACCTGCTGGTGGTGCACACGAGGCGCTATCTCAACGAGCTGAAGGTACGGGGCATGGACTTCAGGGGTGGCAGCTGCAGTGCTGAGAGCTGGGGGAAGCCCGGTCTGGGAAGGGATCGTGTCAGCCTGCGGTCCCCAAGAGCAGCAGAGGAGGTAATGCCAAGGCTGCCTTGGGGGTAGTGAGCGCCCGTCTCCAGGAGTTCGAAAGCAGGGCTGTCTGCTGGTGAGGACCGAACGTCCACACGCGTTTTGGGTTTCCACATCGTTGACTTCAGTCCGTCCTTGCTGGAATGATGGGGTGGGGGGACTCCAAAGCTTTTCTGCTTTGTCCTATTTTTAGGCCGAAGTTTAAGATTCTGTCCCAAGGACTTCTGTGACAGGATTGTTGTAAACTGGTAGGCTAAAAACTAGATGGAATCCCCTCAGGGACCAGTGGGGCAAGTGAACCGGTGGGCAGGCAGGGGGCAGGGTCTGGGATGACCTGGAGACCTGCCCGTTCCCGAGTGGGATGGGTGCTTCATGGAGGTCCCACGGCACGTGCTTTTCGAAGAGGAGCACAGGTATGACTTCTTAAATAACATGACTGTTTTCTTCCTTTTTTTTTTTTTTTTTTTTTATTTG
>NW_006159958.1:2988711-2990765 GCF_000334495.1 Tupaia belangeri chinensis
GAGAAATCACCCCCCAGGGGGGGATGGTCACGCCGCAATCCCTTCTCCTCTCGGGATCTTGGGCACGCACGCACACGTGCCCGGCGTGAGTTTTAAGCCACCAGATCCGGGACGCGAACCGCGGTCGACTACGTGGAAGTCCAGTGACATAGCCATTACGCTAACTGCTGTTCCCTTCATTTAGGAGTTTTAAATCCTGCCTGTAGACAGCACTGGGCCCAGCACTGCCCACTCTGGCCTCTTCCTAGAGGAGCCATTGAGCTCCTGTTAGCAGCTAAGCGTGAGGGCTGGGCCTTCAGTCAGTCCTCTGTGTGGGAGCAGAGGTGGGGGTGTAGGGGTGCATAGAGCCTTGTGCTGCCAGCCTGCCTGCCGGTTGCTGGTCGGCAGTGCACCAGGGTCTCTGCCCCAAGAGCGTGGGAGTCCTCGGCGCCCAGGCTTCCTAGCTGGTTCACCTCAGACCCAGAACCACAGCAGGTGCCGAGTCAGGCCCCCCTGCCTGGAGAGAGACCGTGCTTGTTCAGGGTCACTCGGGAAATGAGTCAGGTCTCAGGCAGACCCTGCAGGGCATCCAGTCCAGGCTTCCAGGGTCCCAGCCATGGCCACCTTCCCTCTTCCCACACCCGGCCCTGGCCAAGAGAATTTGAGATGGGGCTGCCACGGTGTGAACTCATAAACGATTCCCAGGAGGCGACGGAAACCTGGCTCCTGGGAGAGAGAGGTGTGTGTTGGGTTGGCAGTGAGCCCAGTGCGGAGCTGCCCTGGTTTCCGGCACTCGGGCATGCGTGGTCACAGTCCACAGCTCAGGGGCTGGGCCAGGAGGACAAGCCTGCCAGAGTCCGGAGGGGGCGGGGAGGCCAGGGAGTGAGTCACTGAGCTGGGACAGGGAGAAGCCAGGATGGAGCCGGGCCAGGGCGGGGTGAGTGGGCCAGGATCAGCTGAGGATAGGGGCAAGGGCTTTGGGGCCTTTGTGGAGGGCCTTCAGAGAAACTGAGAGCAGACTGCGTGTCTGGCCTTATCTAC
This sequence comes from Tupaia belangeri chinensis, assembly GCF_000334495.1. Lineage (NCBI taxonomy): Eukaryota > Metazoa > Chordata > Mammalia > Scandentia > Tupaiidae > Tupaia > Tupaia belangeri. The sequence goes on from NW_006159958.1 coordinate 2,989,732, forward strand.
CAAAATCCTGGAGTCAGTGTACTATGTGTTAGGTCAGCATTTAAAAAAAAAGAGTCCCAAGTACAACATTGAGTTCAAGGACAGGAGAAGCATTGTGATATGTTCACTGAAAGGGTTAGTCAAAGCTACATATCTGGCCTGGAGCTCCCTGGCAGCCAGAGCAAAAGAAGAAACATGATGATTTCCATTGTACCTACTTACCCACTGCCAGTTGTGTGCTGACACAGACTGTCCCAGCAAGGTACCTGCTCCCGGGGGTTTGCATTTCCTTTGTGGAAGACTGGAAATGAAGACCCACATAAGAGCATTTCAGAGAGCCTCAGGGACTGTGAAGGTAACGGAAAATGATAATTAGGCAGAGATGTGGTTATTTAGACTGGATGGTCAGGACAGCCCCACAGAGGAGATGAGTTTTGAGCTGAGACTAAAGTAAGCTTTGCAGGAAGAATGTTCCAGAGGCGCAGACCTGGGGAGGAACCTTGTTTCCTGGAGGGCAGAGGGGACTTGAGTGGCTAGGTGGAACGGATAGGGCTATAGCCCCAGAGCAGGGTGCGGTCAGGGCGGCCAGCAGCACCAGACCACCTGGGGGCAAGCAGGCCATGGGCAGAGCATGCGTCTGGCCGTTCTGTGCATGTTGTTCAGTGCCCACCTTCCCCCTGCCGCCTCCACTCCGTCTCCCAGCCCTGTCCTGGGGGTCTTGCCTGGCTCTGCACTGGGTCATATTTGAGGTATATCCCCAGGGTGGGACTTCGGGGTCCGTATGGCCGTTCTGTGTTTAACTTTCTGCGTTGGCCTTGCGTGCCAACAGGGCACTGAAGAAGTGCTAGCCCGATGTCGCAAGGCTATGTCAGTTCAGAGCCACTTGTGTTTATTGCACACCTACTGTGCGCTAGGCCTGGAGTCAGCCCTGCTGAGGCAGTGGTTGGGCTGGGCCAGTGCTGGGTTCCTGCCTTTTGCTGACCCCAGTGCTCTTTACCGTGGGGTGCAGGGTCGTGCTGGGCTGCCCTGGGCTGGGCAGTGCATGGGACCGTGCC
>NW_006159958.1:2990780-2999579 GCF_000334495.1 Tupaia belangeri chinensis
TGAACACCACACTGTGTTCTAGGTGCTGCAGGACTGCAGAAGGGCAAGTGAGAGACCAGATCCCTTTCCTGAGGGCGTCTGAAATAATAACCGTAGTAACTAAGTGGGCACAGTACACATGAGGGGGTGCTGAGCCCCTGAGGGGGTGTGGAGAGCTGCTGGGGAGGACAGTTTAAATCAGGAGACAGAAGGGGGTTGCTGATGGCGACCAGCAGGTGGCGTGGTGGTTAAGGCGCTGGACACTCCCACATGGCCGACCAGGGTTCGAGTAATCTGGTGACTTGCTTTCTCACTTCCTTCCTCTGTCACTCTCACCCTCTGTCTCTCTCTGGTCAAATTAAAAAATAAATGAATGAATAAATAAAATAAATATATATTTTTTTAAAAAAGGAAGTTGCTGATATCTGCTCAAAGGTGTCATGGTCACAGACTGGAGAGAGAGAGAGCACGGCCGGGGTGGACACCTAGGGGCAGGAGCATCTCCAGGTGTTCTAGAAGCAGGAAGGGAGAGCTCAGCCCCACAGACTCTCGGACAGCAGACGTCCCTGGGAGAGCCTCTGGGAGAGCCCCCCACCAGGTCTCTGACTCTCTCATCTCTCCTTCTCTGAGGGGGTTTCCTCTCTCCTGTCCTTTTTTTAAAATTGTGATAAAATGCATATAATACAAAATTAGCCATTAATGGGAACCAGCAGTTAGCATAATGGCTATATCGCTGGACTCCCATGTAGTCGACCGCGGTTTGCATCCCGGACCCGGTGGCTTAAAACTCACGCCGGGCGCGTGTGCGTGCGTGCCCAAGATCCTGAGAGCAGAATGGAGGAGAAGGGATTGCGGCGTGGCCATCACCCCTGGGGGGTGATTTCTCGCTTTCTGTCTCTGTGTCTCTCTGTCTGGCAAGCGCATGCGCCCTATAGCAAAAACCTCTCCAAAAAAATAAAATTAGCCATTAACCATTTTTTTAAAATTATTTAATTTTATTGATTGATTCATCTATTTTAATTTGACCAGAGAGAGAGAGAGAGAGAAAGTGAAAAAGCAAGCCACCAGGTCTGGGACTCGAACCCTGGTCAGCCATGTGGGAGTGTCCAGCACCTTAGCCACCATGCCACCTGCTGGTCCCGCTGTTAACCATGTTAAAGTATCTGATCCAGTGGCATTCAGTCCGTTCGCAGGGCGGTGCCACCATCCCTTCCACCCTGTTCCCAGTCATTGTCGTCACCCCACCAGGAAGCCCTCTTCCCTAACCCCCCACCCCCACCCCGCCCTGCTAATCGCCAGCCATGTTCTGTCCCTGGACGTGCCCGTTCTGGGTGTTAAACATGAATGGCATTGTACAACATGTGACCTGACCCTCTGTCCCACCTGTTCCACTTTACATGACATTTCCGAGGTGTGTCCGCACCGAGCGCGCCCGGGGACCTCGGGCTGAGCGTTACTCCAGGGTGTGGGTACACCACCCCTTGTGCATCTGCTCATTCGTTTATGGACGTTTGAGTCGTCTACACGTTTTGGCTCTGCGAATCATGTTGGTATAGACGTTTACCTGCAGCATTCTCAGTGATTTGAGATATATACCCAGGAGTGGAATTGCTGGGTTATATGACAATCTCTGTTTAGCTCTCTGAAGAATATCAAAGGCTTTTTCTTTTCTTTTTTCTTTCTTCGGCTTTTGCCATAGGGTGTGCATGCTCGCTGGAGAGAGACAGAGAGGGAAATTGAGAAATCACTCCCCAGGGGATATGGCCATTCTGCAATCCCTCCTCCGTTTTCCTCTTGGAATTTTGGGCATGCACACACACACACACCCCTGACGTGTTTTCCAAGCCACTAGGCTCAGGACTCGAACTGCGCCGTCAGCCACATGGGGTCCAGCTGCCTTTGCCTCTGTGCTACCTGCCGGCCCCTCAGAGTCTTGTTCTTTCTTTTCTTTCTTTCTTTCTTTAGTAGATTTTACTGTGGAGTGCATACACTTGCTAGAAAGGCAGAGAAAAGGCAAGAAATCACAGCCCCCACCTCCAGGGTCATGACCACACCACAATCTCTCCTCCATTCTCCTCTTGGGATTTTTGGGCACGTGTGCACACCCACCCAGCATGAATTCTAAGTAGCCAGGTCTGAGACTCAAACCATGGTTGGCTACGTGAGAGTTCAGTGACATAACCATTACACCATCTGCTGGTCTCTGGGCCAGTTTTTTTTTGCTATGGGCCGCGTGCGCTCACCAGAAAGAGAGAGAGACAGAAAGCAAGAAATCACCCCCCAGGGAGGATGGCCATGCTACAATCCCTTCTCCTCCATTCTCCTCTCGGGATCTTGGGCACGCACGTACATGCGCCTGGTGTGAGTTTAAGCCGCCGGGTCTGGGACTCGAACCGTGGTCGACTACATGGGAGTCCAGCGACATAGCCATTACGCTAACTGCTGGTCCCCTTTCTTTTTTTTAAAATATGTATATCACAGACATCCATTAGCTTTCTTTTTTTAAAAAAGAATTATTTAATTATTCATTATTCATTCACACATTTTAATTTTACGAGAGAGAGAGAGAGAGAGACTATGAGAAAGGAAGTCAGCAGGTCCAGATCTTGAACCATGGTTGGCCATGTGGGAGTGTCCAGCGCCTTAACCACCACACCTGTAGTTTCTCTTTTTTTTTTTTTTTTAAGGATTATTTTATTGGGGACCGGCAGGTAGTGTGGTGGTTAAGGATGCTGGACTCCCACATGATCAACTGAGGTTCAAGTCTTAGACCTGGCGGCTTGCTCGCTCGCTCTCGCTCTCTCTCTCTTTCTCTCTTTCTCACTTTTTTCTCTTGCTTTTCCTGTCTCTCACTCACTATATCCCTCTGGCCCAATTAAAATAAGTAAATAAATAAAGTTAAATAAAATATGATTTAAAACTGGCCCTGCCAGTTTTTGTTTTTGTTTTTTTGAGAGGCTTTTGCTATAGGGTATGTGTGCTCCCCAGGGAGAGACAGAGAGAGACAGACAGCAAGAAATCACCCCCCAGGGGGGATAGCCACGCTGCAATCCCTTCTCCTCCATTCTCCTCTCGGGATCTTGGGCACGCACGTACATGCGCCTGGTGTGAGTTTAAGCCGCCGGGTCTGGGACTCGAACCGTGGTCGACTACATGGGAGTCCAGCGACATAGCCATTACGCCAACTGCTGGTCCTACCAATTTTTTTAATAAAGCAAAATTTACAGAATTTTTTTCAGAACTTCTTAGTTTTTAAAACTTTTTTTAGAGGGGCTGGCAGGCGACACGATGGTTAAGAGCTCTGGACTCCCACATGGCTGACTGTGGTTTGAGTCCCAGACCTGGCAGCTTGCTTTCTCTCTCTCTCTCTGTCCCTCTAAATAAGTAAATAGACAAACAAACAAAGTTAAATAATTCTTTTACTCCCCCCCTTTTTTTTAGAGGTTTTTGTCTCAAGGCACATGCGCTTGCTGGACAGAGATAGTGAGAAGGAAAGTGAGAAATCTCCCCCCCTAGGGGATAGCCATGCTGCAATCCCTTCTCCATTCTCTTCCCAGGATCTTGGGCACACACAGATGCCAGGCGTGAGTTTGAGGCCACTTGGTCCGGGACTTGAACCGCAGTTGGCCACATGGGAGTGCAGCAACGTAACTGTCCCCCATCTGCTGGCCCCTTTTCAGAACTTTATAGCAGAGAACTTCACCTTCTTTTGTCTGTTAAATGTTTCTTCCCTTTGCCCTCCAAGGGCTTTCCTTGGATCAATAGATCGTTACTTTTCTGTCTCGCTTTGCTTCCCCTTCCACCTTGCAGGAACTCACCCAGAGCATGCGGTGGGTCCCTAAGGAGGTTGCAGCCAGGGTCCTCCCTGAGAGCACCTCTTCACTGGAGCTCCAAGGGGCCCCCCTGAGATCAGGCAGAGGAAGGCGGAGGCCTGTGGAGCTGTGTGTGCAGAAATGACATCAGCCCCATGTCTGCCATTGCGTTCCCTCGAGGGCTGACGGGGCAGAGGCCCTACCACCCAGCTGAGATGGGGAAGCTCGCAGACCAGGCCCTCGGTGGGCATTGGCAGCAGGCTGTGGCAGGCCGTCCACCTTCACACAGGGGTTTGTTCATTAGCACTGGCTTAGGGCATGTTCCCAGAGCAGTGGGCCTCACGTGGAGGCCCGCTGACACAGACTGACAGCTGGGCCGCTTCCCAGAGTGTCCAGTCCAGGAGATCTGGGGTCGGGGCTGACAATCTGCGTTTCTGACACCTCCTCAAGGGGTGTGGCTGCTGCTGGTCTGGGCACCCCACTTGGAGAGCTGCAGCCCTGGAAGCAGAGCCCGAGGTGGGGCTCCAGGGGCTGGTGCTTTCAGGTGAGACCTGTAAGAAGGACGGTGGGCAGGAGAGGGCAGAGGGAGGAGCTGGGCCAGACGTTGGCAGTGTGGTCTGGGGTGGGCACTTCCTCCCACAGGCGCCCTGGCTTGTGGACGTGGCCATGGGGTTGCCCTGCTCAGGCCCTGGTTTGTCATCAAGGTTCAGGCTCTCCCGGGATGGCGCAGGAGAACGGCACAGGTGGGACTGTGGGTGAACCCCCCACAAAAGGGGGTCACCAGCTTGTGCCGGGAGCTCCGCCTTTGTGCCAGGCACTGCCCTCAGCCTCATCTGGACAGCAGTGAATAAGCTCAGGACTGCCCTGGGGGCTGCCATCTTTCCTGGGGAGACAGGCACCGACTAGCCTCAGGTGGACGGTGCTGTGTGGGACGAGGCAGAGGCAGGGGCTCCGGGGCCCAGGTTTCCAGGGCTGAGTTTTCATCAAGGAGGCAGAGGTGCTGAGAAGTCAGGGCTGTGCTCAGGTTCACAGCGCCCACACAGCCCGGAGTCAGACCAGCGCGACTCCGTCTCTGAGCAGGACTTCCAAACCTCACCCCTGCCCCAGGCCCACCCAGCCTGTCCCAGGGCCCTTGTCTGGGGCGAGGTTGTCAGAGCCTGACGTATCCAGTAGTCCCACTGCAGCCTGCTGCGTGTCCCAGATAGAGTATCTGTCATGCCGTGCAGCCCTTTGAAAACCCTGGGAGGTGCCCTTTTACCCCTGGCTGCGTGCCAGCTGGTGCCTCTCCGGGTGCTGGCAGGCATGCCCTGTGCTCTCCCGTGCCTCCACCCTCCACCCATCCCTGCTCCTCCTCTGACCGCACAGCCTGCCTGGCCAAGCCCCTTCTCTCTCATCCCCAAACCCACGGTGCAGCCAGCCTTGATTTCCACCGTGGCCACCAGGCTGTCCCAGAGCTGCTCTGGCCAACCCGGGAGGCACCAGCCACTTCCGGCCTGAGCCCTGGAAATTTGGCTAGTGGGACAAGAAGAAATCTCGCTTTGTGAGAATGTCCATTCCTCGTAGGCAACTACACCTGGCTGGTGTCCCCGGGGGGACAGTGCAGGTTGAGCATCAGTAGACCGCATGCCTGCCTTGAACAGAACTGTTGTTGGGAGGAAGCCCCATGTCCAGCCTCGGCTGTCCGCGTCCTGCCCTGTCTGCAGTGACTCTGCTCCCAGCCCTTGGAGTGGAGGCTGCACGGCTTCCCTCTGGGGCGGGTCGCCTTGGCCGAGTCCCTTACGCTTCCGGGGTCTTCATGCCCTGCCATGTAAAACCCGGTGACTGGCTTCATCGTTCTCTAGTGTGCTGTGGATGGTGGGGTGCATGTGGAAAGCAAAGGGGCAGGGGCGGTCTGTGGTCAGAAGGTGTGGATGGGACCAGCAGTTGGCGTAACGGCTATGTCGCTGGACTCCCACATAGTTGACCACAGTTCGAGTCCCGGACCCGGTGGCTTAAACTCACGCCGGGCGCGTGTGCGTGCGTGCCCAAGATCCCGAGAGGAGAATGGAGGAGAAGGGATTGCGGCATGGCCATCCCCCCTGGGGGTTGATTTCTTGCTTTCTGTCTCTCTGTCTCTCTCTCTCTGTCTGGCGAGTGCACGCGCCCTGTAGCAAAAACCTCTCCAAAAAAAGAAAAAAAAGAAGGTGTGGAGAGCGCTGTTGAGGCCAGGGGAGAAGACCGTTGGCTGCAGGACTTCCCCATGCTGGGGTGTGCTGTGAATCTCCCAAGGGCCCCTTCTTTGCCCACGGACCTCTTTCTTAAAGCACTGGACTCCCACATGGCCAATTGCGATTCGAGTCTGTTTTTTTTTTTTTATAAAGAATTATTATTTAATTTAACTTTATTATTATATGTTTTAATTTGTTTTGACCAGAGAAAGAGACAGAGAGAGAAAGTGAAAGCAAACTACCAGGTCCGAGACTCGAACTGCGGTCAGCCGTGTGGCAGTCCTGCGTCTTTAACTACCCTGCCACCTGTCGGCCTCTTGAGTCCTTTTCTTGATGGGATCCTGTGACACGCCAGTTGCTAGGACACAGAGAAGTGTGTGTCATACTGGCCCCCTCAGGAGGCTGGGGCATGGTGTCATTTTCTTCCGTCTCTGTCCCCTGCCACCTTGCCTAATGAGGCCAGGAGGGTGGCAGTGACTTCATGTATGCAGTGGTTCTTTTGGGTGCTGTCACTGCTTCATGGGACACGCATTCCGTGCCTAGCACATGCCAGGTCTGTGCTGGAAAGTGGGGTTAATATGGTGAACAGGGGGCCCCAGGACCTTGGGCAGTGGCTTCCCTTCTCAGTCGTCCCCACATGCACACACACAGGCACGCATGTACACACAGGTGTGTGCACACATACACGGAAGCACACACCTGTCCTGTGCCCTCATGGGCACACCTGCCTGCTCCTTCCAGAAACCCTCTCTCCTCTTGTGTCCCTGAGAGCATTGCCCTTGGGTCTGCTCGCCTCTCCCTGTCCCGGGCAGCCCTCTGTCTCCCAGTGGGCTCCACCCCTGGCCTTGTCCTGGCGTGCTGGAGTCCCAAGGTCCCCACGGAGTTTCTCCTGGTGTCCAGCCTGGGCTTCTGAGTTATTGTCAGCTCCACTTGGCTGCCCTAGGGCACGGCAGCCCGCTGAGGTCAGCCCCATCTTCCCTGCACCTGCCCCAGGCTGCTGTCCCCAGGTGTTGGCACTGTCACCCTCACAGGCCCCAGGCCTGACACCTGAGCCTTGTCCTGGACCCTTCCCTCCAGTCCCAACTCCTGGGCTGTGTGTTCACACCTTCCCTTCTCATCCCTCTGTCCCCCCCCCATTATCTCTGGCTTCCCCCCGGGGCTGCTGCTTTTACACCACCCACCCCACCGGTTCTGTTTGTCTCCTACTGCTCTGACAACCTGGTGAGCCTGCGCTAGGAAACCTAGCCCCGTGGGAGCTGCCTGTCCTCCACACACAGCCTCTTCACCATGGACTCGCTTCTCTGCCTGCATTGCCGTTCACCGCGACCCCTGCGTCTGGGTCACTCCTGTTCATTCTTTGCTTCTTGCGCCTCACTCTGGAAGCCTCTGACCCCCCCACAGCCCCGTCCTGTGCACGTGCAGTCCCCGGTCCAGCACGTGTCACACTGCACGTGCGCACCCATGGGCTGGCCTGCCTCCCTGCCAGGCTGCGAGTCCTGGGGTGAGGACGAGCAAGGCCTGGGGAACCCAGCAGGCATTTCCTACCTGTTTACAAAGCAGGTGCGTTGTACCTCTGGGCCCTTCTGGGCTCTCCCTGGGACAATGAGGGGCAGAGAGGATGGCCCTGGTCCATTCGCAGCCAGGCGGGAGATGTCTCAGGGACTGGAGGTCACAGGGCACTCTGTCCTGCTCCTGGTGCAAAACGACTTTTGGGTGTCCTAGAGCCTCATGCCTCAGCAAGTGACAAGGACAGGAAGCCCCTTTCACGGGCTCGAGATCTAGTGGGTGAAGAGGCCGCAGGGTGCAGAGGAGGAGGCTCCGTGACAGGCTGCGTAGCCTTGGAAGGACCCTCCCTTCCCCAGGGCCTCAGTGTCCTTTTTACCCAGTGGGTGGGCAGGACCGGTTCCCCAGAGCCACCCTCGTCTGCAGAACTGTGACTGGGAGCCCTTGTTCTGGGCAGTGCTTACTCTGGCCACCAGAGGGCGGCCAAGGGCTTCAGCGCGCCGAGGAACCTGGGCCCGCAGCGAGTTCAGCGTTGCCCCGTGTAAACCCCAGAGCCTGGTGGGGCCGCTGCTGTCACTAATTACAGAGGAACGTGCTTGGCCAGGGAGTTCACCCAGGGGCACTGAGAAGGGTGTCTGATCGCCAACCCCTGGCCCTTGTCTCTTTTCACAGTGGTCCTTTGCTGTCGCCACCATCACAGAGATCCCCCCTGTCATCTTCCTCCCCAACTTCCTGGTGCAGAGGAAGGTCCTGAGACCCCTTCGGACCCAGACGGGAGGAACCATCATGGTAGGTGGGCAGGGGGCGGGGCGGCTGCTGGGGCCCCCACCCCTGGGCTCTCTTCCCACCTGGAACGTCCTTCCTCCACTTAGGAGCTGAACCAAATCCCCACAACAATGACCCTTTCTCCAAAAGCCTTTCCCAATTTGGGAGATTAGAATTCTTGGTTCCTTCCCCTCTGACCTAGTGCAGTTACCGTAATTGCTGGTATATAAGGGGACACCTAAAACCCTGGCTGGGCGCACCCGATGTACCCTGGGAACCAGAAGGAAGCCCTGTGCCTGCAGTGAGGGTTGCTCTTCCCCTCTCCCCCAGCACGGTGTGCAGATAAACTCTTAGCAAAATTTGGAGCCACATCCTGGTGCATTCTCAGCCAGGTGGGAGGTGGCGCCCTGGGAAAGATTCACACTGAAATGCATGACCCCCATGTAACCCCACACTGGATCAGCACCTACTAATCCCCTGTGATTTTCTTTACAGTTTTGCAAATGGGTACTTTTTCTTTTCTCCCCCCTCCC
>NW_006159958.1:2999659-3001049 GCF_000334495.1 Tupaia belangeri chinensis
ACAGACAGAAAGCTAGAAATCACCCCCCAGGGGGGATGGCCACACCGCAATCCCTTCTCCTCCATTCTCTCGGGATCTTGGGCATGCACACACATGCACCCTGCGCAAATTTAAGCCACCGGGTCCAGGACTCAAACCATGGTCGGCTACGTGGGAGTCCAGTGACATAGCCATTACTCTAACTGCTGGTCCCGGTACTTTTTCTTTTTTAAGCTTAGACTAGTAGTACCGCCCCACCCCTGGCTATACTTTCCTACAGTACTCAGTCTATTGTCTTTCCATAAGCAAAACATTGTCTATTTACTCTCCACAATGACATTAAAAATCCAAGTCAGGGGACCAGCAGTTGGTGTAATGGCTATGTCGCTGGACTCCCATGTAGTCGACCACGGTTCAAGTCCCGGACCTGGTGGCTTAAAACTCACGCCAGGTGCTTGTGCGTGCGTGCCCAAGATCCCGAGAGGAGAACTGAGAAGGGATTGCGGCGTGGCCATCCTCCCTGGGGGGTGATTTCTCGCTTTCTGTCTCTCTGTGTCTCTCTCTGTCTGGCAAGCGCATGCGCCCTATAGCAAAAACCTCTCCCCCCCCCAAAAAAAAAATCCAAGTCAGCTCACAAGTAAAGATAAGTACTTAAAAAAAATTTACTTTTTCCACAAAAGAAAGAACAGAGATGAAGAGAGCAGCCATCACAGGGTCTTCCTGTCACCGTCCCGCCCGCCTCAGCAGACTCGGGTTATAGCCAGGCACGAGGACCCAGGGTGTAAACCAAGGGCCTTTCCCATGGGGGCCAGTGGTGTGGCCTTGCGTCATGGCCTGGCCCCTGTTCTTTGATCTCGTCTAGCTGCCTTGCCGACTAGCGAAGGGACTTAGGTCCTGCATGTCTCACACACCAGCCGGTCTGGTGCTTGCCTGGACTGAGTTTGTGTTGGGGGGAGTAGGGAGACACCTCACCCCACAGCCCGTTGCCACCCCAGCGCATGCTCAGAACTGGTTGTGGAGTGAGCGGGTGACTTGGGGAGCGAGCCGTGGCCTCAGCTGTGCTCTCACTCTCTGCTTGTCTCCGAAGGCAGGGAAGCTGGCCGTGGAGCGAGGCTGGGCCATCAACGTGGGTGAGTGCGTGGGCTGGGAACGTCCAGCCTGGCCTGGGGGCAGGGGAGGAGGACCCTGGGGGTGGCTACGGAGAATTCAGAGGGTCTGGTGCCTTTGCAGTGGTCCGGAGATGGGTGTCCAGCCTCTGGTGCTTGCCTCTGTCTGATAGAAAGTTCTTGCCTAAAAAGTTCCCCAGGGACTGCCCAGCCCGACCCTTATGTACTCCCAGTGATGGGGACTCCCTCCCAGAGTCTGTGGCAGCCCCCGGCAGCTCCATGGGACTCATAACTGCCTCCCTATG
>NW_006159958.1:3001090-3007517 GCF_000334495.1 Tupaia belangeri chinensis
GGCTTGGCCATGTCCTGGTGGGTGACCAGGCCCCCGCCTCTCCCACAGGGCTGGCTCAGGGGAGGGCTGCACACACGCCTTCCTGGTCTCGCTGGTTGCTGTGAAGGCAGCTCTTAGTTTGCAAAGCACTTTCCATGGGGCCTCTCATTTGAGCTGGGCTAGTCGTTATCAGGCCTCCCTAACCGATGAGATCAACACCGAGGAAAGCCTAGTGGCTTCACAGACACAGCCCCCATCACCACCCTCCCCTCCGCAGGCCCCTCTGCCAGCACGAACTCGGCAAGGCAGGGCTGGGTCTCTGCCGTCTTGGTATGGCCGGGTAGCCAGCTTTCCGTCTGGCATAGCTATGGTGTTCCCTAACACGCTGCCGCAGAAAGGGGCGAGCGATTCATGTCCCGCGTGTCCACGGCAGGGTTCCGAGGAGAACCTGGATGGCCCCCTTCCCCCGTGGAACCAGTTATGGCTTGGTAGAGGTTAAGAGCTGGGTCTTGGGGACCAGCAGTTAGCGTAATGGCTATGTCGCTGAACTCCCATGTAGTCGACCGCGGTTTGCGTCCCGGACCCGGTGGCTTAAAACTTACGCCAGGCGCATGTGCGTGCGTGCCCAAGATCCCAAGAGGAGAATGGAGGAGAAGGGATTGTGTGGCCATCCCCCCTGGGGGGTGATTTCTCGCTTTCTGTCTCTGTCTCTCTCTCTGTTTTTCGGGTGAGTACATACGCCCCCATAGCAAAAAAAAAAAGAGCCAGGTCTTGATCCAGCTTGGGTTGGATCTTCATTCCGCCATTAGCTGGCAGTGTGGCCCCGGACCACTCACTGACTCTCTCGGCCTCTTTCTCCTCGTTTGTAAAATGGACCGATGATCACGGTGCCCATCCTGGGGCCACCAGGGGCCCAGCGAGCTTGGTGCCTGTTAGGAGCTCAGCCATGGCTGCTGTCTCCTCACTGTGTCTAAGGACAGCCTCGTGGGTGCCGAGGGAGACAAGTCCCTGCACCTAGGCGCCCCGGCTGCACCCTGTCCTGTGGAGGAGTTGTGGGCGTAATTTCAGAGGGCCCTGCGACTCAGGGCTTTGCAGGGACTCCCGATGTGGGAGCTGTGTGGGTCAGGACAGCTCGGTGTAGCGGACAGATTTCTGCCCCGGGAACAGCACGATCCCTGTTTCCGGGGGTATGTGAGTGGGCGCTGGGGGTGGCTGGCTAGGGACACCCTGAAAGGGAGAGCCTTGCCTAGGCTGTCCTCAGAACTGGGGTGGTGCTGTCCCCAAACCCACAGTTCACCCTGCCACCCCGAGGTGCAAGGAGTGGTCCCTGGGGCCAAGAGAGTGGAGGGGCGGGTGCCCGGCCAGCCCCTGGGCCTGGCCTCTGGCCCTGACCAGCCCTGCTGCCGCCTTCCGTCCCGCAGGGGGTGGCTTCCACCACTGCTCCAGCGACCGCGGCGGAGGCTTCTGCGCCTACGCGGACATCACACTCGCCATCAAGGTTAGTTCTGAGGACGCGGGCACCCACTTCCGGGAGCCTCTTCAGGTCCTCCCACGGCTGCAGTGTGGCGCTCTCCCCCTGCATGCCCGGGAGGGGAACCGAGGCTCAGCAGGGAGGGGCTCGCCCAGGCTGCTCAACTGGTCTGGGACTCGAACCAGGCCTGAGGCTGCCTCTTCTCTGTCATCGTGGGGAGAGTGGGCAGCCGTGCCAGCCTCCTGCAGTGCCAGCCCAGCGGTCTTGATGCGGGGCCCCCAGCAGCGTGAAGTCACTGACGAAGGGAGAGGGAGGAGGACAGAAAGTGACAGCTAGAGTGTGGGGACAGGAGGCGTGTGCACTGCACGCTCGGCCCACTGCCGGCCTCGGTCCTCCACGTCTCACCTCATTTCATCTCAGAGATGAGGAGACTGAGGCCGGAGAGGAGACGCTGCACAGCTAGAAAGGGCCGAACTGGTAGGAGCCTTGGCCTTGCCTGGACCCCAGAGCCCCACTGCTCGGTCTGCACCCAGCGATGTGCTGGGTGCTAGGCCAACTCGAGGCCCTGTTCTCATGGAGTGCATTGACTAAAGGGAGAGACCAGCGGGTAAGCTGACCTGACCATTAGGAGGGGGAAACACAGCAGGCATTCCTAGAGGAGAGAAGGAGGGAAGGAAGGCTTCCTGGAGGAGGAGGCACTGGGATTAGGGTCTAGCCTTTATGGGATAAAGATTTAGGGATGATGGTTCAGGGCTCTGACTCTCCCTGTAACCTTATACGTTTCCCGGAGAATCTGAATGATTGCACCGTTTACCTCCTGGTCCTCCAGGGGATATACATGCTGCCTCCTCTAGGGAGCCTTCCCTGACTACCTCCTGCACACACGCATGCTTCTCCCGAGCCCTGCAGCTCTTTGCCCTGCGGCCTGACTGCCCTGGAGCACATGTGCCTTCCGGCCCCACCCCTTCACCCTGGGGTTCCCAGAAAGGCTGGGTCCTCATATGTCCCCTCTCCTCCCCTGGGCAGTTTCTGTTTGAACGAGTGGAGGGCATCTCCAGGGCCACCATCATCGATCTCGACGCCCATCAGGTGAGTACTCTGCGAGGGCTGGTCTCCCCCAGGACCCACCTCCTTGGTCCCTGAACCTCCTTGTGGCAGGAGAGTCCCCTCCTCATGTCCCCAGCGCCCTTCGTCTGTCACCCAACCCTATCTGTGGGGATCCCTAATTCTAGGAAACTCCTCAAGCCCTAAGTCAGGACCCCCCAGTCTCTGCCTCTCTCCTGTAGCTCAGGCTGGAAACAAAAGGTCTTTGTCCCTTTGCCCGACTCGGCCCAGCCAGGGCTTCTGCTTTCAAACCCGAAGGTCCTCCCTGCTGCCTCCTGACCGCCCCGTGCCCGGCTGCTGGCTGTCCCCAAGCCTGTCTGGCAGCACTGCCCTCTCGCCGAGTCTGGTGTGGTTCTCCATTGCTCCCCAGTCACTTGGGGGTGTCATTTCCCATTCATAGCTGATGGGCACTGAGGACCTGGTCCTCATGCACCATTTTATTTGATTATTTTTAAAATTTGAATGTCCAAAATACATTTCTCAATGTTATAAAAATTACTAGAAACTACCATGACCCAAAACAGGCCAGGCTGTTAACTGCACACACACTTCAGTAATGAAAGTTTACCCTGGGAACCAGTAGTTGGCGTAATGGCTATGTTGCTGGACTCCCATGTACTCAACCGCAGTTCGAGTCCCAGACCCGGTGGCTTAAACTCATGCCAGGCACGTGTGCGTGTATGCCCAAGATCCCAAGAGGAGAATGAAAGAGAAGGAAGGCGTGGCCACCCCCCCCTGGGGGGGGGTGATTTCTCACTTTCTGTCTCTCTGTCTTTCTGGGAAGCACACGTGCCCTATAGCAAAAACCTCCCCAAAAAAAAAAAAAAGATCTTGATCTAAATATTTTCGGTAGTAAGCACAGCTGATATATACATATCCGTGAACACAAGCCTGACGTTAGGCATAAACCTCAGCTCACTCACAATTTTAGGGTTGCCTGCGCTTCCTGAGGCCAGCATTTAAGAAATCAGAAAAAAAAAAAAAGATCTTGATCTAAATATTTTCGGTAGTAAGCACAGCTGATATATACATATCCGTGAACACAAGCCTGACGTTAGGCATAAACCTCAGCTCACTCACAATTTTAGGGTTGCCTGCGCTTCCTGAGGCCAGCATTTAAGAAATCAGGCACCAGCAGGTGGCGTGGTGATTAAGGTGCAGGACTCCCACATGGCCGACTGTGGTTCAAGTCCTGGACTTGGTGGCTTGCTTTCTCTCTCCCTCTGATAAAATGAAAAAGTAATAATAACAAGTGGAATGAAGTAAATAAATAATTCTTTTAAAAAGGAAAGAAATTGGGACCAGCAGTTAGCGTAATGGCTATGTCGCTGGACTCCCATGTGGTTGACCGCGGTTCGAGTCGCGGGCCCGGGCGCTTAAACTCACGCCAGGTGCGTGTGCGTGCGTGCCTAAGATCCCAAGAGGAGAGTGGAGAAGGGATTGTGGTGTGGCCATCCCCCCTGGGGGGTGATTTCTCGCTTTCTGTCTTTCTGTCTCTCTCTGTCTTTCTGGCGAGCACATGCACCCTATAGCAAAACCCTCTCCAAAAAAAAGAAAGAAAGAAAGAGAGAAATCATTGCCTAGGGGTAAAGCACCCAAGCATAGGAGCACCTCTTTCTCAGGACTCCGAACTCGAGGCTGGCTCCTCTGGCCAGAGAGGGGCAGAGAGCTCGTGGCCACCCCCTCACCCCCTGCAGGCCCCTCTGTACTTGGTGCTTTGTCGTCGTACTGGTTGGGGCCCTGCTCCGAGTTCACATGACCCTGAGCTCCTGGGCCAAGTCACATGTAAACAGCCCCTTCCAGCTTGCTTGTCACACTCCCGACCCCCTCACCTTCCCCTCAGACTTCACAGAGCTGTCAGGGCCAGGACTCCTGCCTTGTTTCATAGACAAGGAAACCACGAGGGCTGGGGCTTGCCCAAGGTCAGGCTGGAGGGTCCCAAGGCCAAGGTTTGAGGTTGAGCTCCAGCTCCACCACTCAGCAGCCACCAGACCCTTGCTGCCTGGCCATGCGGGAAGTTTCCTGAGGTGGAATTGGGGGTGCTGGGCCCACCATGCGCATCTGCCTGAGAGCGGCTGTCCCGTCCTCCCCACAGGGCAACGGGCACGAGCGAGACTTCATGGGTGACAAGCGCGTGTACATCATGGACGTCTACAACCGCCACATCTACCCTGGAGACCGCTTTGCCAAGCGTAAGCCCCTGCCCCTCCCCTCGGTCTTCAGTGCGTTCTTGCTTGGAAGAGGCTCTCCCCTCCGAGTACTTCCTGCTAGCGAGGCCCAGCAATCACTTCATTACCTTCAGCCTCCCTGCGTGGCGGGTCACTCCCACTTTACGGGAAGAAAGATGGCGCTCAACCCACCCAAGATCACTAAAACTCGTCAAGTAAATGCGTGGGGTCCTGGTGTCAGGGGGAACCACCAGAAGAATGAAAGGAAGTCTTCTCGTTGGTACGCATCTCTGTGACAGGAAACAAGAAAGAAGAACAAAGAGATGAGACAGAGGGCCAGCAGATGATGTAGTGGTAACATGACCGACCGTGGTTCGAGTCCCGGATTGGGCTTGAAAATCATGCTGGGGGACCTAGCAGATGGCACAGCAGTTATAGCACTGGATTCCCACATGGCCAACTGTGGTTTGAGTCCTGGACCTGGTGGCCTGAAAATCACACCAGGTACATGTGCATGCATGCCCAAGACCCCAGGAGGAGAATGGAGAAGGGATTGCAGCATGGCCGTCGCCCCTGAGGAGTGATTCCCCCCCCTTTCCTTCTCACTATCTCTGTCTCTTTCTCTGGTGAGCACATGTGCCCTAAGGCAAAAACCTCTTAAAAAAAAAACAAACCCCAAAAAGATAAACAAAAAATATAAAATAGAATGGCAGCAATACATACAAGGGGGCTTCAGAACACGTGCGGAGAAATGGAATTAAAGGATGAGTTTATTTTGGTGCAAATAAAATTTCAAAAGCTGGCCAGCCAGTCCTGTAACCTAGTGGTTAAGAGTGACAGATCCCACAGGGCTGACTGCACCACAGTTCGAATCCTGTCCTGGGTAACTTGAAAATCATGCCAGGCATGTGTGTGTGCATTTCCTGAATCCAGTCAGGATGGAGAAATGGAGGAGGAGGTATCGCAGTGTAAACGCACCCCATTGGCGGGGTTGCTTCCTCCATATCCCCGTCTCTGTCTGTCTCTCTGGTGAGCACATGTGACCTCTGGCAATTAAAAACGTTTTTCTAATACGTGAAGTTTTTTTTTTTTTTTTTTTTGGAGGGGTTTTTGCTATAAGGCGTGTGCGCTCACCAGAAAGACAGAGAGAGCTAGAGAGATAGAGATAGAGAGTGATAGAGAAATAAACCCCCAGGGGGATGACCACACCGCAATCCCTTCTCCTCCATTCTCCACTCGGGATCTTGGGCACACACGCACGCACACACCCACACACACACACCTGGCGTGAGTTTTAAGCCACTGGATCCGGGACTCGAACCGGGGTCAGCTACATGGGAGTCCAGTGACATAGCCATTAGGCTAACTGCTGGTCCCCGAATACGTGAAGTTTTTCACAGTATGGATTTTCTATGAGTTTTTTGAAAATCCCCTTGTATAATAGTTGTTCAAATAAATGGAAGTGAGTTAAACTCATCAATCAAAAGGCACAGACTCTCAGGTGAGAGTTGAAATGGGACACTGCTCACCTCGTAGGCAGGGCACACCGATGCCCAAGGTGCGAGGGGGTTGGTGTGGGAAGACAGAGGCTGAGAAGGCCCGAGGGACTGACTTCCAACCTGGATTTCTTAATGTGCTGCACGTGGGCTTGGGGGCCGGCTGCGGTGGCCATGTGTCCGGGCAAGGGGTCAGGGAGCCATTACTG
>NW_006159958.1:3007566-3013843 GCF_000334495.1 Tupaia belangeri chinensis
TAAATTCATTTTGGAGGGAACAGCTCTGCGTCAGACCAGTTTGCAGTCCCGCCTTGGACGTAAGGGATCCCACATTTTCCCTGTCGTCAGCCTCAGTTTTCCTTCCAGCAAACTGGGGCTGTCTGTTCTCTCGCCCTCCTCAGAGGCCATCAGGCGGAAGGTGGAGCTGGAGTGGGGTGTGGAGGATGACGAGTACCTGGACAAAGTGGAGAGGAACATGGAGAAAGCCCTCCAGGAGCACCCGCCCGACGTGGTGGTGTACAACGCTGGCACCGATGTCCTCGAGGGGGACCGCCTCGGTGGCCTGTCCATTAGCCCCGGGGTAAGTGCTGACCACAGGGCGTGGGGAGGGGCTGCTCCCGGGACATGGCAGCAGCAGGCAGGTGGGCAGCCTGCGGTCAGGGAGGACAACGGGTGGGCGCAGCAGTCTGGAGCAGGGCCAGACCAGCAGGACGTCCCGACACGACACGGTGCCCACGCCCGCCTGAGCGAGTCCTCCACTCCCCCAGGGCATCGTGCGGCGGGATGAACTGGTGTTCCGAGTGGTCCGAGGCCGCCAGGTGCCCATCCTCATGGTGACCTCGGGCGGGTACCAGAAGCGCACGGCCCGCATCATCGCCGACTCCATCCTGAACCTGCACAGCCTGGGGCTCATCGGGCCGGAGTCGCCCAGCGTCTCTGCGCAGAACTCAGACACGCCGCTGCTGCCCCCGGCAGTGCCCTGACCCCCGCTGCCCTGCTAAGCGTCTCCCTGCCCGTCTGCCCACCTGCCCCTTAGTGCTTTTTGTTTTCTAACCTTGCGGGGCGGTGGAGGCGGCCTCCAGCCAGCACCGAGGGCCAGGCACAGCCAAGAGGCCTTGCGGTGGCAATCCCTCTGCTCTCCTCACTGGGTGCCAGAGCAGAAAGCAGAGCTCGGGTCCCAGGGAGGACCCCCACGTGGGGTCACGGGGCCGCCTGGGCCCTGGGGAACCAGACAGTTCGCTGAAAATGGAGGAGGACAGGGTATGCCCCGGGGATCTCAGGGAGGGCCCGCAGGGCTTGAGATGTTTGGTTTGGGAGTGTTAGATCCTGGCTAGACCCAGGAGGCGTCCATCTCTGCCACGCCTGGGCCTCTGTCCCTCCTCTCCAGCTTTGTGATTGCTCCCGTCTCTCCTTGCCTGAGGGCACAAGGATTTGTGGGTGCAGGCGTGGACCGGCCAAGAGGAGGTGGGCCTCTAGGTGGGCCCTGGGGTTCCCAGGCAGCAGACAGGAGCCCAGGTCTGGAGCTGAGGGCAGTTGGGAACGGGTACAGGTAGGTTCATCTGGGGTTCCCCCTCCATAAAGCCAGGGTTGGACCAGCTTTTCCAGAGCCCTCCCATGGGGAGGAGGCGTGGGGAGGCGTGAGGACTCCCAAACTCCTGCTTTGGCCACGGATCACCGATCAGTGTGAGAGGAGGTTTTTAGAGGCAGAATTCTTAGCTCAGGGACAGGTCTCAGCACTGAAGCCGCCAGGGGCTGCTGGCCTAGGTGTTGGAGGGGAGCGGGGTAGAGGATAGGAGGGTGGAGTCATGGCAAGGTGAGGGCCAGCAGGAAGGAATCTGGGATGGGACTAGGTGGCCAAGGCGGGTCCTGTAAGGATTGAGGCACTGACGAGGCCAGGCTGGGCTTCCCGGAGGGAGAGCAGAGAGGTTGTCCATCCTGGCCTGGAGGTTGTGAAGGTAGAAGGCTGGGGTGGGCCTGCTGGGGCCGCCATTGGTTCTATCCAAAGTACCAGGCCCCATCTTGCTCCGTGACCCAGCTGGGCCTGACCTCTGGCCTTTTCCTCAGCTCCGCTTTGAAGGGGGCATCTGGGTCTTCTCCGAAGCTGGGCGGGGGTGGTGGCGGGGGTGCGGCCAGTGCCTGTCACCTTGGCCGAAGGCAGGGGTGGGAGAGGACACAGTCAGCTGAGGTAGCCCCACTTACACACTCGTGGTCACTTCCATCTGGGGTACTCGAGGTCTCCTGTCTCCCTCAGGCGTGTCCGCTGGAGGAGGAAGGGTTCCAGATCACGGAGTGTCAGAGACGCTGGCCTCCTGGACAAACCCCGTCACTAACGATGCGCTGGAGTCACCCCTCCCCCCCTGGGCCTCGTTGGCCTTGGGTCCTACTCGGGGTGCCTCAAAGCTGTCCTTCCCCGTTGCTGGCCTGCGCCATCTCGGGGCTGCCGTGGGCAGTTTGTCACTGTTGAGCTTCATTCCCAGAGACTCATAAAGGCTCTCGATCGGACTCGGCTGCTGTGCGTTATTTTTTTGGAGAGGTTTTTGCTATAGGGCGCATGCGCTCGCCAGAAAGACCGAGGGACAGAAAGCAAGAAATCACCCCCCCAGGGGGGATGGCCACACTGCAATCCTTCTCCTCCATTCTCCTCTTGGGACCAAGGCCACACACGCACACGTGCCCAGCGTGAGTTTAAGCCACCGGGTCCGGGACTCGAACTGCAGTCGATTACATGGGAGTCCAGCGACATAGCCATTACGCTAACTGCTGGTCCCAGCTGCTGTGTATTCTTGAGGTGTAAGATCCTTGCCTCCTAAGGGCTGAAGGGAATAATGACTTAACACTCAGCGTAGGGCCCTGTGGCGTGGTGGTTAAGGGGGCCGGACCCCACGTGCCAGCTGCGTGGCTCAGCTCCTGACCCTGGTGGCTTGAAAACCACTGTGGACCTGTGCACGGCTGCCCCAAGTCCTGACGGTGGGGAAGTGAAGGAATTACAGCGCTGACGCCCCCTCCCTCTATCTCACGTGCATATGCCCTCTGTCAGCAAGGAGGGGACCCACCCAAATTCAGACTAAATACCGTGATACCTGACACGAGGCAGTTGCCCACAGATGCTGGTATTTTATCCGCTCTCCAGGGCCCTGTGGAGTAGGTCACCTCACAGATGAGGACGCAGGCTCAGCGAGAGAGGGATTCGTTCTCGGCCCCACGTAGAGAGTGGTCGAGTCCCACTTGAATCCAGCTCTGGCAGTTTCCCAAGAATATGTGGTCTTCAAAACGTTGAGGAAAAATGTACATTGTGGAAAAGCTGTGTGGATTTCTTTTTTTTTTTTAAAGAATTATTTCATTTATTTATTCTAATTTGACCAGAGAGAGAGAGAGAGAAAGAGCAAGCAAGCTGCCAGGTCCAGGACTCGAACTGTGGTCGGCCATGTTGGGAGTCCAGCACCCTTAACCACCATACAACCTGCTGGGCCCAGCTGCATGGATTTCAAACATGTTGCACCAATATAAATAAATCTTAGTCTCTTTTCTGTAAACGTTTGAAGCCCCCTCAAGTGTCCTCAACCTTGGCAGGGATAAAGGGGTTAGGTGGCGGTTCTTCTCCAGACAGAGGAGGGTCTGGGGTCCCCAGGGCGTAGGGTCTGGGGAAGCACCCGGGCGGTGGGCTGGCAGGACTGAGCCATGATGGCTGAACGATGTGGGAGGCAGAGGAGGGCCCTAGAAGGGCACCTTCCGGCCTGGGGTGGGCTGGGGTGGGCTGGGGCAGGGGTCTTGCAGGTGGGGAAGGCAGAGTGACTGGGATGTCCCCAGCAGCTGTGGCACAGCTTGGGTGGCAAGCAGGGTGACCCCACGAGGGTCAGACACATATCAAGGTCAAGGACATGAGGGTAGCAGGGCCGGAGTCCAGATGGGCGGGCCCTGTGCTGGGTGTGAGGAGACTGACAGGCTGACAGCGAGTCGTGCTAGGACCAGGCCCTGTTCCAGGCTCTCAGCGGGCATTACCTGCTGACCTCCACAGTGCTGGGAGGTAAGAACGATTCTTATCCCTGTTTGACAGACGAAGAATTTAGGCATGAAAGGGGGTTCGGCACTTGCTGAAAGCCCACCCCTCCTAAGTGGAGGAGTGAAGATTTGAACCAAGGCTTCAGTTGCAGATTCTGTGAGCTGTTTCCTAGTCTGTAAAACTGGGACTACAGAGATACTTACCAAGGGAGGTAAATCCAGGAATAAAAGCTTTGATGACTGGGAAGCACTCGGGGGGTGTGGGTGGCACCCCGTAACTGTCGGTGAGGACGAGGGGTGGGTTACCCTGCAGATGAGGTGGAAGAGTCAAGGGCCAGTTGAGGTGAAGTGTTGGGAATCTACAATCTACTTTTGGCTGTGTATAAATTAGACTCCAAATTACACACTTTTCGCTGTGCGTAAATTATACCCCAAATTACAGAAATCCTAGGGGAACATGCTAGCTTTGTGCAGTGGCAGCCCTGGACACCCCGTGGGCATGAGCGTAAGAGGACAGTGTGTGGAACCGCTGGTGGTCAGACGTGGTGTGGGGAGAACTTGAGGGGCGGCGTGTGGGCAAGCCACCAAGTAGGAGCTCACCCACCATGGGCACCCTGGGCTTGGCCAGCCCCTAATGCCTGACTGATGGGAGATTTCTGCAAAAGCCCTCGCTGGAGCTCCCTGAAAAGCTCCAAGCACAGACATTCGACGTGGGGGACACCAGAGACATTGCTAATGCACCCCATGCCTCGGGGAGGTGGCAGACCTCAGAGCTAGCTGATACCCGCCTCATGCGAAGCCCCCGGGTGCCTGTGCCTGGTGGTGGGGCCGTGAGCGAGTAACCGCCTCAGGCCTCCCTCCTCTCCCCAACCGTGGGTCATGATCCAGAGATGGCAGGGCTGGAACACGTGTGTGTGAGTGTGTGCACGTGCAACGGCATGACTCAGCCTGGCACCCAGTAGGTCTGCATGGATGTGGCCACCCCACTCTCCCGACAGACCCGTGCACGATGCCCATCAGCGTGCGGAGACCTGGGAGAGGGTTTGCCGCCTGAGCGCGGCTCTGCTCCACATGGAGTGAGTTGAAGAACTGCCCAGCTGTAACCCGCTCCACAGTGCCCCCTCCCCCAGCCCACAGGGCCAGGCCAATAGGGCCCTGGCGGGGGAGGAGGCGGGAATGACTGTACCCACCCTGCCGCCAAAGGCGGAGACTGGCACGGGGCCCCCTCCCAGCGTAGTGGAACTCCCGGGCAGATCTGAATGAAGACTTATGACGCCTCCCGGGCTCCTTGGCCAAGTGTTTGGGGTTTAGGGCCAGGAACTCCTCCAGGGCAGCCTGCTCTTGAGTCAGATTCAGCTCAGCCGAGACTAGCTGGGACACCTTGCTCCAGGCCAGCGCCTGACGTGGGAGGCCCCCGCTGCCCTAGAAGGAGCACTGTCCCTCGGTTAGGAAGGCGACGAACATCTGGGTTCCAGTCGCTCACCAGCCCGGCCTCCTTGGGTGAGCTCCGCCTCCTCGTCGTGCTAGCTACAGGCCCTAACCTCTGTGCCTCAGTTCACTCATCTGTAAAAACCGACTCTAGTTATGAGAATTACGTGAGCTGGGACCAGCAGTTAGCGTAATGGCTATGTCGCTGGACTCCCATGGAGACGACTGCGGTTCGAGTCCCGGACCCGGTGGCTTAAATCACACCCAGGTGTGTGTGCGTGCCCAAGATCCTGAGAGGAGATTGGAGGAGAAGGGATTGTGGCATGGCCATTCCCCCCCCGGGGGGTGATTTCTCGCTTTCTATCTCTCTGTCTCTCTCTTTCTTTCGGGCGAGCGCATGCGCCCTACAGCAAAATCTTCTCAAAAAAAAACGTGCCAGTGGACTGACCTGTGTGCAGTGGAGTCCAGGGACCTGGAGGCCACCTGCTCCCCCTGCTCATGCAGAGGACACATGGAGGCCCAGCCTCAGCCACTGCCCCTGGGCTTGGGTCGGGGTGGACAACGAGGAAGGCCATCCTTCAAGGAGGGCCCGCTCCCATCCCGGCTTGGTCCTGGTGGTCATCCCCATCGACGTGTAGACAGAGAGCACGATGCCTCAGGGAACATCAGGCCAAGGAGCCTGGCAAGCAGACCAGAGCCAGAGCCCTCAGCGCCTGACCTGGCGGCTCCTAGAGTGGGGTGAGGGACGAGCCCTGGGGAACAGGTACTGCGTTCCAGACTGACAT
Organism: Tupaia belangeri chinensis; assembly: GCF_000334495.1. Lineage (NCBI taxonomy): Eukaryota > Metazoa > Chordata > Mammalia > Scandentia > Tupaiidae > Tupaia > Tupaia belangeri. The sequence continues at coordinate 3,013,521 of NW_006159958.1, forward strand.
AACAGGAGAACCACAGGTGCGCCCACATGCCAAGGGCCCCTAGGACTCTACCCGCAAACCACACTACCCCCCCGGTATTCCCAGTGGCTCTCCATGCAGGGACTTTGAGCTCCACTCTATGGATTGGAAAACAAAGGCGCAGCGGACCAGCAGTTAGCGTAATGGCTATGTCGCTGGACTCCCATGTAGTCGACCGCGGTTTGCATCCCGGACCCGGTGGCTTAAAACTCATGCCAGGCACATGTGTGTGCGTGCCCAAGACCCCAAGAGGAGAATGGAGGAGAAGGGATTGCGGCATTGCCATCCCCCCCCGCGCCAGAATT
>NW_006159958.1:3013993-3014914 GCF_000334495.1 Tupaia belangeri chinensis
ATCACTTTGGGAGGAGGTGTTGAGGCATGGTGGTCAGGGCAGGCAGGAACCCGAGGTCTGTGCAGGTGGCCTGAGGTCTATGGAGAAAGAACACAGGCTCTGAAACTGGCCAGGCTGGCTTGGTGGTCTGCCCGCACCAATGGCATGTGTGACCCTGGGCAGGTTGTGTCCTGGCTGCGTTCTCCCAGGGGACTGAGAGGCCACAGAAGTGAGGCTGGCATGCAGCCGGTGCACGCATGACACTCACTGGCCTTGTTCCCCTCCACCCTGTTCTGTCGCCAGTGCCTCTTTGACTCAGAAACAGCCAAGTCATTTCTCAGTCTTCACTTTGGGGACCCTGGGCTGGACCTTGTCAGCAAGGCCCGCAGCCCAGACATCCCCCACACCTCACACTCACCAGTCTTGGGCCTGAGCCCTGCCCCAGCCACCTTGGGCTCTGAGGGTTGGCTGCAGGCCTGGAGGTTTCACAGGGTCTGTTCAGCTGGGAGAGGCTGGATGACACAGCACACCTGGCCCCTGGGATGTGCAGAGCTTCCCTGAAGCCTACTGCGGCCCCAGTCCAGTTCCCTAGGCTGTGGGAGGACAGCCTCACACAAGCAAAAAGCAGAGCTGGACTCAGATCTGTGTTTGAATCTTTGCTTTCAGGCAATGGGCAAGTGATTTACCACTTTGTGCTATCATAAATAAATTTGAAAAACCAGATTGAGGCCAAGCAGTGACGTGGTGGTTAAGGCAGCTGGATCCCACATGGCTGGCTGCAACTCAAATCCCAAACCCGGCAGCTTGAAAAACATGGTGGGTGTGTGTGAGTGCATGCCCCAATCCAATGAGAATGGAGAAAGGATTGTGGTGTGGCCAAGCTCCTGGGAGGTGCTTTCTCTCTCTCTCTCTCTCTCTCTCTCTCTCTATGTCGTTTGAGCA
>NW_006159958.1:3015388-3023104 GCF_000334495.1 Tupaia belangeri chinensis
AGCAAGGCGGCAGGCAGCAGCCTCCCACCAGTGCCAGGCCTCACGCTGGCGGCTAGGACACTGGCCCCAGCTGCTGCGTCCCTGGGCCATTTGAGGACAGAACTGGGGTCGAGATGGGGAGTACGGGAAGGACCTCCCAGCTCATGTGGTCCAGCCTCCCCTTGCACACACCGGGGAGCTGAGACCCAGGCACCCAGCGGCCTTGTCTCAAGCTTTAGCTGGGGCCCACAGGGAGGCTGCTTCAGGGAGACGGAGTCGCCCAGCGGTTAGAGGTTGGATCTGAACTTGGCCGTGTGGCCTGAGGTGAGGCGCATTACCACCCTGAGCCCCAGTGAGCCCCTTCATACAGTGCCTGGCGTGTGGCAGACGCTCAGCTCAGCCTGACAGCATTACGCAGGTGGGACATGGAAGCCCGAGTGTCACACAGGGGTGCCTCTGGGCTCAGGGCACTCTGAGCACCTTGTATGTGTAAAACGACTTCATCCTCACGTGAGGAGGGGATCCTGGGAGGTGGTGGCTCTCCCGGCCAGGATGGCAGAGACCTCAGCTCAGTCCAGAGCCTGGGACCTACCCGGCGTTGGGCTTGCCGGCTTTTGAGGACTTTCCAGCCACCTTCCAGCCCCGAGAGTCTGCGAGTCTCCGTGCGTGCCCTGGTCCTGGAAGTCCAGCAGCGGGGTGTTTGTGTGTGTTGGGGGGCTCCTGCTGGGGGATAGAGGTGTTGGCAGGGGCCCCGCAGAGGCCAGCTCCCTCCGGGACCCTCCAGCCAGCGCGTGCAGCCCGCCGTCGCCTCGGTAACCGATACCCAGGCAGCCAGACGAAGTTATGGTGTGCGTCTGGGAGGCTATTTTGTCTAATATGCTAAAAGGCCTTTGGAAATTCCTGGAGCCCATCTGGTCCTAGTTAGGCCAATATTGCTGTCTCTTCAGCTCCCAGACAAGGGGACACTTTTATTTCTCCTTTCGGAGCTCAGGAATGTGCCTTTGACAAGCCCGCAGACGCCCATTCGGTTCCCTGAGTTCCCCCATCACGGGTCATGCTCATTGTTACCATATCGCAGGGCCACTGTGCCCCCACCCCAGCCCAGTCGCTGCCGCCTCTGGTAACTCAGAGAGCACTTCGGCAGGGCGGGAGGTGGCCGCCTGATCTTTGTGTACTCTCCCCTGCATAGGGACAGGAACGCCTGAGAATTGAACACAAGGGACCAGCAGTTAGCGTAATGGCTATATCGCTGAACTCCCAGGTAGCTGACCGCGGTTCGAGTCCTGGACCTGGTAGCCGGACCTGGGTGTGTGTGTGTGTGTGTGTGTGCGTGCTCAAGATCCCAAGAGGAGAATGGAGGAGAAGGGATTGTGGTGTGGCCATCCCCCTTGGCGGGTGATTTCTCGCTTTCTGTCTCTCTTTCTGTCTGGCAAGCGTACGTGTCCTATAGCAAAAACCTCTCCAAAAAAAAAAAAAAGAATTGAACATGAGCCTGGCACACGGTCGGTGCTCAGTCGGGGCAGGTTTCACAAGTAGCTTGGTGAATTCCAGCAGGTCCTTCGGCCAGCTCGGGGCGCCTGTGGCCTGCTATGTGAAACGGGGTCTGAAATGTGAAGGGGCTTTGGGAGGGCCCCGCCATGCTCAGGGATGCCGGCAATCATCCCTAGCTCCCTTGGCACTTCTGCTCACCCAAACCCACCTCCAGAACCAGAGCGAGGACAGACACGGGGGCTCCCGTCTAAAGCATCTCTTGTGGAGGCCGAGCAGGACCACGCACCGCTGTCTCGGGGCTGGAGTACATGCTGGCTCCTTCCCTGGGGTTCTTGTCCTCTGGTCTCTTGGGGCTCCCGCTGGCTGCATGGCCTGAGGCTGGCTGTGGCTGCTCTGGGCCCATCTCACTCACACACAGCCTCCCTCCAGGCTGGCTGGCTCTTGGCCACTAGAAAGTGGGCATCCTCCTCACTTCCTGAGAAACACCTGCTCCTCAAGCCCGGGCTGTAACAGCCCCAGGACCCTGGCCACCCCCAGCCCAGCCCTGCTGCCCCAGGAGTAGCGTGTGCTTTAGTCTCATTGATCCTAGTCCAATCTCCTTCCAGCCTGGGCGGGGCTGTGCGCTCCATCCCCTCTAACGTAAGACATGACCATGGACCCGTTTTATGGACCGTGAGCAGTCGGCTCTTGTGCCTTCCACGTGGGAGCTTTAAATGCTGGCATATGAGTCTCTACCTTCCTTTGCGGCTGTAATTGTGTAAGCACAATTCAATCCTTTGCATCGGGAGCCCCAAAAGCCAGGAGCCCCCAAAGCCCAGGATGAGCAAGGCTGCCAGTTTAGCAGGTTAGTTCGCAGCACGAGCAAGGAAGGAACCTTTACGGGGCTGAGCCACTAGGTTTCAGAGATGCTCGTTACTCAGCATAACCCTGCCCAGCCTGACCAATACACATTCCACTTTCCCGATCACAGGGATGGTTTAATGATACAACGTGATTCAGGCTGGACTGGAGTTCCTATCTAGACTTGAGTGGGAGGCGAAGGGGACCTGTTCTGAGTGATCCAGTTTTAGAGCAGTCAGATTTCCCACCCTAAGGAGAAAAGCTGAATGAAACAGAGTAAGAAAAAGATGAAATGAGAAAAAAAGGAAAACTCTATTGATGCCAAGACAGGGCTGCCAGGGACAGGAGCATAGGTTGTGCACCGCACAACTCCAGTGTGTCTGCTGTGTGTATTACCCCGTAACCAGTGGGTTTATGTCTTGGTGAAGACACATTTCCCACAGACAGCAGCGAAGTATCTTGAGGAAGTAGAGCTTTTCCCTGATTTGTATCCAGCTGCTGTACAGGCAAACAGTCATTGCCATGACAGGGCCCTCATTTCAATCCCAAGTCCCCAGAGCTTCCTTGGCTCAAGCTGTAGTTGGTAGATAGAACTCATTCTCATCATGAATTCCCTTTGATGTTTAGCTCTGATCCCAGCGAAAGTGCTGACACCACAGTCACCCACAAGATGCGTGAAGCTTGTTTTCGATTTTCCAGAGCAAACCTCAAGCACTGGTAGAAATAATAGCTTGATTGTAAGAGAAGAGACAGAACAGTCATTAAAAGTAGACACAGCGAGAACAGTGCATCCGTTGTGGCCCTCTGTGTAGGTACAATGACCCCTCCTGTCTCGCTGAACACCAAGACCCTGACTGTACTATGCTGGAGCCAGAAGGTCATTGATTCACTGTGCTGATTTTTTCCCCTTTTTCTTTCTCTTTAGCTTTTGGTATAGGGCATGTGCTCACTAGAGAGAGAGAGAGAGAAAGAGAGAGAGACAGTGAGAACTCAATCCCCAGAGAGAATGGCTATGCCTTAATCCCAGGGACCAGCAGTTAGCGTAATGGCTATGTCACTGGACTCCCATGTAGTTGACCACGGTTCGAGTCCCGGACCCGGTGGCTTAAACTCACGCCAGGCGCGTGAGCGTGCGTGCCCAGAATCCCGAGAGGAGAATGGAGGAGAAGGGATTGCGGTGTGGTCATCCCCCCTGGGGGGTGATTTTTCGCTTTTTGTCTCTCTGTCTCTCTCTGTCTGTCTGGCGAGCGCATGTGCCCTATAGCAAAAACCTCTCCCCCCCGAAAAAATAATAATAATCCCTTCTCTTCCATTCTCCTCTTGGGATTTTGCACACACACACACACACACACACACACACACACACACTTTAGGAACACAACAAAGATATTGTGTAGACTTCACTTCCTTTTTTAAAAAAAATTTATTTATTTCTATTATAATTTAAAATTTGCTACAGGGCACTTGTACTCACCAGAGAGAGAGAGAGCTTGAGAGAGAGAGAGGGAAAGTGAGAAGGCAAGCTGCCAGGTGATGTCCAGTGGCTTTACCACCACACCACTTGCTGGCCCCTTCACTTCTTCTGAAAACGGGTGACTTATCACACATTGTTTAAGAGGAAGATCAGAATTATCTGAACACTTCCCGTATGTGTGGCTTCAGCTGGATAAATAGCATCATTGTAAAAGGAAGGAGGGAGCGGGTGAGGGCCTGTCCCCCAGCTGGCCCTGGTTCAGGAGGAGGAGGCCCTGTCAGCGAGGGCCCTGACCCTACCCTACCCTGCCCAGGACAGCTCTCTCCCTCCACGCTCAATGCCAGCAGTTTCCAGAGAAGATTTGGGAGAAGGTGTTCGGCTCTGTGGTCAGATGATTCGGGGTGGGGTCCTAGACCTGCCTCATCGAGTTAGGTGACCCTCAACAAGTGGCTCCCCCACTCCAAGCCTCAGTTACCTCTTCTCTAAAACACCCACTTGAGGGGTCGCTGGGAGGGTCGGTGGGTATGAGAATGACCCAGCTCAAAGCAGGTGTCCCATGAGCAGCAAGTGGAACCAGGGTGGCTTGGTCTGTGTCCTTGCCACTCTGGGGTTGAATCTCGGGGCAGGTACCTACAACAACGCACTTTGCCTTCCAGAACCTCGTTTTCCTCCACTGTCAAACGGAGCTTTCCAGAATGTTGAAAACAAACACATTCTTGTGACGGCTTGCATCATTGTCTGTTCTTCCTGCCAGACTTAAAGGGAGTCGAGAATGACACTATCCCCCAGGCTTGTCAGCACTTAGCAGGTGCGTGGTGAACACTCTTCCCTTTGCTTCAGATGGGAAGGCAACTGGCAGGTGCCTATTGGGGCTGTCCCCAACCCCCAGACGGAGAGAACAGGCCAGAAGCAGTCTCTGGTCAGGCTAAGCTGAAGCTTCGCTTCTCTCATCCCTCTTCTGGGAATAACAGGCCCCAGCATCCCCTCTGAATCTGTGGGGGCCCCACCCCATCCTTGGGCAAGTGCTCCTGTCTCCCCACCTCTTTCTGGCCCCCTCCCAGGATCCTTAGTCAAAGCTACTTGGCATCAGTGGGCCTTTGAGAAGGGAGTGTCCACCCCTCCAGCCAACCTGGGCCAATACCACAATTGTTTTTCCACCTGGAGTTTCCAAGGAGTTGCAGGCCAGCCAGACAGGGGGGCTCAGGCAAGACGCCAGTGGGCGAAGCGGGACCCGAGCTTCACCCTTTCCATCTAGAAGGCCATCTGGGCCGTAGTTAACAGTAGTGCTGGTGGGGTCCAACTTCTGCTGAGTTTGGGTGAGTGGCTTGAGCTCTTCAGCCTCAGCTGCTTCATCTGAGAAATGGAGGTGATGTTAGCAGCTCCCTCTCAGGGCTGCAGTGAGGAATGAGTAAGTCGGCCCACACGAAGCCCTGAGAACAATGTCTGGACACAGTGGGGCTCCAGACACGAGGAGCGGGCTCTGCGTGATGCGCATTGCTGTGAGTCACTCCGGCCTGGAGTCGAGTCTCTGACCCTCACAGAGGCAGGACGCAGGTCTGTCATTTCCTGGCCTCCGCGTGCACATGTGGCCCACATGAAGTCTCATGGATGCACGGCCATGTCCAGAGGGGGGCTCCAGACACGAGGAGCGGGCTCTGCGTGATGCGCATTGCTGTGAGTCACTCCGGCCTGGAGTCGAGTCTCTGACCCTCACAGAGGCAGGACGCAGGTCTGTCATTTCCTGGCCTCCGCGTGCACATGGATGCACGGCCACGTCCAGAGGCCCCTGGGAAGGAGAAGTGTGGGTGGAAACTCGCTCTCACCCTTTTTGGGCCCTCCGTCCCCATCTTCCTGCCTCTAGCCTGGGAGGTCCCCAAGTTTCTGAGGGACTAGCCGTGGAGTCTACGGAAGGAGGGCTCCGGGTGGAGCTATGTCCCATCTCTCATTGCACAGGAGGAAAACCGAGCAGGGACAGGCCAGCCTGGGTCACCCAAGGAGCTGAGCGGCCATGAGGTCCAGCACAGCGAGGTGCGGTCAGGCCAGGTCCCCGTGGGCCCTGTGTGGAACAGGCTGTCCGGACAGGCTGGCTGCTGTCCCCGCTGTTGTTTGGAAGAAGCAGTCGTCAGCCTAGCTCGGGTGGCCCCGCCCTGCCCTGAGCTCCCATCGCGCTCGGCTCTGCGGTGGCCCTCACCTGGCCAAGGCTGTGTGCTGAGTGACCTGGGGTGAGCTCTGCCCCTCTGTGAGTGGCCACCCATCACCTCCACCTGGACACCAGGTGCAGAGCCCCTGGTCTTAGCACCTTCCCAACGTGAGGCCCCCGGAAGGGAGGATAGGAGGCTCGCACTGGGGCGAGGAGCAGGGAGCTGACATTTATCTAGCTCCGATCGGGCACCAGGAGCCCCCTCAGGACTTCATGCCCCTGTGGGCACTTGGGAGGCAGAAACACGTGTCACCGTTTTACAGAAGATGCCCGACCTGAGCGGCACAGCCAGCAGGGACACCTCCCTACATCGCTGCCCACCCACCTCCCGCCTGTCACCTCCTTCCTTACCCAGGGTGGGCCTGGCCAAGAATGGGCAGGGAGCAGGGCAAGTCTCAGGACCATTGGGAAGGGGAATATGGCCCAGGCGGGAGGCAGGAGGGAACTGTAACAGGGGAGAATGGCAGAGCCTCGCCTTCAAGGCAGCAAGCGAAGCCAGGGCAGGAACCCAGGTACAGGGCCTGGGAAACATGGCCCGGGAGGAGGCAGCTACCGTGCGAACACGGACTCCAGGCCTGGAGGTCATTGTGAACCCAGGGCCCAAGGCTTTCGACTCCCAGCCCTGCCTGCTGATGGGAAGACAGCTGCTGTCTCCTCCTGCCCAGTCCTGCGAGGCCTGGACTTTAGGCAGAGAGAGCCTGGATGCAGGAGTACTGGAGACCGGGTCCTGGGTTCCAATCTACCGACGACCTTGAACAAGTCCCTTCTTCTCTTTCTTTCTGCCTCTTGTCTTCCATCACTCAGGAGAGGAGCACCAGCAGCACCGTGCTGTTGAGGTGCCCCTTGTCACCATTGCACCGAAGGCCCGGTGAGCAGCTGGCACCTCCGTCTCCCCCAGCCTCCTTCTTCCAGAGGCCTGAGGAAACCGGAGGCATTTTTTCTGGCAGGCTTCCTAGCCCTGGAAGCCTTTGGGCTGGTCCTCAATGCCTCTCCCAACGATGCTGGCCCCGGGACGGGCCCTGCCTTGTGGGGACTTGGGTTCATCCCAGCAATGGGGTTGGACACTGGGTAAGAGAAGGGCATGGCGGAGGCTTGGCCAGCACCCTGCCAAGGCCTCTTGGGCACACGATGGAGAGGGGACACCCCCCCAGAGGCCAGTGCCAGGGCTGAAGGCCAGGGTCCAGGACATACAACAGTGCTACCACCGAGGGCTGGCTACGGGAGGGCTGGGAAGCCAGCAGCAGGTAGTAAACACTTCCCCAAAGGACACTTGGGACCGAGCTGACTCAGGGGGCAGCTGCTGGCAGGACACACGAGGTGCTGGGGCAGGGAGAGGGCGGCTGCACCTGCGGACGGGGAGTGGGCACCCACTGGGGCTGGTGCTCAGAGTCTAGAAGGAAGGGGCTGGGGCCACGTGCCTAGGGCTCAGCTCTATCCCTGGGAGGTCTGGTAAGGGTGCCAGCCATGGAGCCTCCCAGACCAGCGGTCTGGGTCACGGCTTCCCGGTGTTCTCATCCAAGACTGGTCCAGCAAGGTGGCCTCCTGGGTCTCACTCTGCCTCCAGTGGCCCTTCCTGTGTCACCGTGGACTGCACGTTCCTTCCACACCTGGCCCGAGTGGCTGGAAGTCCTCTTGCTTGGGCTGCCTAGAACACCTTCCGGAAGGAGGGTTGGGAGACTGAGGTCATGGAGCGTGGTCCTGGGGATGACCTGTAGCGGCTGCTGCTGCTCCC
>NW_006159958.1:3023263-3026787 GCF_000334495.1 Tupaia belangeri chinensis
GAACCAAGACCCTTCTCAGCTTCAGGGAAAACCCGGGGCTGAGGTCGAAAGTAGGACTCTCCTAGCACATGCCCAGTAGAAAGTTCTCTTCACTCTACAGCAGAAACAGAAAGATGGAAGGTTCGATAGAAGGAAGGCCAGCTGTAGAGACTAGAGAAGGGGGTGGCAGGGAGGTCAGGGTGAAAAATCAAACAAAAGACTTACTAGACGTAAAAATGGAACGTTATCTGTGGATGATAATGTGTATGTTAATGTCTTTGACTTGACCATTCTGCAGTGTGTTCATCCTGGGGAAACCATGTTGTAAAGCTGTACAGTGATTAAATCTACATGTTAAAGAAGCTTAGGGACCAGCAGATGGCATAATGATTACGTTGCTGGACTCCCACGTAGTAGACCACGGTTCGAGTCCCAGACCCCGTGGCTTGAAACTCATGCCGGGTGCATGTGTGCGGCTGCCCAAAAATCCCAAGAGGAGAATGGAGGAGAAGGGATTGTGGTATGGCCATCTCCCCAGGGGGTGATTTCTTGTTTTCTGTCTCTCTGGCGAGTACACATACCCTATAGCAAAAATCGCTCTAAAAAAAATAAAAAGAAAGGTTAAAAAAAAAAAAGAATAAAGAAAACATCCCTGTCACTTTAGGATCCAAGACAGAATTCATTTTATGTTTGTCCCCCAAAGCCAGGTCTACACTTGCCAAATGAAGTGGAGAACTTGGCAATTAGCAAGATAATTCATTTCCAAAATAAAATAATACTGTTAAATTGCTTCCTTCCAGGCATATCAGAACCGACCCAGTTACTTTTTGGCTCGGCTAGTTTTCCAAAGTGCCTCCTCCCACTGCAGGGAATTGAAGCTGGTTGAGAAAACCAGTGAGCACCCCCCAGCCTAGAAAGAATCTCCAGCAGCTCTGAGCTGGGGGAGAGCCCCTCCTGGGGAGAGAGTTCTTTCCACACACCCCACAGTAGGCTTGGGCCATGCTCTCTGGTACATCCATGCTTGTGAGGAGTAGGGGGTAAATGGGTTTACAGTTGTTCTGGAAATAAACAAAGCACTCAGCTTTTAATTTGCTCATCTGGCAGCTCCGATAGGAACTAAGCTGTCGGCTTCCTCTCCCTCCAGAGAGGTTCGTCGGCTGCAGAACCTGCGTCTGGCCCCAGACACCTCCAGACCCACCCTCCAAGGCTACCAAGGAGGAAGGCACAGGGATTTTAGGCCTGAGGAGGCAATTCCAGTCAAGGGGAGCTTCCTGAAGGAAAAAACAATTGCACTAAGTTTTCTTTTCTTTCCTTTTTTTTTTTTTTTTTTGGAGAGGTTTTCGCTATAGGGCGCGTGCGCTCTCCAGACAGACAGAGACAGAGAGACAGAAAGCGAGAAATCACCCCCCAGCAGGGATGGCCACGCCGCAATCCCTTCTCCTCCTTTCTCCTCTCGGGATCCTGGGTATGGACGCGTGTTCCGGCGTAAATTTTAAGGCACCGGGTCCAGGACGCGAACCGCAGGTGACTACATGGGAGTCCAGCGACATAGCCATTACACTAACTGCTGGTCCCAATTGCACTAAGTTTTGAAGGGTTACCTACTACTATATCCCATGTTGGGAAGGGCATTTTAGGCCGAAGGAACAGCATATTCAGAAGCCAACGGGCGTGAAAGAGCTTGGTACCTTCCAGAAAGGGTAGGGAAGGCAGGTGGCTGAGTCCTGGGGGCCGAGGGTGGTGTGGGGGGCTTAGATTTCTGATGCTTTCTCCATCCGCCAGGCCTCTCCTGGCTTGGGTCTTTCCTTTTCTCTGCCTCCATGTTCTCCCGGGGCAGCAGAAAGGGCGCGGATGGGTCAGACACACCCACTGCCCCTCCTTGCCGGTTAGCCTTGGACAGCTGCTAATTCTCTCTGCGTCTCAGCTTCCCCATCTGTAAAATGGATCGAGCCCCCCTCCTCCCACAGCATACGTGGCATCCCAGCGACTTAGCCATTCCGCTAACTGCTGGTTCCCAGATTTCTGATGCTTTCTCCATCCTCCAGGCCTCTCCTGGCTTGGGTCTTTCCTTCTCTCTGCCTCCATGTTCTCCCGGGGCAGCAGAAAGGGCGCGGATGGGTCAGACACACCCACTGCCCCTCCTTGCCGGTTAGCCTTGGACAGCTGCTAATTCTCTCTGCGTCTCAGCTTCCCCATCTGTAAAATGGATCGAGCCCCCCTCCTCCCACAGCAGTTACGAGGGGAAAAAATGCCATGAGCTTAGCTAAAACTTCTCCCAGGGTCTGACATAGCAGGGGCTAAGAAGCAAAAAACGCCAAAGGACAAAACAACATCAAATTAGTTTTTTTTTTTTTTTCCCCCTGCTCTTGGGGCTTCTGTCTGAAACCCTAGTCCCAAGTCCAGGGAAAGCAATGATCCAGGAACCTGCTGGCTTTGCTGCGGGGCCTCCCCGCGTGATCCTGAAAGAAACCTGCTTCCTTCCTGAGCCTCAGTTTTCTCAGCTGGAAAGTGGGCGTTGCTGGGAGGAGCCATAGCAGGGCACTTGCTAAGAACAGCCCGGGTCCTTCCCCGGTCGTCCTGTGTAGTCATGAGGATGACACCCTAGGGCTACGGTGGGAAAGCTGAGGCCCAGAGAGGGGCAGGGATGGGGTTCCCAGCCATAAACCACCACGCGGCTTCGAACAAGTCCCCACACACCCTGGGCCTCTGTGTCCCCAACTCCAATTCATTCCAGTCTGTTCCTGAAACTCCTTACTGGGTCAAGAGGGTTCCAAGGCAGGGCGTGTGGAGAAGAGGACAGGGAGGGCGTAGCGGAGGGAAGGGCTTAGGAAAGGCAAGAACAGAGCTGTGCCCTACCTGGGGGTGGGGGAGGCAGGCCCTACACCCCCCATTGCAGCATTCCACCCCCACCCCCAGACGCCTTCCCTGCTTCTCTGGCTCCACAGCCCAGGTATCAATCCAGAGATAACACTGCCTCAGCCCAGGCCAACATCTTCAGTGGGGGAAGGCGGCTGGCAGTGTGGCCAGGAATACCTGGGCTGCTGCCCAGCTGGACGATAATCCCCCGACAGGGCTGGGTGCCAGGAGCCCTCCTGGGAGCCGCAGGACACTGGGTCTCAGGCCGGAAGCCTGGTGTGGGACTGTGGAGTGGGAGCAGCCGGTCCCCCACCCCCACCCAGTGGGAACCGCGGGGCACATGGTGGCAGGGGCAGGGTTGCAGGGCGTCATTTTATCACACTCTCTACTTTTCATAGGAAAGTAGAACATTTTGATAATAAAAACATGTAACCACAAGTCCCAGAAAACAACACAATGCTTTGCCCATCATGGCATGAAACCTATTGTTCTAAGGTCCCAGTTTATGACCATTTTATTTTTTATACTTTTAAATAGTTAACATCGGGACCAGCAGTTAGCACAATGGCTATGTTGCTGAACTCCCATGTAGTCGATCACGGTTCGCGTCCCGGACCCGGTGGCTTAAACTCACTCCGGGCGCGTGTGCGTGTGTGCCCAAGATCCCAAGAGGAGAATGGAGGAGAGGG
>NW_006159958.1:3026873-3034948 GCF_000334495.1 Tupaia belangeri chinensis
CTATAAAAAAAAAAAAAAAAAAAAAAAAAAAAACAAAAAAAAACAAACCCTCTAAAAAAATAGTTAATATTATTTTATTTTTTTACATTTAATTACTGTATACCTTATTATTATTATTATTATTATTAAGTTTTCTTCTATAGGGCACTTATCCTTGGCAGAGAGAGAGGAGACAGTGAGGAGGACAATGAGAAATCGCCCTCCATGGGGGATGACCATGCTTCGATCTCTTCTCCATCATTCTCCTGGGAATCTGGGCTCACATACTGGCATGACTTTCAAACCACCGGGTCTGGAACTCGAACTATAGTCAACCATGTAGGAGTCCAGCACCTCAACCACCATACTACCTGTGGCCCCAATCACCGTGTATCTTTTTTTTTTCTTTTTTTTAAGAATAATGTTATTGTGACTAGCAGTTGGTGTAATGGCTTTGTCACTGGATTCCCATGTAGCCGACCGTGGTTCAAGTCTCAGATCCAGTGGCTTAAACTCACGCCGGGCACACGTGTGTGCATGCTCAAGATCCCAAGAGAAAAATGGAGAAGGGATTGCGGCGTGGCCATCCTCCCTGGGGATGATTTCTCACTTTCTGTCTCTCTGTCTCTCTCTGTCTTTCTGGAGAACACACATGCCCTATAGCAAAAGCTTCTCAAAAAAAAAAAAAAATCTTATTACGGTTTTGATTTTCATCTCCCTCATAAGAGATGTTGAGCATTTTTTCATGTGCTTTTTGGCTGTTCATTTGTCTTCCTTCAAGAGGTATCCACTCAGCTCATTTGCTCATCTTTTAATTTGATTTTTTCCCCCCAGGAAACCTGCTTGAGTTCCCTGTATATTCTGGTTATCAGTCCTTTATCTGAGGACTGAGAGTTTGCAAATATATTCTCCCATTCTGAAGGTTGCCTTTGCACTCTAATTGTTTCTTTTGCTGTGCAGAAGCTTTTTAATATGATCTCACTTGTCTATTTTGGGAATTATTGCCTGTGCTTTGGGCATCTTGTTTAAGAAGTCTTTGCCCACTCCCATGTCTCCAAGAATTTCCCCAGTGTTTTCCACCAGTAGTTTTATGGTGTGAAGTTTTATGCATAGATCTTTGATCCACTTTGAGTTGATTTTTAATAGGAAACAAAAATCAGTTTCATCTTCACGACCATTTTATTTATAAATATAACAAGGAAGCAGTGCACCCAGAGGGGTGTAGATGTGGCAATAGCTTCACAATTTTGTACAAAATAAAGGCATGCCAGGAAGTGAGAATAGCCCAGATGCCTGTCAGCTGCTGAGTGCACAAAGCACGGTGATCCACACAACGGAAGCGCTTCTGACAATAAAAGGAACGAAGTGTTGCCCCGTACTATGGCATGGATGCACCGTGAAGATACTAAGCTGAGCAAAAGAAGCCAGACACAAAGGTCATTCAAAAATCACAATACCGTGTGGGACCAGCAGTTAGCGTAATGGCTATGTTGCTGGACTCCCACGTAGCCGACCGTGGTTTGAATCCTGGAACAGGTGGCTTAACACTCACGCTGGGCAAGTGTGTGTGCATGCCCAAGATCCCGAGAGGAGAAGGGATTGTGGTGTGACTATCCCCCCTGGGGGGCGATTTCTCGCTTTCTGTCTCTCTGTCTCTCTCTGTCTGGCGAGCGCACGCGCCCTATGGCAAAAACCTCTCCAAAAAAATAAAAATAAAAAAAAAAATCACAATACTGTGTGATTCTGGGTAGGAAATACCCAGAATGGACAAATTCATAGAGACAGTGATTGCACAGTGATTGCTCGGGGCCGAGGGGAGGGGCAGCAGGGAGGAGCAGCAGGGAGGGATGCTACCGGATGTGAAACTCAGTTTCAGGATGATGAAAATATTCTCAAGTTGACTATGGCGAGGGTCTCATGACCTTATAAATGTATTAAAAATGACTGAGTTGTGCACTTTAAACGTGTACGTTGATGGTTTGTGAGCCGTATCTCAGTAAAGGTGTTTTCTAAAGCAGACCTAGGCTTTGTTCGTGAATGTGACTAGGCCAGTATTGAACAGTAAAGGCGTTTGTACTGATACAAAGAGAACTTAGGGTCGTTCCGTTGGTGTTCCTGTGGCGCGAGCCTCCATGTTCCCATCTGTAAAATGGGGATAACTTACTTCTCTCACAAGTGCTTGGGAGGGTTCAGTGTGGAGTACTCGGGGGAGTGTTCGCTGTTACTATTATGGTCATTGCTATTGTTGTGCTGGGCAGTCAGGCCCTGCCTGGTTCCAGCAGATTCCCACCCTGAGTCCTGGACCACGTGAAGGAGCTAGAATAGGGAGGCCGCTGGGATCTGGTACCAGAGGGTCCTCTCCTGACTCTGTCCTGTATAGCTGTGTGCCTCTGGGCAGGCAGATGGCTTCTGGGAACTCCTCTCCATCTGTGAAACGGGAATGAAACTAGCAAAGCTCCCGTCTCGTCTTCCTGTCACCTCCACAGAGAGGCCTTCCCTGGCCACTGTTTTTTTTTTTTTTAAATAATTATTTTATTTAGTCATTCATTTATTTTGTAGTTTGAGCAGAGAGAGACAGAGGGTGAGAATGAGAGAGAAAGTGAGAAAGCAAGCCACCAGATTCAGGACTTGAACCCTGGTTGGCCATGTGGGAGTGTCCAGCGCCTTAACCACCACGCCACCTGCTGGTCCCAATCACTCTGTGTGCGTCGTCCCGATGTATTTTTTTTCTCTTACTACTCTGGTAACATCACACATTATTTATTTATTTATTTATTTATTTTTAAGAGGTTTTTGCTATAGGGCACGTGCACTCGCCAGTCAGACAGAGAGAGACAGAGAGATAGAAAGCGAGAAATCACCCACCAGGGGGGATGGCCACGCTACAATCCCTTCTCCTCCATTCTCCTCTCGGGATCTTGGGCACGCACGCACACGCGCCCGGCGTGAGTTTAAGCCACCGGGTCTGGGACTCGAACCGCGGTCGACTATGTGGGAGTCCAGCGACATAGCCATTACGCTAACTGCTGGTCCCTACTTATGTATTGTTTTTAGTGTCTCTCTTCTCTCACTAGAATGAGCTCCACGAGGGTCCCGGGTGGCATCTGGCTCACAGTCAGAGCTCCAGAAACATTTGTGAAGTGCCGAACGAGTCCCACAGGTTGTTAGCCATACAGGAATTGGCATATTCCCACCACGAGGATGTTCTTGCCCTAAATATCCACCTGGCTGATCCCTCGTTCAGTCTGGTCCTTTGCTTGAATGCCACCTCTGATAGCCTTACCTGGCTGCCCAGCTTCCGTTTACCCCTGCCTTGTGCTAGCTCTTCCTGCCTTTGCCCCCACTGCGTGTGTCCCCATCTGACATACTGTGCATTTGCTTCTCTGCTGGTCTTCCGGTGGCCTCTTAGGACACAGAGAATGTGTGTGCCTTGTTGACCGGTGGGTTTCCAGGGCACATAGTAGATGTTTAGTAAATGTGTGTTGAATTAACGGTTTTTATTTCCTAAAGGGTGAGTAGGCAAACATGGAGACTTGCAGAAAAACATCCAGAAGGGTGTATGCCAGGTTCATGGCAGTGAGGCTTCCTTTTTTCTTTTTCTTTCTTTCTTTTTTTTTAAATTTTCTCGGAGAGGTTTTTGCTATAGGGCGTGTGTGCTCACCAGAAAGACAGATAGAGACAGAGAGACTTTGGAAAGCAAGAAATCACCCCCACCAGGGGGATGGCCACACCGCAATCCCTTCTCCTCCATTCTCCTCTGAGGATCTTGGGCGCACACACACATGCACCTGGTGTGAGTTTAAGCCACTGGGTCTGGGACTTGAACCATGGGCAACTACCTGGGAGTCCAGCGACATAGCCATTCTGCCAGCTGCTGGTCCCGGCAGTGAGGCTTTCTGTGCAGTGAGGAGAAGCCCCAGTTGCTAAGCCTGTGTTTTAGGAGATGTGAGCTCACATTATGCTCCAGGCACTGTTTGAAGGGCTGGACTACAGCAGCAGGAAACAGGGCCTTGATCTTCCTAAGGCCCACAGTCCAGTAGCAGAAACACAAATAAATATGTGTATAACGTACAGGTTTTCAAAGTGTTCCACAATGCCCAACGCTCTCTTAGAATATTCACAGGTCAAAACAGTTTTCACAATAATCCTAAAATACGAGGTGCCCTTTGCTGACATTCGCACCGAAAATGCAAAGGACGTGAGACATAAATGAAGGCTATAGCATCGCTGTCCTAGTGGCCATCAGTGTCTTCACCACCAGGTACTTACTAAGGTTAGAAGTGACTGGCTGCAGGACCAGTAGTTAGCGTAATGGCTGTGTCACTGGACTCCCATGTAGTTGACCGCTGTTCGAGTCCCGGACCTGGTGGCTTAAACTCACGCCGGGTGCGTGTGCGTGCATGCCCGAGATCCCGAGAGGAGAATGGAGGAGAAGGGATTGTGGTCTGGCCATCCTCACGGGGGGGGATTTCTCACCTCCTGTCTCTCTGTCTCTCTCTGTCTTTCTGGTGAGTGCATGCGCCCTATAGCAAAAATACCTCTAAATAAAAAAAAAGAGAAATAACTGGTTGTACTATCCTTGTCCCAAGAGTACACACATTTTTAGTATTCTGTGAAAGCACAGAGAAAAAAGTACACGTGCAATTGAGTTGTCAGTTCCCCCCAGTCGCTGATAGAACACAATTATTATTATTATTATTTTTTGCTTGAAAGAACAACCAGCAAATTGTAATTCAGACAGCATATTTGGCAGACTCTTAAAAATGAATGAAGTTAAAGTTGCCTCTTCAAGGGAAATGACTGAAAGGGATTGTTGTCAGTTATAAAATTCTAGTTTCCAAGTGAAAATTAAAATGTTAGAATTTGTATCCGCATCAGCAATTAATACTCGAAGATTTTTGTTTTTCTTGAGAGGTTTTTGCTATAGGGCACACTCACTTGCTAGAAAGACAGAGAGAGGCAGAGAGACAGAAAGTGAGAAATCACCCCCAGGGGGGATGGCCACACCACAATCCCTTCTCCTCTATTCTCCTCTCGGGATCTTGGGCACGCACGCACATGTGCCCAGCGTGAGTTTAAACCACCAGGTCTGAGACTTGAACTGTGATCGACTACATGGGAGTCCAGTGACATAGCCATTATGCTAACTGCTGGTCCCAATACTTGAAGATTTTTTTGATGAGATCGGCCATGTTATCAACAAATGCGATATTTATTGAATAATGAAATAGATCAACGTTTGGAAGATCAGTGAGCCAGTATTTTCTGAATGACCCATGCATGTTGTTTCAAAGTCTTAGATGGGTAAAACTCATTCAAAAAACAAGATAGACCAATGGATTATCAAGTAACTAAGCATGAAAAATTATCTTACGTGATTTCAGATTTCACGTGGCAACTCAAGCTTAAGAAACGACCACTTGTTGGGACCAGCAGTTAGCGTAATGGCTATGTCACTGGACTCCCACATAGTCGACTGCGGTTCATGTCCCGGACACGGTGGCTTAAAACTCACGCCAGGCGCATGTGCGTGAGTGCCCAAGATCCCAAGAGGAGAATGGAGGAGAAGGGATTATGGCATGGCCATCCCCCCTGGGGGGTGATTTCTCACTTTCTGTCTCTCTGTTTCTCTCTGTCTGGTGAGCGCACATGCCCTATAGCAAAAACCTCTCCAAAAAAAAAAAGAAAAAAGAAAAAAAAAAAGAAAGAAATGACCACTTGTTGAGTTTTGGTGTGATAGCAAAGAGCAATATACATAATTCTCTGAAGAATACTCCTCCCTTTTGACCACATGTCATTGTAAGGCTAGATTATTTTTAGCAGGGTTCATTGAAAATCACATATCGCAACAAATTAAATGAAGCAGCAGCTATGAGAATCAGCAGTTTTCAATTAAACCAAACTTTAAAGAGATTTGCAAAATTGCAAAATAATACCATTTTTCTTACTGATTTTTTTTTTGTCTTGAAAAATGTGGCTGTTTTTTTTTTTTTTTGGAGAGATTTTCACTATAGGGTGCGTGTGACTATAGGGTGCGTGTGCTTGCCAGACAGAGAGAGAGACATTAGAGACAGAAAGCGAGAAATCGCCCTCCAGGGGGGATGGTCACACCGCAATCCCTTCTCCTCCATTCTCCTCTCGGGATCTTGGGCACGCGCGCACACGCACCTGGCGTGAGTTTTAAGCCACCGGGTCCGGGACGCTAACCGCGTTCGACTATGTGGGAGTCCAGCGACATAGCCATTACGCTAACTGCTGGTTCCCGAATGTGGCTGTTTTTCAGAAAAATGTGTTATGTATGTGAACATGTGAATAATGTTTGTTTTTATTATGTCTAGTTGCCATAGGGTACATATACTCACCGGAGAGAAGCAGGGAGTGAGAAGAAGAAAGTATTCTCCCCACGCCCGCCCTAAAGGCATCATAGTGCTCCAATCCCTTCCCCTCTTTTCCCCATCCTGTGCAGGTCTAGGGCATGCACTCATGCTTGCCTTGTGCATCTTTCGAGCCAGGGGGACCCAGATTCTAACTGCCGTTGGTCATGTGGGATCTGGCTCCCTTAGCTACTAGACCACAGGACCAATCTTACAATATTTATTATTTAAAATAATAAATTCTTGGGACCAGCAGTTGGCGTAATGGCTATGTCGCTGGACTCCCATGTAGTTGACCGTGGTTCGAGTCCTGGACCCTGTGGCTTAAACTCACACCGGGCACGTGTGCGTGCATGCCCAAGATCCCGAGAGGAGAATGGAGGAGAAGGGATTGCAGCATGGCCATCCCCCTAGGGGGTGATTTCTCGCTTTCTATCTCTGTTTCTCTCTGTCTCTCTGGTGAGTGCACACACCCTATAGCAAAAACCTCTCCAAGAAACAAACAAACAAACCCAATCTACTCTTCAGCATCACCATGTTTTATAAGATCTAAAAGAAAATCAAGCATAGACCACTGCTGTGGTTGGGACATGCCCCCAGAAATCAATGAGTTAGGACTTGACTACAGTGACTGCATCGTAAACATGTTACATGA
This sequence comes from Tupaia belangeri chinensis, assembly GCF_000334495.1. Lineage (NCBI taxonomy): Eukaryota > Metazoa > Chordata > Mammalia > Scandentia > Tupaiidae > Tupaia > Tupaia belangeri. Next base: position 3,033,882 of record NW_006159958.1, read on the forward strand.
GAACTTACTTCTTACCTGGTGTCCTAAAGCGAGCCTAGCAGGTGGGGTTGGGTCATGGTGGTCGCACCGTGGAGGCAGCCGTCTTCTGAACAGTCCATGTCTCCCGAGGTCCGGTGAGTTCTAGCTCCCGTGAGAGGGGCTAGTCCTCACAGAAGTCGGTTTTTATAAAAGCGAGCTCAGCCAGGGCCTCTCTGCACATGCCTGCCAGCCTCCATTTTCGCCTCCATCTGCCATGCTGTGGGCCTGGGCTTCGGACTCCGCAGCCACCAGAATCATGAGTTTGCAAATAAACTTTGGTCTTCTTCATCCAGGCTCGGGTATTTCTGTTAGCAATGCAAAAAGAGACTAAGACACATCCTCCTCTCAGTGCTGTTAATAAATAATTGCTATATGGGCCCAGCAGTTAGTGTAATGGCTATGTCTCTGGATTCCCATGTAGTCGGCCGCGGTTCGTGTCCCGGACCTGGTGACTTAGAACTCACGCCGGACACGTGTGCGTGCGTGCCGAGATCCCGAGAGGAGAATGGAGGAGAAGGGATTGCGGCATGGCCATCCCCCCTGGGGGGTGATTTCTCGCTTTCTGTCTCTCTGTCTCTCTCTGTCTGTCTGGTGAGCGCATGCACCCTATAGCAAAAATCTCTCCAAAAAAAAAATATTGCTATAGATACTGTTACTTTTTTATTTCTTCAGAGAGAGAGAGACAGACAGACAGGTAGGTCACTCTACCAGGATCTTCACTCCACAGTCCACCCCAGCCCCAGGTGGCCCGGACCACAGGGAGGTGGGCACACACCCGGCGTGTACAGGGCTGCTCCTGAGACGTGGCACCAGAGCTGAACTGACCCAGCATCTCCACACGAGCTTCCCAAGCCGGGCCTACCTTTTCCCTCCTCACAGAAGTCTTCGCCACTTATTTTTTAATGCAATAAAACACACATAACCTAAAATTGATCATCTTTACCATTTTTTAAAAAAATTGCCAGAGGTTACATGCACTTGCCAGAGAGCGGCAGAGAGAGAGAGAGAGAGAGAGAGAGAGAGAGAGAGAGAGAGAGAGAGCCTGCCAA
>NW_006159958.1:3039529-3041927 GCF_000334495.1 Tupaia belangeri chinensis
TTCTCGCCGTCGGGGGAGCGCACAGTCCCTATAGCAAAAACCCCCCCAAAAAAAAAAGAAAAAAGAAAAAAAAAAAGAAAGAAATGACCACTTGTTGAGTTTTGGTGTGATAGCAAACAGCAATATACATAATTCTCTGAAGAATACTCCTCCCTTTTGACCACATGTCATTGTAAGGCTAGATTATTTTTAGCAGGGTTCATTGAAAATCACATATCGCAACAAATTAAATGAAGCAGCAGCTATGAGAATCAGCAGTTTTCAATTAAACCAAACTTTAAAGAGATTTGCAAAATTGCAAAATAATACCATTTTTCTTACTGATTTTTTTTTTGTCTTGAAAAATGTGGCTGTTTTTTTCACTATAGGGTGCGTGTGCTTGCCAGACAGAGAGAGAGACATTAGAGACAGAAAGCGAGAAATCGCCCTCCAGGGGGGATGGTCACACCGCAATCCCTTCTCCTCCATTCTCCTCTCGGGATCTTGGGCACGCGCGCACACGCACCTGGCGTGAGTTTTAAGCCACCGGGTCCGGGACGCGAACCGCGGTCGACTATGTGGGAGTCCAGCGACATAGCCATTACGCTAACTGCTGGTTCCCGAATGTGGCTGTTTTTCAGAAAAATGTGTTATGTATGTGAACATGTGAATAATGTTTGTTTTTATTATGTCTAGTTGCCATAGGGTACATATACTCACCGGAGAGAAGCAGGGAGTGAGAAGAAGAAAGTATTCTCCCCACGCCCGCCCTAAAGGCATCATAGTGCTCCAATCCCTTCCCCTCTTTTCCCCATCCTGTGCAGGTCTAGGGCATGCACTCATGCTTGCCTTGTGCATCTTTCGAGCCAGGGGGACCCAGATTCTAACTGCCGTTGGTCATGTGGGATCTGGCTCCCTTAGCTACTAGACCACAGGACCAATCTTACAATATTTATTATTTAAAATAATAAATTCTTGGGACCAGCAGTTGGCGTAATGGCTATGTCGCTGGACTCCCATGTAGTTGACCGTGGTTCGAGTCCTGGACCCTGTGGCTTAAACTCACACCGGGCACGTGTGCGTGCATGCCCAAGATCCCGAGAGGAGAATGGAGGAGAAGGGATTGCAGCATGGCCATCCCCCTAGGGGGTGATTTCTCGCTTTCTATCTCTGTTTCTCTCTGTCTCTCTGGTGAGTGCACACACCCTATAGCAAAAACCTCTCCAAGAAACAAACAAACAAACCCAATCTACTCTTCAGCATCACCATGTTTTATAAGATCTAAAAGAAAATCAAGCATAGACCACTGCTGTGGTTGGGACATGCCCCCAGAAATCAATGAGTTAGGACTTGACTACAGTGACTGCATCGTAAACATGTTACATGAGAACTTACTTCTTACCTGGTGTCCTAAAGCGAGCCTAGCAGGTGGGGTTGGGTCATGGTGGTCGCACCGTGGAGGCAGCCGTCTTCTGAACAGTCCATGTCTCCCGAGGTCCGGTGAGTTCTAGCTCCCGTGAGAGGGGCTAGTCCTCACAGAAGTCGGTTTTTATAAAAGCGAGCTCAGCCAGGGCCTCTCTGCACATGCCTGCCAGCCTCCATTTTCGCCTCCATCTGCCATGCTGTGGGCCTGGGCTTCGGACTCCGCAGCCACCAGAATCATGAGTTTGCAAATAAACTTTGGTCTTCTTCATCCAGGCTCGGGTATTTCTGTTAGCAATGCAAAAAGAGACTAAGACACATCCTCCTCTCAGTGCTGTTAATAAATAATTGCTATATGGGCCCAGCAGTTAGTGTAATGGCTATGTCTCTGGATTCCCATGTAGTCGGCCGCGGTTCGTGTCCCGGACCTGGTGACTTAGAACTCACGCCGGACACGTGTGCGTGCGTGCCGAGATCCCGAGAGGAGAATGGAGGAGAAGGGATTGCGGCATGGCCATCCCCCCTGGGGGGTGATTTCTCGCTTTCTGTCTCTCTGTCTCTCTCTGTCTGTCTGGTGAGCGCATGCACCCTATAGCAAAAATCTCTCCAAAAAAAAATATTGCTATAGATACTGTTACTTTTTTATTTCTTCAGAGAGAGAGAGACAGACAGACAGGTAGGTCACTCTACCAGGATCTTCACTCCACAGTCCACCCCAGCCCCAGGTGGCCCGGACCACAGGGAGGTGGGCACACACCCGGCGTGTACAGGGCTGCTCCTGAGACGTGGCACCAGAGCTGAACTGACCCAGCATCTCCACACGAGCTTCCCAAGCCGGGCCTACCTTTTCCCTCCTCACAGAAGTCTTCGCCACTTATTTTTTAATGCAATAAAACACACATAACCTAAAATTGATCATCTTTACCATTTTTTAAAAAAATTGCCAGAGGTTACATGCACTTGCCAGAGAGCGGCAGAGAGAGAGATAGAGACAGAA
>NW_006159958.1:3042625-3045586 GCF_000334495.1 Tupaia belangeri chinensis
GCACCTGCTGGCAGTGTCCGCACCTGCAGCCTTGGCGAATCTTCACAACTCAGATCTGGGCCACAAACACATTTTGTTTGCTTGGGATGCTTCAACATCGAGAATCTGTGTTTCTGGCTTCTTGGGAACAGTCAGTTGGCCTGGTCTGGCCTGCGTTCCCATAGCAGGAGCGCCTGGGGGCCCTTAGACAGGTGGGGGCTCTGCCGTTCTCTCTTTGCACTTCTCTGCGGACTGGTCCTTGCTGCTGAACTGGGGGCCAGGTATCGCCTGCCAGCCGGACTCCTCCATCCCTCCTCAGCCCCTGTGAGCCTTGGCTAGGGATGGGGTGGGAGGGTAATCTTCCCATTTCACAGATGGGGGGAGGATGGGGAAAGGTGAACAGAGGGAGGGAGGGGGGATAGGGGATGATGGTTGTTGCAGGAGTAGAGGGAAGGAGAGATGGGGATGTAGGGTGAGGGATGGAGAAGGGGAGGGGTGCGGCAGGTCTCCCGCCCTACTGTGTGGTGAGGCCTCTGGGAGGGGATGGAGTCCTTGCCTGGCTCGTCGTCCTCCTCAGAGCCTAGCACTGGGTGGTGCAGAAGAGCTAAGTGAGTCAACACGGTGTATGGAGCGAGCAGCAGGGCCAGTGCAGTGCACGGAGCCATCTGAGCCATGTCGGCAGCCGGGACAGGAGCTGAGCTGGCCTTGGAGAGAGAGGGAGACAGGCAGCCCTGGCTGGGCGACCGGGCCTCCAGGAGAAGGAGGTCATGCGACGGCAGTGGGGCTCATAGAACACGGGTCTGGCTGGGTTGGGGCGTGCCGTGTGTGTGGACCGTCCTCTGGGTTCTGTGTACGAGCTCCAGACCAGAGTCGGGTTGGGGATTTCTAGAAGAGGAAAAGGAACAGGTGGGGCTGAGAGACATGTCCAGATCTTGGTAGAAAACACAAAAGGATAAGGCAGAAACTTGGAGACAGGAGAGTGAAGCCGGCCAGGAAGGAAGCAGAGAGGAAGAGTCAGAAGGGAGAAACGGGGTCAACATGATGGGGATCCACAGGGAGAGCCAGGCCACAGGGGGCTGCAGGGAGAGCATTCAGTCAGGTCATCCCCTGAGGCCTCCTTCTCAGGCCACTCTGCCTTTGGAGTGAGGCAAGTGCAAGACAGGTCTGGCCCACAGAGCGCAGCAGTTAGTGGAGCTGGATCCCACACAGCCAGCCACCGTTTGAATCCTAGCCCCAGGGAGGGACCAGCAGTTAGCATAATGGCTATGTCGCTAGACTCCCATGTAGCCGACTGCGGTTCGCGTCCCGGACCCGGTGGCTTAAACTCACACCGAGCGCGTGTGCGTGCGTGCCCACGATCCCGTGCCAAGGAGAATGGAGGAGAAGGGATTGCGGCGTGACCATCCCCCCTGGGGGGTGATTTCTCGCTTTCTGTCTCTCTGTCTCTCTCTCTCTGTCTGGCAAGTGCATGAGCCCTATAGCAAAAAACTCTCAAAAAAAAACCAAACCAAACTAAAACAAAACCCTAACCCCAGTGAGACATGCTGGGTGCACATGCTTGTCCAAAATCCCTACAGGGTGGGGAGATGGGGAGAAGGGATTTGCAGGGTGACCATGCCCCACTAGGGAGTGCGTTCTGCCTCTCCTCTCTCTCTCTCTCTGTTTCTCTGTCTCTCTCTGGTAGAAATCCACCCCTGAGAACAAAAAGGAGGATTGAAGGAGATGGACTTGGCCAGGCAGTTCCTGGTTCGCTGTGCCAAGGCAGCCGGACAGCTTACGGAGCAGAAGCAGTCTCGGTGATCTGTCATCAGAGATGCAAAGAGAGCGCTGAGTGCTATGGCGGTACGGCCCCCAAATCCCTGTGTCAAGATTTAGTTGTGATGGGATTAAGAGGAGGAAACACTTCGACCGTGCTGTTGGGAGGTGGGGCCTTTGGGAAGAGATTAAGATCAAGGTCGTCAAGGCTGAGGTCCCATGACCCACTCCTGGGAGGTCGTGAGGAGAGAACGAGGTGGACCGAGATCCATGAGCGCAGACGCTCTGCCCTGCTCTTGGCCTCAAGATGGGATGGAGCGTGGGACCAGCAGTTAGCGTAATGGCTATGTCGCTGGACTCCCACGTAGTCGACCGCGGTTCACGTCCCGGACCCGGTGGCTTAAAACTCACGCCAGGTGCGTGTGCGTGCGTGCCCAAGATCCTGAGGGGAGAATGGAAGAGAAGGGATTGCGGTGTGGCCATCCCCCCCACCCAGGGGGAGGGTGATTTCTCGCCTTCTGTCTCTCTGTCTCTGTCTTTCTGGTGAGCTCATGTGCCCTATTGCAAAAACCTCTCCACAAAAAGAAAAAAAATAATAATAAGATGGGATGTCGCGGAACTCTGTAGGCCCCCTCCAGCTGCAACCCCTGGGTCTCGGGCCTCTAAGTCATGAGCTCATTATAAGCCTCTATTTTGGTAAATCACCTAGACTCACGAGTTTCCTGTTATTGACAGAACGGACAAGAACAGTTGTTTCTGACAAACTTATCCTGTCTTGTCACGGCACCGGTGGAGCCTTGCCATCCACGGCCTCTGTTCTGGACCTCCAACCCAGCTTTCCTTCTGCCATGCCTTCAGCACACCCCTCTCCCAGGCAAGCTTGGCCTCTCCACTCTGATCTGGGGGCTGGAGCCACGTTTGCACGGTGCAACTTGGTTTCCCAGAACCCGCCTTGCCTCGCTCTGTGTTACTCTGAGCCGGTGGCAGACCTAACATGGCAGGCACTCAGAGGTCACTGTTCAAGAGCCCTGTTCTCTGCAGGACACAGCGATGTCCAGTAATAATCACCAAATGAAAATGTTTATGTAGGAACGAACATGTGTACTTACCAAGCAAAAGAATTTCGCCCATAGTTTGTATCTGTTTCAGTTTTAAATATAAAGCATTTCCATCTTTTTTTTTTTTTTGAGAGGTTTTTTTTTTTTTTTTTTCCCAATTGGGGGCGCC
>NW_006159958.1:3045696-3051196 GCF_000334495.1 Tupaia belangeri chinensis
GCACATGCGCCCGGCGTGAGTTTAAGCCACCGGTTCTGGGACGCGAACCACAGTTGACCACATGGGAGTCCAGTGACATAGCCATTACGCTAACTGCTGGCCCCAGCATTTCCATCTTTATCATCACTACGCAGTCACTGTCTTGAATGTACTGCCTAAACACAAGAGTAGGTAGCCCCACAGACACGCCCCGCACCTGGCAGGGCTGGAATGAGTCTACACCATCATCAACCTACTCTCCGTACACAGGCTCACAGATGAACCTGTGTGTTGGGGGGCCAGCTACACAACTGAGTTGTCCAATTAAATTCCACGTTCCTAACACACGTCATCAAAATCTGCTAATGCGGAGCATGCGCAGTTGTTATTGAAACTGACTGGTATCAGCCAGAAGCGGTAGCACTGAGCTCCCAGAGGAAGGTCCTGGTTCACCTCTTGAGGTCTCTTGTAAGGCTGCTGGCCCCTGGCAACGTCACCGAGGTGGGCAGTGGAGACCTCTCCCTTTATCTGGAATGGGTCCTGTTATGGTTGGTTGGTCAGGTGGGGGCTTCTGCAGCTGGGCTACATGCTGATCCTTCCTCCCCATAAATTCCCCAAGGTCCTCCCATTCTTCCTTCACACAGCTTCCCCATCCAAATGCCACCAGTTTGCTGAGCAGCCTAAGCTCTTTTTTTTTTGACAGGTTTTTGCTATAGGGCGCGTGTGCTTGCCAGACAGACAGACAGACAGAGAGACAGAAAGTGAGAAATCACCCCTCAGGGGGATGGCCATGCTGCAATCCCTTCTCCTCCATTCTCCTCTCGGGATCTTGGGTACACATGCACGTGCGCTCAGCGTGAGTTTAAGCCACCAGGTCTGGGACTCGAACCGCGGTCGACTACATGGGAGTCCAGTGACATAGCCATTAAGCTAACTGCTGGTCCCCTAAGCTCTCTGAGAAGGCAAAGGGGAACAGATTTCCTTTTTCTTCCATAGCTCTTTTGACACTGGTGTCCCCTGATCCCAGCTTCTGTAAGATTCCAGAGCACTCAGATACGGACAGCCCGCCGGCCACTGGCTGGGATGTGGCCTGTGGCTCCAGGGACCTGAGTGGGGAGAGTGTGACCTGTCTTTCCCTCAAGCCGGAGACTGCAGGGAGGAGGCCAGAGTCTGGCTCTGCTGGAGCTTCCCTGGCTGCAACGCCAGCGGAGTCCTCAGTGTGGTCTCTCTTCCAACCGGACCATTTGCGGGCACACGAGATTCTCCCAGGAGCGCTGTTGTAGGAGACCTCCCGCCCCAACCACACGCAAAGGACAATGACCTGGGACATTTGGCTCTAGGTAGGCCCATCCTGTCAGCTCAGTTCCTACTCTGGTGCCTTGTGTCATGCCCCCATCATGGCCAGGCATCCCTCCAGGGTGGCCAGTTTGTGCCTGACCCCCTAGCGTGGCGACCCTTGACTTGAAGACAGGGTCACCCGGAATCAACTGAGGGGCTACAGAGAGCCCTGTCTCCCCTCTCTGCCTCACTGCTTCCCTCCTGATCACTTCCCCTGGGTAGATGGGCCCAGGATGCTGAGCCAACCACCCCTTACATGCGATGACACACTCTCACCTCTGTGAGAGACAGAGATGTCTACCTTCCCACCTCACAGGGCCACTCAATCTCTTGGAGAATTGGCTTCGAGGGATTGGCTTTGCATTGGGTCTTTTAATGTGGCGAGTACAGTGCCTGCCCCGGAAGCAGGATCTCATCCCCAGCTGACTTTCAAGCCCCTTCTCTGTTCCCTATGGCTACGTACTCAGGCTGGTGGGGTGGAGTGAGGAGGGAAGCCTGGGGAGAGGGCTGGGGCTGTAGGCTGGGGCTGGCCTCCCTGTCCTTCTAGATCTCTCTAGAATGTGAGCGCAGGGGGCTTCTTTGTCCTGAGCTGAGTCCTAGCCACTGATTCCTGCAAGAGAGAACCTCACCCAGTGCTCCGTTCTGCTGACGGAGGCTCACGGGGAGGCTGGGAGGTCCACAGTCAAGGGGCCCACATCTGGCCCGGGACTTCTTGTCACTCGTCACACGGCAGAAGACACGGCAGAAGAGCACAGAGGGCAAAACTCACCATGCTTTTGTTTTAGTTTTAGTTGTTGTGATAGGATACATGCACTTGTCAGAGAGCTCCAGAGAGAGAGAGAGAGAGAGAGAGAGAGAGAGGGATAGAGGGAGAGAGAAAGTGAGAAATCACCCCCCGGGAGATGGCCATGCCACAACCCCTCCTCTCTCATTCTCCTTTTGGGATTCTGGGTACGTCACAACCCCTCCTCTCTCATTCTCCTTTTGGGATTTTGGGTGTGTACACACCCACACACACACACACACACACACACATCTGGTGTTTTTCAAGCCACCAGGTTCAGGGCTTGAACTGTGCAGTTGCCTACATGGTATCCAGCTGCCTCAACCACCATGCCACCGGCTGGCCCTAAAGACTCACTTTGATAACAAACCCAGTCTGGTGAGAACGAGCCCACTCTCCTGATAACGAGCCGACCCTGTGATAACAGCATTAACCACTTAGGGGAGCAGAGCCCTTGTGACCCCATCACTTCTTAAAAGTCCCATTTCCCAGCGCTATTGCATTGGGGCTACGTGTCCAACATATTGACTTTGGGGGTGACACTCAGACCACAGCTGCTGGTGGCTTGCTTAAGGCCACATGCTGTGTTCTGATGAAAGCTGTGACCAGTGTCCTGACCTCCTGCCACCCAGATAGGGACAATTTCCCAATCGTTTCTCTCTTATCCTAACATTTAGGGATGCAAAAGAAGAGCAGGGCAAGGAGTGCATTTGGGAGGTGATTCCAAAGGGCACAGAGGGAGTATGAGACAGAGAGTAAGGAGCCCATGAAGGGTGTGCTAAAAAATGTCATCTCTAGGTACCAGGGCCTTGACCCAGCTAGGTTCCCACGGGGACTGTGTAGGGTGCACTTCAGAGACGCCCCAGCAAGAGGCCAGTACTTGTCCACCCATCTTGTCCCTCATGGCTTGAGAGTCGTTCCTGGAAGTGCCCACTGTCCCTTCTACATTTGTTTAATTTGCCAGAGGGTTCATGCAATTTGACAGAGAGACAGAGAGAAACAGAGAGAGAGAAAAGAGAGAGAGAGAGAGAGAGAGAGAGAGAGAGAGAACCCTCCAACTACGGGGGATGGCCATGCTGCGACCCCTCCTCCATTTCTCCCTCCTTCTGGGCTTTGGACACGCATTCATATGTGCCTTGTGTGTTTCTCAAACGGCCTGGTCTGGGACTCGAACAGCGCCGTTGGCCATGTGGGATCCAGCCTAGGCCACCATGGTGCGGACTGGCCTGTGCCCTTCTACAGTCTGAGTGGGATGTCGCTTCGGCATCTTTACACACTCCATCTGTCCATCCTCCCTGCAGGGGCTGCCCGCACAGGTAGGCCAGGCGAGCTCTGGCAGCCAGAGCAGTCGAGGGGAAGCTCCGCATGCTCAGGGACTAACTAGAGGACTGAGGCTCGGCCTCCGCGGGTACTGAGCAGCACCAGGCCGCTTCCCTTCAGAGACTGCCCGCAAACGTAAGCAAGCCCGGGGAGCACCACGGCGCAGTTCTGTCTCCACTAGTTTCTCACGCCTGTACACCCGGGTGTATGTGCTGGGTTTCCACGAACTGAAAATCCTGGTATAACTGGCTCGCAAATCAAGAGACAGAAGCTAGGCCAGCCCTGTAGTGCATTAGTTACGCCCTGTGCAGAGGGAGCCAGATCCCATATGGCCGGCCGTGGGTGAATTTCAGCCCCGGAGGCTTGAAAGACATGCCAGACACGTGTGTGTAACCCAGATCCCTACGGGAGGGAAATTGAGGAGAAGTTGCTGTGGTGTGGCTACACAACGCTGCGGGGTACTATCTCCTTCTCCAGGGAGTGCCTGTGCTCTCTCTGACAATTGAAAGAAAGAAGAAAGAAAACGAAAGAAGGAAGTTAAAAAGAAGAAAGAAAGAGGAAGAAAAGAAAGACAAAGACAAAGAGAAAGAAAAGAAAAGAAAAGAAAAGAAAAGAAAAAAGAAAGAAAAGAAGAAAAGAAACAGGACATGGTGAGCCCCCAGAGGCCCTCTTGGCGCCTCCTTCCAGGCACAACCATCCTGAGGGTACTCTCCCTAAACCCCTGACAGCACAGGTCAGTACTGTCTGTTCTAGAACTAGAACTTTTTTTTTGGAGAGGTTTTTGCCATAGGGCATGTGCGCTCACCAGACAGACAGAGACAGAGAGACAGAGAGACAGAAAGCGAGAAATCACCCCCCAGGGGGGATGGCCACGCAGCAATCCCTTCTCCTCCATTCTCCTCTCGGGATCCTGGGCACGCACGCACACGTGCCCGGCGTGAGTTTAAGCCACCGGGTCCGGGACTCAAACCACGGTCAACTACATGGGAATCCAGCGACATAGCCATTACGCCAACTACTGGTCCCTGTTCTAGAACTTAGTAAAAACTGGACTCACATGCATCGCTTGCCCGTAGGTTCTCTACCTCCGAGTCGTGCTGGGCAGCTTCGCCCACGCTGTCGCACACGGTTGTGAAGTGTTCGCTTTCACTCCTGCCCAAGTTCGGCTCTGCGGCTGCCCCGTGAAGAGTGACCTGTCTCCACTGTGGATGGGCATGTCAGGGTCTCCAGACGGGGAGCGATGGCTACGGCTGCCAGGCACCTTCTTCTTGGAGTCTCTAGGAGGACACACGCTCTTCTCCACTGAGTAGACATTTGGGCGTGGAATTTCTGGGTCACGGGAGGTGCTTACGTTCTACTTTAGTCAGTTCTGTCAAATCGTTTTCTTCGACGACTATACTGTTTGAAACTCTCACCAATGGCAGATAACGATTTCAGTTGCTTTACTGACTCGCCCTTCGCCATTTCTTTTTTTCTTTCTTTGAGATGTTTTTGCTATAGGGCATGTGTGCTCTCCAGAAAGACAGAGAGAGAGACAGAGAGACAGAAAGCGAGAAATCACCCCCCAGGGGGGATGGCCACGCTGCAATCCCTTCTTCTACATTCTCCTCTCCGGATCTTGGGCACACAAGCACACGCGCCCAGCACGAGTTTAAGCCACCAGGTCCGGAACTCGAACCGCAGTCAACTGCATGGGAGTCCAGCGACATAGCCGTTACGCTAACTGCTGGTCCCACCCCTCGCCATTTTCATCCTGCCCTTTCTATGGTTTTAGTGGAGTGGAGCCTCAGCGCCTTCATACACTCCATCCGTTTGTCCTCCCCACAGCCCTCACCCACACTTTGCAGATGCGAATACACAGACGTGCCGAGCAGAGTCCTTTGCCCCATGTCACACCATGTGTGGGCGGCAGGATCAGGCCTGGAGCCACGCTCTCTCAGGATGCCTCCTGCTGGCTGGGGTGCACAGGCAGGGCCCGGGGAGCTGGGAGTGGACACTCACACGGATTTCTGGAACTGAAGTAGGCGGAAGGCTGCAGCTGCAGCTGCTCAGGACACTTGTCCTTAACCCTCCTCCTGT
>NW_006159958.1:3051638-3067977 GCF_000334495.1 Tupaia belangeri chinensis
GGCGATGGCTACGGCTGCCAGGCACCTTCTTCTTGGAGTCTCTAGGAGGACACACGCTCTTCTCCACTGAGTAGACATTTGGGCGTGGAATTTCTGGGTCACGGGAGGTGCTTACGTTCTACTTTAGTCAGTTCTGTCAAATCGTTTTCTTCGACGACTATACTGTTTGAAACTCTCACCAATGGCAGATAACGATTTCAGTTGCTTTACTGACTCGCCCTTCGCCATTTCTTTTTTTCTTTCTTTGAGATGTTTTTGCTATAGGGCATGTGTGCTCTCCAGAAAGACAGAGAGAGAGACAGAGAGACAGAAAGCGAGAAATCACCCCCCAGGGGGGATGGCCACGCTGCAATCCCTTCTTCTACATTCTCCTCTCCGGATCTTGGGCACACAAGCACACGCGCCCAGCACGAGTTTAAGCCACCAGGTCCGGAACTCGAACCGCAGTCAACTGCATGGGAGTCCAGCGACATAGCCGTTACGCTAACTGCTGGTCCCACCCCTCGCCATTTTCATCCTGCCCTTTCTATGGTTTTAGTGGAGTGGAGCCTCAGCGCCTTCATACACTCCATCCGTTTGTCCTCCCCACAGCCCTCACCCACACTTTGCAGATGCGAATACACAGACGTGCCGAGCAGAGTCCTTTGCCCCATGTCACACCATGTGTGGGCGGCAGGATCAGGCCTGGAGCCACGCTCTCTCAGGAGGCCTCCTGCTGGCTGGGGTGCACAGGCAGGGCCCGGGGAGCTGGGAGTGGACACTCACACGGATTTCTGGAACTGAAGTAGGCGGAAGGCTGCAGCTGCAGCTGCTCATGACACTTGTCCTTACCCTTCCTCTGATTTGCCCAGGCTTCTCTAGGGCAGGCCAAGGTGGGGTTCCCTAGAGGAGCCCCCTCCAACTCTCAGGAGCTCTGGAGGGCACATCTGCATGGTCCAGGCAGGGAGCCTCGAGATGCCATGCAGGGGTGGGGGCAGGCTACCTCAGCACTGCCTGCCCCTGCCTGTCCTGGCTGAGCCCATGACCTCCGAACCTCCCTCGCTACTCATCCATAGAATGGGCCTGGTAGCAACCCCTGCCCAAAGGGCTGGCATGAGCCTTGCATGGCGCAGGAGGGAACAGGCTTTGACTGGCTCTCTCAGCCCCTTGGGAGACCCAGAGGAGGGCCTGGTGCAGCTGGGAGGGGCTTGGGGAGCCCTCTCCAGAGTCTGTGGCATCCGGCATTCTGGGCGGGGACCCAGACATGGAGAGGAGCCTGGGATGCTGCCACCCTCCGGCCCCCTCCTCCCACATGTTGGAATATGGTTTTGTTCAGCTGGAGCCAAGCTGGAGCGGGGAGGGGAGGGGAGTTTCCGCCAAAGAGCAGGGGGAACAAGGTCCCTTTGTCTGGTCTGGGGTCTGCCTGCTCCCTAGGCCGCGGATTGTGGGTCAGATCTCAGGCTGGCCACCCAGGGGCCTCTGTCAGAGGAGAACTAAGGCAGGACAGAGAGTTATCTAGAAAGCTCGGATTGTCAGCAGCGGACATCGCACCAGAACCTGGCTCCCCTCCTCCACCCTCACGTGGGCTCCCAGGGGTCCTTGGGTCCCTCCCAGAGCTGGGTCTATGCTGCAGCCTCTCTTCTTTAACAGCCCTGCAGCACCCCTGCCACCCCGTCCTTCCTGCACAGCCGTGGAGAACTTGGAGAGCCAGTGCAGTGCGGCCGTACACCTGGGTTCCAGGTTGTCAGTGTGAGCACCATAGTCAGGGTTTAGACCCTCAGACTGTTTGCCATCCACAGGCAAAGCCTGGAGACCATGCCGATGATGACTCAGCAGTACCCTAGGTGGTCCTGGGGCTGGACAAACCCTATGGGGGTGAGGAAAAACTAGGTGGGCTTCCTGGAGGAAGTGATGTGTAGCTGAGACCTGAAGGCTAAAAAAGAAGCAGCTTGGCAAGAATATGGAACTCCTGGGGAGTGGGAGAAAGCTCCTGTCCCCTGGCAGAGCACCAACAAGAGCTGGAAGGTTGCAGAGAGCAGAGTGGGCAGCAAGCGGAGGAAGCCTGGTAGGCCTGCCGAGGAGGGAAGAATGTGAGCGGAAAGAGGCAGGAAACGGCTCCTATCGGGAACGGAAAGGCAGGCTGGAGCCAAACCACTGTAGGGCCTTGCCGGCCAGGCTGCCGGGTGTGGGCTCTACTCCGAGGCCCGTGGGGAGCCATGGAAGGCTCAAAGGCAGGGCGTCACATGGCTAGAGTGTGCTTTTGGAATCAGTGATTACGAGGAGGAAAACAACGTTTTAAGGCAAAAGATGCGAGCAGAAATTCGCTGCAGAGAAAATGCAGACGGGCCATCAATGATAGGATGCTGTCCTCAACAGTAAGGAAGACCACGTAAATGACAACCACGCCGAGACGCCAGTGCCCACCTCCTACACAGACATTGACAAGTCCTGGGGACAGGCAGGACACCTGGCAGCAGACAGTGGGAGTGTGTACAGGTGCAAACACCCTGCAACCACAGCGTGGCATGAGCCGGGGAGCTTGGACACCGCCTGCACCCTGCGCTCTCGCTCCTGGGTGCTCATGCTAGCAGACCTGTACAAATGTCACAGGGGGAGACAGGCACAAGTTATAGTAGCATTATTTGTTACATGGAAAGAAAAATCCCAGAAAGCAATCTTAGCATTTATAGACAGGGGACTCCATGGAGGGTGCTTTCAAGAATAGTTCCATATTGAAAAAAAAAATAGGGACCAGCAGTTAGTGTAATGGCTATGTCGCTGGACTCCCACGTAGTCGGCCACAGTTTGAGTCCCGGACCCGGCAGCTTAAACTCATGCCGGGTGCGTGTGCGTGCGTGCCCAAGATCCTGAGAGGAGAATGGAGGAGAAGGGATTGCGGCATGGCCATTCCCCCCTGAGGGGTGATTTCTCGCTTTCTGTCTCTCTGTCTCTCTCTGTCTGTCTGGCGAGTGCACGTGCCCTATAGCGAAAACCTCTCCCCCACCCCAAAAAAAAGAATAGTTCCATATTCTTGCCGGGCTGCTGCTTTTTTAGCCTTCAGGTCTCAGCTAAACATCACTTCCTCCAGGAAGCCCACCTAGTTTTTCCTCACCTCCCATGGGGCTTGTCCAGCCCCAGGGCCACCTAGGGTACTGCTGAGTCATCATCAGCGTATAATATCCCACTCGGATCAGTGGAATATTATACAGCACAGAAAAGAAATGAAGAACAGCTACAGGCACCGACGGGCTGTATCTTATCTCATCACTGTAATAAGGACACTGATTGGCGTTAGTCTCTCTTTTTTTTTGGAGAGTTTTTCACTATAGGGCGCGTGCGCTCGCCAGACAGAGAGAGACATAGAGACAGAAAGCGAGAAATCACCCCCCCAGGAGGGATGGCCACACCGCAATCCCTTCTCCTCCATTCTCCTCTCGGGATCTTGGGCACGCACGCACATGCACCTGGCGTGAGTTTTAAGCCACTGGGTCTGGGACTCGAACCGCGGTCGACTACATGGGAGTCCAGCGACATAGCTATTACGCTAACTGTTGGTTCCCTGGCGTTAGTCTCTTAATAGCACATTCTGAAACAGCCTGAACTAAACAGATGAGTCGAATGAACACAGAGAGGTGGTGAAACTTTTGAGGAACCTTGGGGCAGCTGTGCACTTGGGGAGGAGCCCAGGAGAAAATCTCACGGGACCCCCTTAGCTGTGAAAACGCATAACCAGCGTCTGTTTCAGGGCTCTTGTCAAGCCCTCCTGCAGGCTAGCGTTTTTGCAATGGGTGTAACCTGCTTGTTTTATTATTAGTCACCAACCGCGGGCGACTTGCGTTCCCACTATGTCTGGAATATTTCCACCTCAGCGTGCCTCCTGGCCTCTGCTACTCGGACTGGTATGAGCCAATGACCTTGAGAGATCTCGTTATCTCTGGGCTCTGATTAGCTGGATTAAGAAAGCTTTCATGGCTAAGAGCCAATCACATGTGATGAAATCCCCTTGCGCCTGTTGGAGAATTTTAAAACGGGGGGCCAGCTGGCAGTATGGCAGTTAAGGAGCTGGATCTTACATGGCTGACCGTGTAGTTCGAGAGCCGGACGTGGTGGCTTCATACACAATCTGGCCCGGTGTGTGCGCGCGCACGCCCAAATCCTGATAGAAGAGACGAGAAGGGATTGCGGCATGAGTGTCCCCCGCAGAGGGTGCTTTCTTACTTTCCCTTACTCTCTCTGTCTCTATCTGGCAAGCTCGCATACCCTCTGGCAAATTTTTAAAAACGTGTTAAATAAATGTCTGACAGTATCTGATTCTAACAGAGAAGAGACCCATCTCAAAATCAGGGTTGCAAATTCACTCATCCTGTCGGAGGGCCATTCACGGGATCCTCTCCAACATCTGGTAACAACTCTCCATTTCCACCTTGAAGTGTGGGAAAACAAAACAAAAACCAAAAACCCCTCGGGCTCTGGGAGACACGTGACCTGAGCTGAGGTCACAGCAGCAAGCATGAGACACAGAAGGCAGCTTCCTCCAGGCAGGCGTACGGTTAGTGAGCAGTGAAGCTGGGACCCAGACCCAGGCAGCCTGGTTCCAGAGTCTGCTTGTAACCATGCGCTCCCTCAGCCCCATAAGGATGGATGGTGGCCGCTGAGGCCATGTTCTGACTGGGGGTCAGTGTAGGTGGGGACACGGGGTGTGGTGCTAAGACTGGGCCCGTATTCCGAGTATGTCAGGAGGCCAGGGCTGGACAGACAGATGGAGATTAAGGCATACCTCTTCGGAGACTTCTCTGTTGATGGGGGCTGGGCCAACTGGCCACAGCTGGGAGGACACACGCCCTCGCCTGCTGCCTTATCAGGGCCTTAAGGAGGCTGGAAGGAGGAAGAGCTGATGTTGACTCCAGTGGAAAGTTGAATGGGTTGGAAAGAGACCAGAGGGCAACTCAGTGCAGAGTCCCCAACAGCCAGGCAGGCCTGCAGAGGGGTTCCCATAGGGCCCAGCCCCAAGCCAGGTGGCTCTGCATCTCAGTGTGTGCTGCTTGGTCCATCACCCAGGTAACTACACCTCATGTTATCTGGAGTCTAAAGGCTGGAATCTGGAAGGTGAAGCTTCTCTAAGGACCGAGCAGACCACCTGTGCTCAGGCCCTGGTGCAGCCTGGGAGACAGACAAGCTGAGCTGGCCCAGAGAGTTGGAGGAGCTTGCGTAACAGAGCCTGGAGATGAGCAGCCTTGGGACCCTGCTGAGGAGAAGCAGTGGGTTTAGACCAGAGCAGAGGGCTGGAAACCCAGAATGGGGGCCACCTCCCTCTGCAAGACTTTTTGCTTAACGCCCAGATTTGCCCAGGAATGGAGAGTGTTGCCTTCCCACTCCACAATCCCGTTCTTGGCTCCTTCCTCTCTGTTCATCTGGGGCAAGAGACTAGGGCTCTTCCCACCCAGGCAAGGGGCTTTTCTGGACCTTTCCTCCCCAGCATTCCTATGGCCCTGTGATGCCTAAGATGTTTAGAACTGGAAGAGGAGAAGGTATCGAACTTGCTAAATTGGAGGAGCAGGTATCAAACTGCTAGGCTGCAGCCCTGGACAAACGCTCTGAACCTACAGGCCTAGACAGAAGAGCCTGAGAATCCGGGAGGCTAAGGAACGTACTCAAGCTACTCAGTGGAGGAGGAAATACCTGGATTTAGCTCCCAGATCAGCCGTCTCTGAGCCTCAGTTTTGTCACCTGTGAAATGGGGACACAGTGTTTAACCTCCCACGTGGTGGAAAGGATTGCAAGAGAGAGGGTCCTACGAGAGCTTTGTGAACTGCACAAGACAGTAACTCTCTGAATTACTGTTTTTCTCACTGCACTCTGAGTCTGCCCAGAAGCCTGCAGTGCTTTGTCAAGTTAGGCTTAGATGTGGAGGAAACTGGGGTGGAGTTGTGGGGAAGCAGCAGGCAGCGGCAGAAGAGGCTTGGATAGCAGTGTAGCTCTGACACGTGTGCTGGGAGGGGAGGGAGAAAGTCAGGAGGAAGCTCCCAGCACCTCATCCTGGGTGCTGGGGGGAGGGAAGGCTCTGGATCTTCTTGCTGCTGTGGAGGTGGCCTGGGTCTCGCCAGGATGTTCCTGCATTAGGAGCTGCTGAGAGTGGCTTAATAGTGGCCTCAGCTCAAATGTGACGGTAGATCTGCAGAGGTGATGAGTCACCTATGCTGCTCAGAGCGGGGGACCTCAGGGATGTACTTTTTTTTTTTTTTTTGGAGAGATTTTCGCTATAGGGCGTGTGCGCTCGCCAGACAGACAGAGAGAGACGTAGAGACAGAAAGCGAGAAATCACCCCCCAGGGGGGATGGTCACGCCGCAATCCCTTCTCCTCCATTCTCCTCTCGGGATCTTGGGCACGCCCGCACACGCGCCCGGCGTGAGTTCTAAGCCACCGGGTCCGGGACGCGCACCGCGGTCGACTACGTGGGAGTCCAGCGACATAGCCATTACGCTAACTGCTGGTTCCCCAGGGATGTACTTTCAAGGCCACCATAGTCATCACTGTCCGAAACTATCAATACTCAAGAAACGGTTGACACAAGCCCTGTGGGTAGGTCATTTACAGCCTCGAAGGCCGAGGTTTGTTCTATAAATAGCAATGTATTTTCTCTTCTCTCACTCCTAGACCCGGAGCTTCCTTGTTACTGGAATTACTGGAAACTTCTACACCGCAGCAAGGCATTGTGATGGAGGGCCAGCCACCACCTGTGTGGCACGGGTGACGAGAAGGGCAGCAGTTAGCGAGTGGATGGAGGGATGGGTGGGCGAATAGGTGTGTGGGTGGGTGGATGGGTGGGTGGATGATAGCTGAGTGCGTTGGCGGTTGGGTGAATGGATGGGTGGAGGATTAACTGGTTGGCTGGGTAAGTGGAGAAAAGAACTGGAAGAGAATATAGGTAGCTATCTATTTTTATCTTAGAGTGGGGGAAGCTTTTCTTTTTCTTTTTCTATTTTTAGGTTTTTGCCATAAGGTATGTGTGTTTGCTAGAGAGAGACAGAGAGGGAGAGAGAGAAAGTGAGTAATCACCCTCCAGGGGGGATGACCACACCACGATCCCTTCTCCTCCATTCCGCTCTTGAGATTTTGGGCATGCACTCACATGCCCCCAGTGCAATTGTCAAGCTGCCGGGTCCAGGACTAGAACTGTGGTTGGCCATGTGGGAATGCAGTGCTTTAACCACCATGCCACATGCTGGCCCTGAAGGAAGCTTTTCCTAAGCACAACCACAAATCCCTGATCATACACACAAAATAGACTGGTAGGTCTGTCTACACTGAACTGAAAAACTTCTCTTTTTAATTGGCAGAGAGAGAACGAGAGAGAAAGCACCCTCTAGTGGGGCATCGTCACGCCCGCCACACTCCCTTCTCCTCCATTTCTCCATCCTGGTGGAATTTGGGTCATGCCTGCATATGCACCCAGTGTGCTTTTCAGGCTGCTGGGGCTGGGATGCAAACCGTGGTTGGCCATGTGGGATCTGACTCTCCTAACCAGCAGGCTACAGTTCCAGCTCCAAATGGTAAAAATTCCATATGTAAAAAAATACCTAACCAAGGTTAAAAGAGAGGTTTCTGCAGCATATACTCGTAGAGTAAAGGTCAACTTGTCTACTTTGCAAAGAAGTCTTATAAGTTTATTAAGATAAAAACGAACACTTCAGTGAAAAGATGAATGAAGGGAACCAGCAGTTAGCGTAATGGCTATGTCGCTGGATTCCCACGTAGTCGACCGCGGTTCGCGTCCCGTACCCGGTGGCTTAGAACTCATGCTGGGCGCGCGGGTGTGTGCGTGCCCAAGATCCCGAGAGGAGAATGGAGGAGAAGGGATTGCGGCGTGACCATCCCCCCTGGGGGGTGATTTCTCACTTTCTGTCTCTATGTCTCTCTCTGTCTGTCTGGCGAGTGCATGCGCCCTATAGCAAAAACCTCTCCAAAAAAAAAAAAATATGAATGAAGAATATGTGGGTGTGGTCTCAGAAGAAATGCGAATGGCCAGTCGACATGTAAGCAGATGGGCAACATTCACAGTCCTTTCTGCGAGCTGACGGGGAATGTTTGAGGTGGTGGGTAGGTTTATTACCCTGATGTCATCATTACACACTATTTGCATGTATTGAAAAATTACACCATGCTCCCTAAGTGCGTACAACTACTACATGTCGGTTAAACGTTATTTAACGAAGACAATGAAAAAGTTTTACAAAATAAAAAGAGAGGCAATAAATAATACTTTAAAAAAGATGGTCAACTTCAAAGAATGAAGTATCTTTTTGTATTTTTTATTTTTTTGAGAATTTTTTGCTATAGGGCACGTGCACTCGCCAGAAAGACAGAGAGAGACAGAGAGACAGAAAGTGAGAAATCACATCCAGGGCGTATGCCCACACCATAATCTCTTCTCCTCCATTCTCCTCTTGGGATCTTGGGCACACATGCACATATGCCCGGCGTGAGTTTAAGCCACCGGGTCCTGGACTCAAACCATGGTCAACTACATGGGAGTCCAGAGACATAGCCATTATGCCAACCGCTGGTCCCTCTGAAGTACTGTTTTTACATAAAAGATTGGGAGGCTGGTAATACCCAGTGGTGGTGAATATGGGAAGATAAACACTGCTGTGGTATAGGTAGGAGGAAATTTACACAACTTTCTTGGGGCTCTTTGGAAATATATATCGAAAGCATCTAAAAATATAAATGCCCTTTGCCCTTGCAACCTCTTGTAGGTAGACAATGTCTGGAAATACAGATACAAGGATATTCTTTATTTTCTTATGTTTAATTTCCAGAGGGCACCTGCACTGGCCAGAGAGAGACAGAGAGACTGAGAGGAAGAGAGTGAGGGAGAAAGCACTCTTTAGTGGGGTGTGGTCACACAGCAATCCCTTCTTCTCCCTTTCTCTATTCTATTGGGATTTGGGATGTGCACGCACACACACTCACACACACACACACACACACACACACACACACACACACACATGCCCTGTGTGTTTTTCAAGCTACCAGAGCTGGGATTTGAGGATTTGAACCATAGTTGGCTGTGGGATCCAGCTCCCTTAACCACTAACTTATGGGGCCAGTCCAATACAAGGATATTCTTCAAATCACTATTTATAACAACAAAAATAATTGGGTATGATCAATGGGGCATCGGATAGATAATCAGTGTACAGCTGTTGATAGTGGCTATATCGTTGTATCTTATTAATAGAAAAAATGACCGCAATATATTAGAAGAAAAAAACATGGAGCAGAAAACAACGTTCACTAGAAGCTGATCGTAGCTGGCGCACACACATGTGTACATATGTGTAAAACAAAAGTGTTTGGAAGAGAGTCTGGGGAAGACAGATTAGCTGGTATTGTGTGTTTTCTATCTTGTTTGTTAAGATCAAGGTCAGCCTCTCATTTTACAGATGGAGAAACTGAGGCTCAGAGTGGGCAAGAGACTGGCTGGGGCCAGGTCTCCTGTCTCTAGACTGTCTTTGTTGTCCTGGCCCTCTTTCAGCTAGTATCCCCTTGGGGGTTTACTGGATGGCCTTAGGCAAGTCCTTTTCTTCTCTGGGGTGCTCCAAGAGGGAAGGGACTCTGAGGCCTCACAGCTGACTTTTCCAGCCCTCTGTGGGGAGGGCGTCCCAGCCTCTGAGCTCAGTGCCCTTCCCTCTCAACGTTTCACCCTTCTAGCAGAGATGACCCTAAACAGCAAGGTTAGGCCAAGTCTTGTCTAGGGTGACCAGAACTTCTTACAAGCGCCAGAAACTGGATTACGCCATGGGAGGGATAGGCTTAGTGAGTCATGAGTGAGCCGGGACACGGGGGGTAGGGGCTGACTGTTCCCAGACAGGAGGCATGAGGCCAGGCAACTCTCCTGGAAGAAGCTTGGGAAAGTTGGGAGAAACCCTAGAGTGGAAGAAAAATTGTAACGCTCCCTCCACCCCAACTCCTCTCTTCCTACCTCCTGCTCCATGCACTTTAGCCCTTGTTGTTCTGCCAAGGGCCACCCTGTCCCTGTTCACAATCCTGCGTGAGGGGAACCTACTGTCTCACTGTGATGCTCCATGCCTTCTACTGGAAAGGCGGGGAAAAGGTGCCCACTCTGGGAGCTGGCAGGTGGGACAGTGGGTAAGACACTGGACTCCCACATGGCTGGCTGTGGTTCGAGTCCTGGACCTGGCGGCTTGCTTTCTCACTTTCCCTCTTTCTCTCTGCTTCCCTCTTGTGAGTTAAAATGATAAATAAATAAATAAAACGGGATAAATAATTCTTAAAAACACAAAATGTCTACTCTGGACTCAGACTGCTCTGGGCAGGCTCTTGCTATGCCATTGAGTCTCTGTCCATAAAGTGGAGGCAATAATTTCTAGCACCTCTAGGATTGTTCAGATAATGAAATAAATTAGGCTATGTAAGGAGCAGATCGAAACCTGTGGAGGGGCTGGATGATGACAGTGGTAAAACACAGCGTTCCTCGAACTTGACCATACCGGAAGGTTCTGGGCTCACATCTGGGACCTCCTCCGGTGAGGGAGGGAGGGGTGTGCCCAAGATCAGAGCTGGCTGAGGTTGGGGGTGGAGGGCAGCATCGGGCCCCTGTTGGGGGGGTGCTATCTCTCTGTCTCTCTTGCTCATAAAATAAATAAATAAACTTAAAAAAGTGCTGGGCACTCAGTATACGGTTAACAGATATGTTTACTTTTTCATTTAATCACTGTCCCCCTTATTTAAGGCAAGTCATCCTTGGAGGGTCTGGACACCATAGGAAATGGACCTCCAGGGGCCAACGCTCATGTCCGAAGGGGCTTGGGACATCCAGGTTCTGCCCTTAGTAGGGAATGTTGCCTCTGTGAGACAAACTCTCTTAGCCAAGGCTCTTGGGTAATAGAATTTGAGTACAAGAAACCCAACTCCAACAGGCTGGGCCCCCATAGGGTTATTTATTTATTTTGGAGAGCTTTTTGCTATAGGGCACGTGCATTCACCAGAAAGACAGAGAGAGACAGAGAGACAGAGAGCGAGAAATCACCCCCCAGGGGGGATTGGCCATGCCGCAATCCCTTCTCCTCCATTCTCCTCTCGGGATCTTGGGCACGCACGCACACACACCCGGCGTGAGTTTAAGGCACCGGGCCCAGGACTCGAACCGCGGTTGACTACATGGGAGTCCAGCGATATAGCCATCATGCCATCTGCTGGTTCCCCGAAGGGTTATTTGTTAGCTCACGTAACTGAAGAATCCGAGGGTGGGCAGACTTGAGATACAGCGGTAACTGGGTGCTCACCTGTGACGTCATCAGCTGTGTCTCTCTTCGCCTCATCGCACACTGCTTTCCTCTGAGCTGGTTTTACTCTTGCAGCTTCCCATAAGAGGTGGCCTCCAAGCCACAGGCTCACACCCACAGCTGGGCGACATGGCAGAAAGAGCATCTGCCATAGCTGCAGTGCAGGGCCCTCACGTGAGTCACCTGGCCTCCCCAGAGCCAACCACTGTGACTGGAGATGGAACCCTCCAGAGGCCACCCTGGATCATGAGTCCACCAAGCAGGGGAGTGTCAGCTCCACCTGAAGGAGCCACGTGGGCCCAGAGGAGAGAAGAGAGTTCTGCAGAAGAAGGGGTTCAGGGGGCATGGATGGGCAGAAACCACAGATGTAGACCCACAAATCTTCCCGGAGGGCTCTGAAGCAGGGAGCTTTGTAGGAGACTGAAGCACACGCCGCGTCTCTGACCTCACGCGAGCCACCCTGTGAGGTGAGAGGGGGTTCTTAGTCAGATGCAGGCTCGACGGCTGTAACAGGAGACCTGGGGTTTAACCAATGGCAGCTCCAGGGACACCTTCCATGCACGTGTGACTTCACCTGTAAGGGACTTCGAAAAGTGCATGGGAAATGGAATAAAAGGATGAGTTTGTTTTTGGTGAAAAATGTAGCAATTCCATGCAGAGTTTTTTATTTATTATTTTACATTTTCGGTAAAATATTATTATTATCTTTTTGGGGGGAGAGGTTTTTGCTATAGGGTGCATATGCTAGCCAGAAAGACAGAGAGAGACAGAGAGACAGAAAGCAAGAAATCATCCCCCGAGGGAATGGCCACACCGCAATCCCTTCTCCTCCATTCTCCTCTTGGGATCCTGGGCATGCACGCACACACACCTGGGGTGAGTTTAAGCCACCAGGCCTGGGACTCGAACCATGGTCGCCTATATGGGAGTTCAGCTTCATAGCCATTATGCTAACTGCTGGTCCCTTCAGTGAACTTTTGGACAACTCCTTGTACAAGATTGCTGCTTCCAGCCAGCCAGAGGAAAAGGGAAGGGTGAGCATATTCTTCCCTTTCAGGGCAGGAGCCAGAAGTTGGCTGTGTCACTTCTGTTTCTAACCAATGGTCCCAAACATTCCTGGTCCTACTTAGCTGCCAAGGGCACTGGGAATGGCGTCTTACCCACGTAGCCATGTGTCCACCAAACACTTCCACGGTTAACGTTGCTTACACAAACAGTGGGGCCACCGCGGATGGAAAGCTGGGGAACATTCTTTTCTTTTTTTGAGAGTTTTTTTTTTTTTTTTTTTTTTTTTTTTTGCTATAGGGGGCGTGCGCTTGCCAGACAGAGAGACAGAGAGACAGAAAGCGAGAAATCACTCCCCAGAGGGGATGGCCATGCCGCAATCCCTTCTCCATTCTCCTCTCGGGATCTTGGGCATGCACGCATATGCGCCTAGCGTAAGTTTTAAGCCACCGGGTCTGGGACGCGAACCGTGGTCGACTACGTGGGAGTCCAGCGACATAGCCATTACACTAACTGCTGGTTCCCAGGAACAGTCTTGGTATAAGGTAACCAAGCAACTTTCCATTGGCTGGAGAAAGTGTTTGAAGACGGAAGGAAGGGATGTGAGCGGTAAAGAACTGGATAGGCAGTTGGGGGTCCAGACCAGAGAGGCCCAAGGACCGACTTGCCCGCAGTGGCCCTCGGCTGCCCTCTGGCTTGGGGATGAGCAGACTGGCACAGTAGCCCACACTTGAGTGGAGTCACAGAGGAAGAGACCTACCCTGGCCTGGGATTCTGAGCAGGAATCTCTATCCCCATGAGGTCTAGAAGGGAATGTGGGTGGCCTCAGGGGCTCTAGCTGGGGACACCTCCTTGTTCTCATAGACACCTCACCTTTGTGGAGGGGCAAAGTCAGAAGAAGAAGGCCAGAGGGCGGCCCTGGAACTGGGGTTTTCAGCTGGGGATTACAGGAAAAAAACCAAATCAATGTCTGTCTTCACGCTCTGGACACTGGATTTAATTGTTCTAGAGCAGAGTCTGGGCACGGGCATTCGAGAACACACGAATATTCCTCAGGTGACTTCAGGATGCTTGTTCTGAAGCTGGGATCTGGGGCGGGCTGCCCCGAGTCTTTCTTAAGCAGTAGGATCACAGTTTTAAGTTCTGTGGGGGAGACCCAGGCCCCCATTCAAGGAGTGGGCAGCCCCAGGCTGCCGGCATTTCAGGAGTGCAGAGAGATTTGGGACCCTGAGGCTGGGTCTCTTCCCTCTAAGCGATATGTCCCAGGGACATTATAGCAGATCTCTCCCCCTCTGAACCACTCTAGTGAGTTTAGGTTGTTTGCAAACAACAGGAGACACTTAATCCAGGACTTACACTCTGTGCTAGGTGCCGCTCTAAGCATCTTAACTTCAGAACAACCCTGCAAGGCAAGACCTGTTTTATAGCCGACACTGAGGCCAGAGGGCTGAGGCCAGCCAGAGGAAAAGGAATGGTTGCATAGGGAGGATGAGAATTTAAACCAAGGCCATCTGGTCCCAAGCTCCTTGCATTTTTTCTTTTTTCTTTTTTTTTTTGAGAGTATTTTTTGTTATAGGGCGTGTGCGCTCACCAGAAAGACAGAGAGAGACAGAGAGACAGAAAGCGAGAAATCACCTCTCAGGGGGGATGGCCACGCCACAATCCCTTCTTCTCCATTCTCCTCTTGGGATCTTGGGCATGCACGCACATGTGCCCGCCGTGAGTTTAAGCCAACAGGTCCAGGATACGAACTGCTGTCGACTACCTGAGAGTTCAGCGACATAGCCATTACACTAACTGCTGGTCCCTCCTTGCATTTTTTCTGATGCCAGGACTGAGGCTTAGCCCTCACCCTCTGAGGATACCTAGATCCAGGGTGCCCAGCAAACCTTCTCTTCTTCACCTGGGCTGGCCAGGTAGTGTAGGTGAGCCCCAAGCCCACCGGCCCTGGCGCCTCGGTGCCCAGGAGCTGGTGCGATTGTCACTGATGTAAATAATCCGGCTGCCCGCGGTGACCATTCTGTTTCAGCCTTATCAGCCTGAAACTTCCTCTAACCGTGTGTCGGCCAGGCTGGGGGCCCCAAATTCCTGGTGGGTGATGTGCACTCTGTGATAACGGCCCTGGCAAGGATCCGAGGGGACGGCCGCCTTGACGCATCTCTGGCTCGGATAACGGAGGACAGGAGAAGTGTCTCTGCTTTATCTTGTGGAAGGCCAGCCAGGCCTTGGCTCTGTGGGCTGTGGGCTGAGCCTGATCTCAGCTCTTTCCCAGACCTGGGACCTGCAGGGGGAAGGGAGCTTATCAGAGGACACGGTTGCCCAGGGTCTCACTGCCTGGCACCTTCCCTCATGAACAGAGGGAGGAATCAATCTGTTAGTCGTTCTTCACATATTTATTGCGCCCTCCCTCAGGTCAAGCCCCGTTCAAAGTACTTTTAAAAGTTTTTATTTTATATTCAATTTTACTTATTAGTATTATTTTAAAAAATTGATCAGAGAGAGGGAAAGTGAGAAAGCAAGCCACCAGGTCTGGGACTCGAACCATGGTTGGCCATGTGGGAATCCAGCACCTTACCCTGCCACCTGCTGGCCCCTCAAAGTGCTTTATTTTTTCTTTTTTTGAGAGGTGTTTGCTATAGGGCACATGCACACACCAGAAAGATAGAGAGAGACAGAGAGACAGAAAGCGAAAAATCACCCCCCAGGGGGGATGGCCACGTCGCAATCCCTTCTCCCTTCTCCTCTCGAGTTCTTGGGCACGCATGCACACGCACCTGGTATGAGTTTAAGCCACCGGGTCCGGGACTCGAACTGCGGTCAACCACATGAGAGTCCAGCGACATAGCCATTACGCTAACTGCTGATCTCCTCAAAGTACTATTATATTTTGATTCACTTGCTCTTTCTAACAAATCCTTGGGCTAGGTCTTGATGCTATGATCGTTTTACAGTTCCCCTCGAGTTGCAGAGAGGGGAAGCAACTTACCCAAGGACGCAGGCGTGTGGTGAAGTTCTTAACCACCAAGCTAGCCGTGTAGTCACCTCTAAGTGAGTAGGAGAATGTCGAGTCTCTGGGGAGGAGGCAGCAGGGTAACAGGGTGGAGAGCGGCAGCTGCTACCTCAGCTATAGTCTGGAGAGGGCATGACTGGCGGGGACATTTCAGCTCTATCTCAATGCAAGGAAGAGCAGCCATGAGGATGCGGGGGGTGGGGGTGGGGGGGACATTCCAGATACAGGGAGCAGGGACAAAGGGCCTGGGGGAGAACAAGCTCTGGTGTAGAAAAAAACCCAGAAAGCAGAGGCCTCCTCCTAGGGGGAAAGCCGGAACAGACCAGGCCAGGGCTCCGTCCCTCCAGCCCTCCCCACTCACCTGTAGGCAGCCTTGTCTGAGTCGCTGGGCCCTTCTCAGCCTCACCTCCTCCCAGCTGTGTGACCCCGGGCAGGTGGCTTTTCTGCTCTGTGCCTCTGTTCTTGCCTGCCTCTCCCATGTCCCGGGCTACAGGGAGGCCCCTGGGGTGGGGATGGGGCACACATATGGCTACTCCCCAGATGTGACGTGTAGACTGCCAAACCACGTGTCTCTAGACAGGGAGAGCGGGTAGTTCTGAACCTTGGATCCTAAACAGCACAAACCCAAGAATGACAGAGACACAGAGACCAAGAGACAGAGTTAGAGAGACAAACCGTCATTAAAACAGAGGTGGAGGGACTAGCAGTTGGCTTCATGGCTATGTCGCTGAAATCCCATGCAGTTGACCGCGGTTTGAATCCCGGACCCGGGGCCTTAAACTCATGCGGGGCGCGTGTGCGTGCATGCCCAGGATCCTGAGAGGAGAATGAAGGAGAAGGGATTGCAGCATGGCCATCCCCCTGGGGGGGGGTGATTTCTCACTTTCTGTCTCTCTGTCTCTGTCTTTCTGGTGAGCGCACGCACCCAATAGCAAACGTCTCTCAAATAAATAAATAAATAAATAAATAAATAAAAAGAGGTGGAGACACAGAAAGAGACACAGCATATTGAGGAGACAGTCTGAGGGAAGA
>NW_006159958.1:3068084-3070285 GCF_000334495.1 Tupaia belangeri chinensis
TGCTCCCTCAGCTATAGTCGGGAGAGGGCATGACTGGCGGGGACATTTCAGCTCTATCTCAATGCAAGGAAGAGCAGCCATGAGGATGCGGGGGGTGGGGGTGGGGGGGACATTCCAGATACAGGGAGCAGGGACAAAGGGCCTGGGGGAGAACAAGCTCTGGTGTAGAAAAAAACCCAGAAAGCAGAGGCCTCCTCCTAGGGGGAAAGCCGGAACAGACCAGGCCAGGGCTCCGTCCCTCCAGCCCTCCCCACTCACCTGTAGGCAGCCTTGTCTGAGTCGCTGGGCCCTTCTCAGCCTCACCTCCTCCCAGCTGTGTGACCCCGGGCAGGTGGCTTTTCTGCTCTGTGCCTCTGTTCTTGCCTGCCTCTCCCATGTCCCGGGCTACAGGGAGGCCCCTGGGGTGGGGATGGGGCACACATATGGCTACTCCCCAGATGTGACGTGTAGACTGCCAAATAACGTGTCTCTAGACAGGGAGAGCGGGTAGTTCTGAACCTTGGATCCTAAACAGCACAAACCCAAGAATGACAGAGACACAGAGACCAAGAGACAGAGTTAGAGAGACAAACCGTCATTAAAACAGAGGTGGAGGGACTAGCAGTTGGCTTCATGGCTATGTCGCTGAAATCCCATGCAGTTGACCGCGGTTTGAATCCCGGACCCGGGGCCTTAAACTCATGCGGGGCGCGTGTGCGTGCATGCCCAGGATCCTGAGAGGAGAATGAAGGAGAAGGGATTGCAGCATGGCCATCCCCCTGGGGGGGGGTGATTTCTCACTTTCTGTCTCTCTGTCTCTGTCTTTCTGGTGAGCGCACGCACCCAATAGCAAACGTCTCTCAAATAAATAAATAAATAAATAAATAAATAAAAAGAGGTGGAGACACAGAAAGAGACACAGCATATTGAGGAGACAGTCTGAGGGAAGAGTGAGAGACTTCTGAGAGACGGAAGGAGAGACAAAGACCATCGGAATGAGACACCAAGAAACACAGAGAAAGAATGAGTCACAGTGTCAGAGACCAAGGGCAAGAAGCAAAGACGGAGTGACTAAGAGAAGATAAGAGAGTAGGCAATGTTCTGAATGCCAGTAAGGGGCGATGTGGTGCCTGCCCTATGGCGAAACCCTACGGAGGCTGGAGGGTTGCGGCATCGAGTCCATCTCCCTCTCTCTCTGTCTCTCTAAATGCCAGCAAGTCATGCATTTTCAAATAAGGTGGTCTTATGCCATGTGAATTTTACTGCAATAAAAAAAGAGGGACAGAGACTCAGACAAGCTAGTGAGACAGAGATGGAAGCCTCTGCTTGGGCCCGGCTGGCCTTTGGGGTGATAAGTTGGGGCTGGGGAACAGACTTGGGTGTCTGGTCCCTCTGCCAGAGCCCAGGTCTGGGGGCCCAGGTGGATCCGGGCCAGTGGCCCTCCACCTGGGCGTGCTGGTGTGGGAATGTTGGCTTTGGCCAGGCCTTTGGGTTTTGCTCGGTCAGTTTTGAGCCCCTGGCCAGGAGGCAGCTCCTTGCTATCCGCCAACTCCTGGGCAATGGCACTGAGTCTGCCCACTGCAGATTGTCACAAGCGGGGCCCAGATGCAGGGTGTCGGAGCAGGACAGGCGGAGTGACATTGCCTGCCGGGCCCTGTGCTGGGGCGCCAGGGTTCTCCCTGTCTCCCCAACAAAAGGGGGTTAACCCATTGAAGAAGTGAGGAGGCTGGGCCTGGAGAGGTCAAGGGGCATGGCTGGGTCGCACAGGGGCCACCGACTGTAACCCTAGATTGTCCCAAAGCCTGGTCTCAGAACCGCCGCCAAGACCTGCAGCGGTGATGGGGCTGCAGGCTAGCCGGGTGTTCCCAGAATCCCCCAGAGGAAGCGAGCGGGTGGGAGGCTGGGTCTCGGCTGGGACTCTTGGCAGTTTTGCACCCCGGACCCTAGAGTCCTCACTACGTGCCTGAGGTTGCCGGATCCGCCTTCCAGGTGGGAACAAGGGGCTGAAGGATCAAAGCCCCCAGCCCACTGACGACAGTGTCAGATCCAGAACGCAGAACGTAGACTGGGCTGGGAGAGGGGTGCAGGGAGGGCTCTGGGCTCCGGGACGCACACGCTGGGTGGCCTCGGGCCAGCGAGGCCACCTCCGGGCCGGGGCTTGTGCATCTCCGCCAGGAGTGAGCGCTGGGCTCGGCCCCCTCGCGGCTGGCGGCGCAGACCCC
>NW_006159958.1:3070539-3071903 GCF_000334495.1 Tupaia belangeri chinensis
GCCGCTGCTCACGCCTCCACCCGCGACGCGGGTCCCCGGGGTCTCTGTCTCCCAGGCCAGTCTGCGGAGACCGCGCCGGGCCCCATTGCACAGATGCAGGCATTGAGGCGGGCTCGGGTTGGGGACCGAGGAACCTGAGGGCAAGATCCCCCAGCAGCCGAGCCTGCTGCCTCCCGTCCTGTCCGGTGGGTCCCGCAGCGCTTTCCCCTGCCCTAGTTGGCCATGGCCTGCCAGCGCTCCCTCCTCCTTAGCCTTGCCCCACTGCCACCCGGAGGCCTCTCCGCTATGGAGACCGGATCGCCACCCCAGAGCAGGAAGACCGCCTAGCCTGGCAGCACCCGCCATCAGCCCCTCCTCCCCTTCCATGCACACACTCACACCAGCTTTGGAAGTGTCTTAGCTCTGCAGACGCGCACCCACCGTCCCAGGCACACCGTGCCCCAGGGTTTCAGTCACAGCTCAGACCCTCCACCCGGAGTCCAGATGCTCTCTCCCATGCTGGGGCCCCACACACTCATCTCTCTCACACATCCCTTTTGCACACACATGCTTCACACACACGTGCCTCGCATGTGGGTGTCCCTCAGATACACACGCCTCTCTGTCAAACAGTCGTGTCTGCTGATCACGTGAGCCTAACATGCACACACACGTCTGCCACACAAGATGCCTATCATACCCATGTCTTCATCACGTGTGTGTGTGCGTGTCTGTACGTAACACACACATGCCTGTATATACCCAGAGTCACAAAGTAACCCACGCTTGCAGCCTGCATGCATCGTGAATTCCGCATGCAGGATCATACCCACCTAGAGCATCCTGGTGGTCCTGAGCACCCCGGTACTCCCAGCACGTTGTGGGCACAGTCCTCCCCACCGTCCTGGGTGGGGTGGGTGCAGGAGTCCTAGGAGGAGGGAGGCAGAGGGGAGGGGGTTTCTCTTTCTGAGTGCCTTGCTTTGACGCCTGGGCTGAGGCTTGCCCTCCAGGTGGGCCTGACTCCTCACCACCCTTTCTGCATCTTCTCCCCTACTTCTGCTCCAGTCTCCCCACTAGGAGGGGTCACAAGGTCCCGTCCCATCCCAGCCTTGTGGAAGCCCCTTGGATCTGAGCTAGCAGGTGTGTGTTTGGGTGCTTGTGTATACCCAGGGCCCCCTGGAGAAGGGTGCTGGCCCACATCCCAGAGATGCCCTTAGGAGCCCGGCGTCAGCTGGGGAAGCGTTCTGGTGGGCTGGTAGGGAGTGGAAGGTGGTGCATAATCAGGGCTGGAGAACAGAGCGAGGTGGTCTTCCTGCTCTGGGGTGGTGACCTGGCTGAGTCACGCCTTCCTTAGGTGCGCTGTGCGGTGAAGACTCTGCAGCTAG
>NW_006159958.1:3071934-3082932 GCF_000334495.1 Tupaia belangeri chinensis
ATGAGGGCTGTTGCCCCGGGTGCTCCCTGGGCGTCCTGGCCTCCCCTGCAGTCTCCAGAGCTGTGTGATTGGGAGGTGGGCAGAGGACGAAGTCAAAGAAGCTCCTTCTGGAGGCAGCAAACCTGCCAGCTCTGGCTGGGGCTGGCCCTGCGTGTTTTGTTTGGCATTCCCTGTGTTATTATTATTTTAAACAATTTAATTAGCTGCCGGCGTTTACAAATGGGCAGGTTTCACATCAAAGTCCGGATTTCCGTCTTCTCTTGAAAAATCACCAAGTCCGGCAGTTCAGGCCCTGCATCCCTTTGTGCGCCCATCAGTGGGGGCACCTATCTGCTGCCCTTGGGGGTGGGGCAGGAGCACATTCCTTGGGTCCTTGGAAAAGCCGTGATGCATTTTTGCATAGAAAAATAGGTCATGACTTTTGTGACGACCTCTTGGCTGCAGTCCCCACTCAGCCCTTTTGCTCGCTCTCAGCTCCTGCCTGGCCCTCTGTGTGGGCGGGGAATGTACAGACTGAGCTGTTGTTGGCGCATTGCTTACCAAAGGGTGAGCCCAGGTGAGGCCCCCTACCTATGGCCCGGGAGCCTTGGGGGAGCCTCATGGCATTCAAGGATTTAGTCACTGGAGCAGGGACCACGGAGCATTTCTGTGATAGTGGCAAATACTTTCCCCAGGACTGTGGGGTCCAGGGGCCCCATGAGAGGAGGACAGGAGCTCACGCCAGAGACGCGTCGGGCCTTTTCCTTTGCTTTTCTTCCCGGATCCTGTCAGCTGTCCTGTAAGGGTACATCTCAACCCCTCTTTTAATTTTTTTTGGAGAGGCTTTTGCTATAGGGCGTGTGCGCTCGCCAGACAGAGAGACAGAGAGACAGAAAGTGAGAAATCACCCCCCAGGGGGGATGATCATGCCGCAATCCCTTCTCCTCCATTCTCCTCTTAGGATCTTGGGCACGCACGCACACGCGCCCGGCGTGAGTTTGAAGCCACCGGGTCTGGGACGCGAACCGTGGTCGACTACGTGGGAGTCCAGCGACATAGCCATTACGCCAGCTGCTTCGACCCCTCTTTGACAAATGGGAAAAGGGAAGCTTAGGAAGGGCTCCCAGAAAGCAAAGAGGAGAACCGGCATCCCTTCCCATCCCTTCCCTCCCCTTCCCGTTCCATTTCTCTCTTTTCCTTTTTTTTTTTTCTTTTAAGATTTATTTATTTATTTAATTCCGTTTGTCATGACTATTTTTTAGAATTATTTTATTCAGCTTTATTTATTTATTATTTATTTATTTAATTTTGACCGGAGAAGGAGAGAGAAAGAGTGAGAGCGAGAGAGAGAGAAAGTGAGAAAGCAAGCCACCAGGTCCAGAACTTGAACCACGGTCGGCCATGTGGGAGTCCAGCACTGTTTTTTAATTTGACCAGAGAGAGACCAATAGAGAGAAAGAGAAAGTGAGAAAGCAAGTCACAAGGTCCGGGACTCGAACCATGGTCGGCCATGTGGGAATCCAGAGCCTTAACCACTACAGCACCTGCTGCTCCATCCTTTTCCTTTTTTTTATTGCCAAAGGGCCCGTGTGTTTTCCAGAGAGAAAACAGGAGAATGAAAGCACTCCCCAAAGGGCTGCGATCACATCACAATCCCTTCTCTTCCATTCCTCCCTCTAGTCGGGACTTTGGGCCCGAACACCCGAACACCCAAACACCCGAACACCCGAACACCCGGCATGCTCTTCCAGCTGCTTTAGCCGGGACTGGATTCCTGGTTGGCCATTTGGGACCTGGCTCCCTTTAACCACTGAGCTGTGGGTCTAGCCCAGGAGAGCTGGGATTTCTGACTAAAAGGGAGCCCCTCGCTCGCTCTCAGTGAACCATGAGGGAGGACTTGGTCTTACTGACCCTGTGGGGAATGCCCTGCCACAAGTTGGTGGTTAGTAAGTATGCGCGCTGGGGAGGCTCGTGAAGGTTAATGAAGGCTAGCGAAGCTGTGTTCTCCGGGGACCTCGTGTGCTCGGTTCAGGGCCTAAGGTGAAGACTGCATAGAGCCTGCCCACATGACTACTAAGGGTCCCTTTAATCGGCTGTAAAGCCCAGTGCAGGATTTCAGGCCCAAGTTCTGAGGGCCACATTCACACGACCTCGTGACCACCAGGCATGGACCACCAAGTCTCTGATGAGTCCCTGTGACTCCAGAACTGTTGTGGTGTGTCCCGCAGGCCACCAGGTGCAATGTTGGCCTTGCGTTAGGGGTCATGGCATGTGAGCTGGTCTTTAGACTCCTGGTCGGCCCTAGCTAGTGCAATGCTATGCAGAAGGACTCGGGGAGTGGCGTTAGGGAGGGACAGCTGGCATGCACCTGCCCTCAGTGGCTGCCGAGGGCACCCGTGCTCTGGGTGGGGTAGTCCCCGCGTCATTCCAAGTCCCGGTTCCTGACTGTCCGCTGTCATTTGCCACTTACGTGGCTGAATTGCCCCTAGGGTGCGTGGCCTCCTGGCAGTTTCTTGCCTGCGTGAATGAGGACTAGGCCTGCCAGTTGCACAAGGGACTTACGGTGGGCAGCCCCTGCCTCTTCCTCGTACCTCCTGGAGGGGCAGGACACAGCCTTTTTTTTTCTTTTCTTTTTGTTTTTTTTTTTTTTTTTGCTGGGAAGAAGGGTGCTGGGCCTGGCCTGCTGCTGGTTGCTGTATACCCCCTCCTTCCTCCTCCGGGCCTGTCTTCCCTTCTCATGTTCTGCATGGGAGGAGTATGGAATTCTGGGGACTGCTGTTCAGGGGGCAGTTGGGTGTGGCCTGCTGCTCCGGCCAAAGCCTTTCCCCTGGGTGCAGTTCCAACCCGGGACGTGATTGCGTGCTGTCAGCCCGCACACCTCCAGCAGGCCGGCAGGGCCATTGTATTCGGCTGGAGCTGCGCCGAGGCCTGGCTCTCCCGGGCTGAGGTAGGCGGCTCACAGAGGACAGTGTGGACACCATCTTTACCCACACATATGGGGCAAGGAAGGCCATAAATAAATGAATGATAGATTCAGGGAGGTGGAGCTATGAAGGGGTGGAGCCACGGGGGCTCTAACGTCCAGCCCTGAGCAGGGACAGCCTCTTGGAGGAGGGGATTTCTGAGCTCAGCTGGGAGTGCACTGGGCCTAGGGTGGCACCCTGCTTGGAGTGTGTGAGGGACTGAAAAATAGAGGCTAAAGGCTACTGAAAACTCAGAATCGCTCTGCCCCATGTCTGCATTCTCCCCTCTCCCTGAGCCAGGGAGGAGGAGCTCCAGATTCCATGTGGGGACACCCTCAATAGCTGCAAGATGGAGAGCTTTGTGTCTCTGCAGAAGGGGTGCTGGCAGGAACGCTGAGCTGCCAGCCTGTACCAGGCCCCGTGCTGGGCACGGGCCTCACCTTGAGAAGCTACAGGCAGGTGGGGAGACACTTGTGACACACCACAGGGTCCCTGGCAGTCATGCTGGTTAAATTGGTGAGTGCACAGCCATGTGGTGGAATATTATGCAGCTGTGAAAAATGAGGATGCTCTTTCGGGTAAGGTCTTCAACATCTGTTAAGAGAAAATTTGGTGCCAATGGTATTAAGGAATGGCGTCTCTTTAGTTTCTTCTTCTTTTTTTCTTTTTAAAGAGAGATTTTTTGCTATAGGGCATGTGCGCTCACTGGAGAGACAGGCAGGGACAGAGAGACAGACAGTGAGAAATCATCCCCTAGGGGATATGGCTATGGTGCAATCAATCCTTTCTCCATTCTCCTCCTGGGATCTTGGGCGACCCAGATGGGAGACCGGTGGGTGTGCACTGCTGTGTCCTGTGCTGACTACATGTGTAAGGAGGGGCAGATGAGGCTGGCTCGGGACAGGGAGAAGGGGTGGGCTGTGTTTTTTTTTTTTTTTTGGAGAGATTTTTCACTATAGGGTGCGTGCGCTCGCCAGAAAGACAGAGACAGAAAACGAGAAATCACCCCCCAGGGAGGATGGTCACGCCGCCGTCTCTTCTCCTCCATTCTCCTCTTGGGATCTTGGGCACACACGCACACGTGCCCGGCGTGAGTTTTAAGCCACCGGGTCCGGGACGTGAACCGTGGTCGACTACGTGGGAGTCCAGCGGCATAGCCATTACGCTAATTGCTGGTTCCCGGGGTGGGCTGTTTTAGGGTAGAGTGTCAGAGGAGGTAGGGACCCAGCCGGGGGCATGTGAGGGAAAGGACATTAAGCCAGAGATCACATCTGGGACAAATGACCATAAATAGCAGGAGGATCTCCCCATGGGCAGAGGGTGCTGGGGGAGTCCCTTGGTTAGGGAGGTGGCCAAGGCCGGTCACTGAGTGTGACGAGGAGCTGCCTGCGGATTCTGGTTTGGGGTGTGGTGAGGTCTGATTGGCCCTTTAAGGCCCCTGTCCTCGTGGGAGGAGCAGGCTGGAGCCGCAGCAGGTCTTTCCCCAGCTGTGCTGGCGAGGGGAGGGCCACCCTGGGCTTACTGTGCAGGTGGGGCGGCCGAGATGTCATGACGAATTGGAAGTGGGGTGGGAGAGAGACCAGGTGAGGCTGAGGGTCCTGGCCCAGTGCTGTACGAAACAGCTATTTCTGGTCCCCTGCAGCCCTTTGTAACCCATGCCCCTTTTCTAAGGCCCGAGCGTGGGCTGTGCAGGTGGCCGTGTGGCCGCAGGCCGCTCTGCCCAGGGGGACTCTGGGCTGCAGAGGCCTATCCTGCTGATGGACCAAAGCAGTGGGCTGATCCTGTACCCCAATACGGGGAGACTTGGAGACTGCAGGGCTGAGGTCTACAGGGAGGCTTCTGGGGCTCCATGGCCTCACTCTGGAGGGTTAGGAACCCTGCTGGGGTGTTGTGTGGAGCATCCCAGGAGGGGCTTGCTGGTGTTGGGGTTCCCAACTGGCAGCCCCCTGAAATTCCAGGCCAGTGAGCAAGCCCTGGGCCTTGGGCTTCCTCCCTTGACCACGGTGCTGGCAGAAGCCTGGCGTGGGCTGGTATGTGGAGGGGCGGAGCACAGGGCCCCTCTCACAGGTGTCCTGTCCTGAGACACCTGCACAGGCAGTCCCAGGGTACTTTGGTGGGGGGCTGTCCTGGAGGAGAGCATGGCAGTGGGGAGCCTGGGAGACACTCAGCGGAGCCTGGGTGGTCAGGGAGGGCTTCCTGGAAAAGGTGGTTCTGACACTGTGCCAGGAAGGTTGCAGGGGTGAGGAAGACATGGGAACAGAGACAGTTCACCCTCTCTCGGGAGAGTTGGAGAAGAGGTGGGGAGTCAGGCTGGGGCGGTGGACTGGACCCTGAAAATAGAGGATGCTCTTGCGTCAAAGGCAGGATAGGCAGTCTTGGGGTGCGCTGGGCAGGGGAGGGAAGTACCAGCCCTGTGATGTCCCGTGGGAGCAGGAGTAAGTGGGCATGTTGGCAGGTGGAGGCCTGTGGTGCAGAGAGCGGTGCTTGCCTGCAGTCCCAGGAGGCACTGGGGCGGGAGCCAGCTCTGTCCACTTCCAGGTCCTGGCCCTGGCAGGCCGCCCTCAGTTATGGGCATGCCTGCGCCACTAGTTCACCTCCTTTGGCGTGTCCCTTTCCAGGGCTCCTGTTGGGTCAGGCTGTGCGTCACTTTGTGCCATTGTCCTCACAGTTACTGGAATTTGGAAACGTTGCAAAAATGCCTTGCCTCTCCTCGTTTATGGAGATGGTTGCAAAGAACGTGCTGGATTGGAGAAAGGTTATTTCCTTCCTCGAGGGCGGGGAGCCGGCTTTTCTTTGTGAGGGGCTGTGTTAGAGGCAGCCAGAGCGTCCCCGCCCAGCTCTCTGTGCTGTGGAGGAAGTGGTGGTGCCACCTTCCTGCCCCAGGCTGGGCTGATGGGGAGGGTGGACAGGGAGCTGCAGCCACAGGAAGCCTCCACTCTGCTGGCCCCGGGTCTTTTCAGCACGTAGGCCTCGGTTTTCTCACCTGTGGACCGGGGCAGCCTTCCTGGCTCACCTGACACTGGCACCCAGGAATGGCCTGGCATGTGGGAAGAGGGTCTGGGGCCTGAGCCACAGGTCCCTGGATGGTGAGGGCTTCCTCTCTCGGCCTGGGCTTCCCCATCTGTGAAACGGGCCTGCTTAGAGTGTCCCCCGCCCGGGTTAGCGTGAAGGCGGAGGACAGGTGGAAAGCCACCGCCCACTTGGGAGGGTAGATGGCACTGCCCCGGCTGGCTCTTGGGGCACGTCGTCCATCTCTCCTTGTCACCTTTCTCCCTTCTGGTAACGGAAGTGCCAGCGTCTGTGTCAGGGCCACCCCCAGCCCTGTGCCCGCTCTTCGGTGCCCTTGGAAGGCACGCACATCAGAGCCTTACTGGCCCTCACGCCGGTGCACACACAGCCACACAGAGTCACACTTACACACACTCACATAAGTACACACCACACACAGGCACACCCGTGGCTCACTTACACGTCTCCCCACAGACACACACCCACATACAGGTGTACACGCTTATACACTCAGTACATGGGCACACACACCACTCATGTGTGCATGCACACACATGGACACACGCTCACACCCAAGCACACTGTCAGCCATCCCAGTCTTTTTTTTTTTTTGGAGAGGTTTTTTGCTATAGGGCAGGTGCGCTCGCCAGACAGACAGAGACAGACAGAGAGACAGAAAGGGGATGGCCACACCGCAATCCCTTCTCCTCCATGCTCCTCTCGGGAGCTTGGCATACATGTACATGCACCCGGCGTGAGTTTTAAGCCACCTGTTCCGGGACTTGAACCACAGTCGACTACATGGGAGTCCAGAGACATAGTCATTACGCTAACTGCTGGCTCCAGCCATCTCAGTCCTTGAGGCAGAGAGACCGTCTCCATGGTGTTTGGTGCTGGCTGAGCCTCTCAGTGACACTTATCTGTCCCTCGTGCATCCTTAGAAGCAAATTAACTTCACCACCTTGCCTGGCTGTGGCAGCCTGGGCCCCGGGGCCGGCAGCCTGGGCCCTGGGCCCTGGTAGCCGTTGTCTGGTCACAGGGCTGATGGAGCAGGCCCTGTGGGGACCTGAGGAGAAAGCCAGTAGGTGCTGGCTTCCTGTCACCAGAGTGACCGCGGTCTTGTCCCTCTGCTGTGTGGCCATACCCTCCTCCTCTGCCTTCGTTACTATTTTAACACGGGACCTCGCTCTGTGCTCATCCTGCCACCTATGCAGGGCCCAGGAGGGTAAAAAGCTTTCTTGACGCTCCTGCCTCAGCCCCCCAGCTGGGGCCACAAACCACACCCAGCTCTTCTTTCAGAGAAGGCCCGGCTGTGTTACAGGCCAGCCTCGAACTCACAATCTTCCTGCCTCCGCCTCCCTGAGTTCTGGGATTACAGACACCCGCTGCTGCATTTGGCCTTTAGGTTGGACCAGGAATCGAACCCAGGCCTCCTCAGGGGGTCCCAGCCTGCAGAGCACAACATCTTAGCAGTGTGCGGCATGGTGGCTGGGCCAATATTTGATATTATTTTAAAAAATCTCTCTTCTGTTATATTTACTTAAAAAGGAATCCTTTTATCACGCTGAAGACGGGAATGAGAATCCCTCGCCCCAAGTCAGCAATGCCCTTAGAAATAAGCACAGCCGGGACCAAGCGGTCCTTGCAGCCCCAGCCTCCTCTGGTCCCTGCCTCGGGCCTGGGCCCACATGAGTGCCTGCGAGATGCTGAGGACACCCTGAGCTACACGGAGACATTCTCTGATACTGAGTCGGTTAAGAGATAATCGAGGGTGGTGAGCATCAGCAGTTAGCGTAATGGCTATGTCACTGGACTCCCATGTAGCTGACCACGGTTCAAATCCCAGACCCAGTGGCTTAAACTCACGCCGGGCGCGTGTGCGTGCGTGTCCAAGATCCCGAGAGGAGAATGGAGGAGAAGGGATTGCGGCATGGCCATCCCCCCTGGGGGGAGGGTGATTTCTCGCATTCAGTCTCTCTGTCTCTTTCTGGCGAGCGCATGCACACTATAGCAAAAACCTCTCAAAACAACAACAACAACAAAAAAAACCGGGGTGATCCCTGTCTCTGGGACCACCATCCTTGGTGCCTGTCCCTGCAGTTGGACATCGCCCTGGGTGGCCATCCCTAGCATCCATTGGAAAGGCCCCTCTGGCTGGTGACCATACTGCCCCCTCCTGGAGAACCCTCGGCATATTCCACACTGCAGCAGGCCATGAGCGGAGGCTCCTGCTCTCCAGGAGGGATGTCTCTTCGGAGACCACGGGCCTGCTTCTCAACATCGTGGCTGCCCCTGAGCTCCTGCGGCTGCTGCAGTCGTCCTCGGGCCCAGCTCTGTGCTCCTCCTTCTGCCTGCGCAGGGCCCAGGAGGGGACGGCTGCATATCCTGGGGTCTGTGCCAAGGGGAAACGGCTGGGGGCTTAGGATTGGTGCTCCAGGACTGTGGAAGCAGGCAGCGGGTCCGACGAGGTAACCTGGCCCAGACCCTGGAGGAGGTGCGGATCCAGGCCTGAGGAGATGGGAGAGCCGTATCCGCTGTCAAGTGTTGTG
Source organism: Tupaia belangeri chinensis (assembly GCF_000334495.1). Taxonomy (NCBI): domain Eukaryota; kingdom Metazoa; phylum Chordata; class Mammalia; order Scandentia; family Tupaiidae; genus Tupaia; species Tupaia belangeri. Next base: position 3,080,435 of record NW_006159958.1, read on the forward strand.
GGGGGCATAATGTCGCTCCTCACAGTGACGGCAGTGACCCAGGGATGGCAGGCAGCCTCTCCCTGGGTGTTCTCTTAGACTGAGCGATGCCATAGGACTGCGTTTCCAGCTCTCGCTCTGCTCTTCTCATGCTGCAGGCTCTTCCCACAGGCTGGTCCACAGGCTCGTCCACAGGCTGGTCCACAGGCTCTGTTCGCAGCCTTCGTCCACAGGCTGGTCCATAGTAGCAGTGGCCCCAGCCGTTCCAGCCTCACGCTCTTGAGCCCAGAAGCCCCGGAGCAGGGAGCTCCCCCTCCCGGAATTTCAGCATGGGTCTTGTCCCAGCCCAGTCAGTGCGGAGTGGGGTGGGAGACCCCTCGTGGCCATCCAGCCGTCCGTGTAGCTTGAGGTTGGGTGAGGGGGCTCCCTAGGGGATAGTAAGGGGGCACTTAGCCGGAGAGGGGAGCCGAGACCCCCAAGCATCGCCGGCCTGTGCTGCATAAGCTGCCTTTTCCCGTCCCTGTCGCCCGTGGCGGGCGCAGTCCCAGGGAACGTGCCTGTGTGGGAGGGTGCCTAGTGGCAGCCGTTCCTGATCTGGGAAAGTTCACGGCACTCGGGAGGTGCAGGGGGGTTAAAGCTGTGAAATCCTGACCTCTGGCCCAACTCACTCACCCACGTGGTGGGGCTGGAGGCCGAGTCTGCGCTCCTCGGAGGGTTTGTGCTAAACTTCTAGCTTTTCATCCTCCTCGTCCGCAAGCCTGAAGCTCCAGGAAGCCCACGTGCAGAGTGCAGGAGGCCACAGAGAGGCCGCAGCGACTCGGAGGAAGGGCCTCCGCGGGAGGGGGGATGTTAGGCTAGGCCTTTAGGGTTCAGTCAGAGTTTACCGAAGGAAGATTCGTGTGCCCGGCACAGGGAACAGCCCGTGCAAAGGAACAGTCCCTGAAAGGTTTGAAGAGCTGCAAGAGGTTTGGTGTGGCTGGAGCCAGTAAGCTTTTTCTTTCCCCCTAGAGAATTATTTATTTAATTTTTTTTTTCATTCATTTATTTTAATTTGATGAGAGAGAGAGAGAGAGAGAGAGAGAGAGAAAGAGCGAGAGAGAGAGAGAAAGAGAGAAAGCACCTTAACCACCATGCCACCTGCTGGCCTCCAGGTAGCCAGTAATCTTTTTTTTTGGGGGGGAGAGGTTTTTGCTGTAGGGTGCGTGCACGTGCCAGACAGACAGAGACAGAAAGTGAGAAATCACCCCCCAGGGGGTATGGCCACGCTGCAATCCCTTCTCCTCCATTCTCCTCTCGGGATCTTGGGCACGCACGCACACATACCCGGCGTGAGTTTTAAGCCACTGGGTCCGGGACTCGAACTGTGGTTGACTACATGGGAGTCCAGTGACATAGCCATTACGCTAACTGCTGGTCCTGCCAGTAATCTTTTAAAATATACTGGGCATTTGTTGAGCGCCTGCTGTTTACCAGGCATGGTGCTGGGTGCTGGGGTCCTTACGAGTCCTCCCAGTATTGCTGGGAGCCTGCTGGGATTGGCCTCTTTTGCAGACGAAAGCGTTGCCACTCGGAGGGTCCCATTCTCCCAGCTGCCCAGCAGCCTAGCAGGAGAGCTGGGTTTGTAATTCAGCCCTGATTTCTGCAAGTCCAGAGTTGGTCCTGCATGCTCTGGCAGTGGAGGCTGACTGCCTTAGGGGGCTCCGGGGTTTCTGGGCCAGGTCCACCCGAGACTGAGCCAGACTCTGCCCTTGGTTGCATGTGGGCTGCCTCACTGGCAGCCCTTGAGAAATTCCTAAATTTCAGGCTGTACAGATTGGGGCTCTGGCACACAAAGGCCCAGGGGAGTCGTGGAGAGACTGGGCTGCCCGCTACCCTGGCTGGCAATTCTTTCCAGATGCGTCTCCTGTCAGTCTCTGTCCATCTGTCTGTCTTACTGGCTTTTGGTATATGCTTTTGCCTCTTCTCTCTCTCTTGCTGCATCTTTCTTTCCCTCATGGATCTCTGTCCTTGTCTCTGTCCGTCTCTGTGTCCTTCTGTCTTGGTCTCTTCCTGTCTATGACTTGCCCACCGCCCCATCTAAGATCTCAGGCCTTTGTGAGGCTACAAGGCCACAGGAGTGTGCCTCAGTGGGTACATGTACCTTAGCGGGTACAGGTGAGGATCCTAGCTTAGCTGGGGGCTTGCCAGGTGATGTCACGCAAGCTCCTCTGTCTCTGAAGGTCCTTCCAGGTTGAGTGTCACGTTCACATTCATAACTTACCCCCTGCTCTGCTCCGGTCCTGTGCTGGGACTATGCAGGGTAATTAATCTACCACTCTTCACTCACCACCCACATGCCACCTCTCCATCCACCCCCTCGCTAATCAACCCACCTACCCACCCATCCTCCTAACCACCTGTACATCCACCTGTCCGTCTACCCGTGCATCCACTCGTCCTTCCACCCGCTCATCCTCCGTCTACCTTGCCCATTCATCCTCCCTATCCACCGTCTACCCATCCATCGGCCCATCCGTCTA
>NW_006159958.1:3090595-3103867 GCF_000334495.1 Tupaia belangeri chinensis
ACCCCCGGTACATCCCCCTGTCCGTCTCCCCGTGCATCCGCTCGTCCTTCCACCCGCTCATCCTCCGTCTACCTTGCCCATTCATCCTCCCTATCCACCGTCTACCCATCCATCGGTCCATCCGTCTACCCACTCATCCACACACCCACCCACCCACCCACCCATGCCTCCGTGCCTCCGTGCCTCCAACCAGAGCACCTTGAGTGCTCGCCATGGGCCAGGCCCTGGGGCTCAGGGCTGGGCAGGAAGCTTAGGGTATCTGTGCCTCAGAGACTTACGACCCAGATTGAGAGACAGACAAGCAGACAGACGTGTGCATGCAAGATGGCGGCTCTTCAGTGTGGGGAAGGAGCCGTGCAGCCCCAGCCTCCGATGTGCCCTGTGGTTAGAGAAGGCAGGTACTGTCCGATGGGCCGATGGCAGAGTGCCCTGTGAGTGCCACGCATGGTGACATCTGCAGGGCCGTCTGCACCGAGGTCACGTGGGAGCAAGGGTGCCATGTGGACTAGAGCGGGTGGGCTCCGACGGGGTGAACAGGTGGGTCAGAAATGCCACCAGGGAGCCCGGAGCAAGGCATCGCAGGAACACTGAGGAGACGAAGCGGTCTGGGCAGAGGGGAGCACGGCATAGCAGGGAGAAGGAATCGGGAATCGTCAGGGGACTGGGGGCCAGTAACCCGGGGGATGGGTCTGGAGAGGGTGTGGAGGTGATGGACAGAGGTGAGGACTTGCCAGGGAGGTGACCCAGCACAAGAATGTGCATGTATGTACCCCACTCCCCCCCCACACACATAACAGCTGTCATGGAGAGGAGTCTTGGTCTTTTTAGTCAAGCAAGGAAAGTCTGATTGAGCACAGAGACAGGTGAGAACTTGGCCTTGGCCCCTCTCTGGGGCTACCCCATTCTGAGAGGTGTGGTCTCTGTCTGTCCCGTCTCTCGGCCTGGGTGTGCACTGACTGGACGCCTGTACTCTCTGGGGTGCAGGCAGGGTGGGCTGCTGCTGCTTGGGGGCCTGGTGGGCTCTGGGAGAGGCTGGGTCCCAAAGGCTCTGCTGGCCTGTATGGCACCTGAACCCCACTTTGGGAGGCATTAAAGTCCCCATAAAGGCCAGTGCATCCTCTGGGAGGAAGAGGGCCACCCCATCTCAGTGCTGCTGGGAGGAGCCACCTCCCACAGGAATCAGGTAGAGGAGTCTCTTTACCAGGAAAAATGCATGGGCCTTTAATCCCCAAAATATCGAATGTTATTAAATACAGTAGTTCCCCCCAATCTGAGGTCTTACTTGCCATGGTTTCAGTTATTTGTGGTCAACCGCAGTCCAAAAACATGACATAGGAAATTCCAGATGTAAACCATTCATACGTTTGCAGTTGCATACCATTCTGAGGAGCGGAGAGCAGCCTCTCGGCCTCCCGCTCTGTCCTGGGACGGAAGGCCTCCCGCCGTCTGCCTGTCCTCTCCGTAGCTGCCCACCTCTTTGCCATGGGGGCCACCTTGGCCAATAGATCGAGAAAACATAGTTGAAATAGGGTGTGATATTGTCCTCCATTCCATTCGTCCTTGGGGCCTGGTAATGTCTCCCCCTAATAATGGGGGAGAGAATAGGGAATGTACTTTTTCAGCATCCAGCGAGATGATCATGTGGAATTTTTCTTTTAGCCTTATTTTTTTTTTCTTTTTTTGGAGAGGTTTTTGCTATAGGGCGCATGCGCTCGCCAGACAGACAGAGAGAGACAGAGAGACAGAAAGCGAGAAATCACCCCCCAGGGGGGATGCCCATGCCGCAATCCCTTCTCCTCCATTCTCCTCTTGGAATCTTGGGCACGCATGCACATGCGCCCGGCGTGAGTTTAAGCCACCGGGTCCGGGACTCGAACTGCGGTTGACTACGTGGGAGTCCAGCGACATAGCCATTACGCTAACTGCTGGTCCCTCTTTTAGCCTTTTTTACACAATAGTGACTTGTATTGATTTTAAACCCTACCTGGGCTTAATATATTATTATTCTTTGAATGTGTTGCTAGATTTTATTTCCTAGTATTAAAATTCCAATCCGACAGCTAGACCTTTTCTTTTTCTTTTTCTTTTTCTTTTTCCTTTTCTTTTTCTTTTTCTTTTTCTTTTTCCTTTTCTTTTTCTTTTTCTTTTTCTTTTTCTTTGCTACAGGGTACGTGTACTCGCAAGAGAGAGACAGAGAGAAAAAAAAGTGAAAACATACCCCCCAGGGCGATAACCACACTGCAATCTCTTCTCTTCCGTTCTCCTTTCAGGATTTTGGGGGCATGCATTCATGCGCGTGCGCACACACACACACACACGTGCACGCACATGCGTCTGCCATCTTTCAAGCCTCTGGGTCTGGGACTCGAGCCATGTGGGACCCAGCTAATTTGACCACCACATCACCTGGCTGGGCCACTAAATTCTTTTCTTGCAGCGTCCATATCTGCATCTGATATTAGGACTTTCGTAGGTCTTTTTTTTTTTTTTAATTAAACATTTTTTTAAATAATTATTTTATTTAACTTTATTTGTTTATTATTTTTAATTTGACCAGAGAGGGGTAGAGTGAGAGAGAGATTGAAACAGGGAAAGTGAGAAAGCAGCCACCAGGTTCAGGACTTGAACTGTAGTCAACTGTGTGGGAGTCCCATGCCCTTAACCACGATGCCACCTGCTGGCCCCAAGGACTTTCATAGGTTTTTTTTCTTTTTTTCTTTTTTTGGAGAGGTTTTTGCTATAGGGTGTGTGTGCTCACCAGATAGACAGAGAGACCAGAGAGACAGAAAGCAGGAAATCACCCCCCAGGGGAGATGGTCACGCCGCAATCCCTTCTCCTCCATTCTCCTCTCGGGATCTTGGGCACACACGCACACACGCCTGGTGTGAGTTTAAGCCACTGGGTCCGGGACTCGTGGTCGACTACATGAGAGTCCAGCAACATAGCCATTACACTAACTGCTGGTTCCAGGACTTCCATAGTTTTATAAAATGAGAGGAAAACCACATTTCTTTTTGTAGGCCTGAAACAGTTTTTTGTTTTGTATTGTTTTTGCTATAGGGTGCATGTGGTCACTGGAGAGAGACAGAGACAGAGAGAGAAGGAAAGTGAGAAATCACCCCCAGGGAGGATTGCCACGCTGCAATCTCTTCTCCTCCATTCACCTCTTGGGATTTGGGGCGTGCATGTACACACTTGCTGTGATTTTTTTTCCTTTCTTTTCTTTTCTTTTTTTTTCAGAGAGGTTTTCTGCTATAGGGTGCATGTGTTCGCCAGACAGAGAGAGACGGAGAGACAGAAAGCAAGAAATCACCCCCAGGGGAGATGGCCACACTGCAATCCTTTCTCCTCCATTCTCCTCTCGGGATCTTGGGCACACACGCACACACACCTGGTGTGAGTTTTAAGCCACCGGGTCCAGGACTCGAACCGTGGTCGACTACATGGGAATCCAGTGACATAGCCATTATGCTAATTGCTGGTCCCCACACCTGCCATGATTTTCAAGCCGCTGAGTCTGGGACTTGAACTGCAGAGTCAACTATGTGGGATCCAGCTGCCTTAACCTCCATGCCATCTGCTGGCCCTTGGAACAGTTTTTTTGAACAGATTGCAAAGAATTGTCACCTCTGACTGTCCTGTGTCTGTGTCTTGTGCTAGCCTCTGTGGGTCATTTTTTATTTAGTCCGACAGCCCGTTGTGGGGAAACTTGCCTGTTCTCATTTCACAGATGGGGAAATGAGGCTCAGAAAGCCGGAATCCCTGCCAGGGATCATGCAGCCAGGTGGAAGCACGAGCTGTTCTGATTCAAGCCTGGGTGTTCTGAGCTGTTTCTTCTGAACAAGAGTAGTCTGAGGTACTGGTTCAAGAGAGTACCCCGGCTTGGGACCAGCAGTTAGCGTAATGGCTATAGGGCGCGTGCGCTCGCCAGAAAGACAGAGAAAGACAGAGAGACCCCTATAGCAAAAATCTCTTAAAAAAATAGATAGGGGGGGTAAGAAATCACCCCCTTGGGGGGATGGCCACACTACGGTCCCTTCTCAGGATTTTGGACACACAAACACACGCACCCTGCATGATATTCAAAGTCAGGGCTCCAACTGTGGTTAGCTATATGGGAATCCAGTGTCTTAACCACTCTGCCACCCACTAGCCCCTATGTTCATAAACTTTTTTGAGAGATTTGTTATAGGATGAATGCGCTCACCAGAGAGACAAGACAGAGAGACAGAAAGTGAGAAATTACTCCCCCCCATGGGAAATGGCCACGCCACAATCTCATCTCCTCCATTCTCCTCCAGGGATCTTGGGCATGCATGCGCATGTGCGCAATGTAATTTTCAAACCACCGGGTCTGGGACTCAAACTATGGTCGGCTATGTGGGAGTCCAGTGACATAGCCATTACACTATCTGCTGCTCCCCCCCTTCCTTTCTTTCCTTTATCCGTCTGTCCAACCACCCAACCATTCATCCTGCCATCCAACTGGTCACCCACCCCCATCCTTCCGTCTGTCCTTCCTTACCCACCCAGCCACTCGCTCATCTGTCTCTCTACCCACTCATTTCTCTCTCTCTATCTCCCCACCCACCCCTTTATCCATCCACTTCTCACCTACCCTTGGGGCTTGGCTTTAAAGCAGGGGTTAGGATTTGGATTTGCAGTTTCAGGAGGGAAGGCGTCTAGGTTGGGGTAATAAGAACCAACATGAGGGATTGGGAACCAGAGAGAATCTTCCAGTTTAGTAGGAATTGGGTGTGTGGAGGACAACAGGGGAAGATGGCTTAGGAAAGGGAGGTGGAAGTTAGCGCTCACTCGCTCTCTCTCTCTTCCTAGTGAGCACATGTGCACTCTGGCAATGAAAAGAATTCTTGTTTGCAAGTGATAGAAAACCTAGTCCAGGTCAGCTTACGCAGCATGGTTCCTGTCACCGCAGGTCAGCTTTTCTTTTTCTTCTTTTTCTTTTTTTTTTTTTTTGAGAGGTTTTTGCTATAGGGCGCGTGCGTTCGCCAGACAGACAGAGAGAGAGAGATAGAAAGCGAGAAATCACCCCCCAGGGGGGATGGCCACGCTGCAATCCCTTCTCCATTCTGCTCTCGAGATCTTGGGCACGCACGCACACGCGCCCGGCGTGAGTTTAAGCCACCGGGTCCGGGACGCGAATCGCGGTTGACTACATGGGAGTCCAGCGACATAGCCATTACGCTAACTGCTGGTCCCACCGCAGGTCAGCTTTTCAGTTAGATTCAGGCATGCTCGGAGCCAGGTACCCAGCAACTGTCACTGTGACCCATTTCTACATCTTCATCTCGTGGCTGTTCTTTTTCTTTTGAGTTGCCTCTGGTCTCCATTTCCACTGGTGACAGGATGGCTTCAGGGACCCTCAACATCCCGTCATTTTCTGTCTCACACAGCAGGAAGGGGAAGACCATTTGCTCCGTATCTCACCCAAGTTGGGCCTGATGGGCTCCAGTTAACCCAGCGTCCACCCCTGAGTCAGGCACTACCGTGAGGGGAACAGGAGGTACTGGGTGGAGTTTTAGTGGGGTTCTCTAGACCCCAGAATGAAATCCAGGGGCTGTTCTTAGAAAGGGGGTCAGAAATCCCTGCAGTCCACCACAGAGCTTTGTTCCTACTCTCCTTTTCTGCTGGAGGTGGGGTGACTGTGCATAGCCCCCCAAAGGGGCCAGAGCTGCTTGGAACCATTCAGGACTCGATCTGGGTGGGAGGTGGTCAGAGGAGAGCATCCCTGGAGGCTGCCTGGGTTCTCAGGGGGTGGGCGGGGCATCCAGGGCAGACCACCCATTTAGGGCTGGGCGGAGGGAGCCCTGAGCACCAGGTGGGGCGTGGGTGAGCTCAGCCTTGGCTGGGGCAGGGCTTTCTCTTGGTTCACGCCCTGGGAGCGTTTCCTCTTTCCAGAGTAGGGCCTGGTGGGGAAGGAAAATATCAGTCCCCTCTGGTGCCAAAAGCAACAGTTTCTTCTCAGAAAGGTTGATTAAAAGTCCTAGGAATTCATCTTTGTAATTGTTCACCGGTTATGTTGGTAACGAGATTAGCGACTATGTATGTAGGGTCCGCTCACCCAAGATTTAAGGAGCTCTCTATTCATTTTTTTTTCTTTTTCCTTTTTTTTTTTTTTTTTTTAGGGAGGAGATGGAAGGGAGGGGACAAAACCCTGGCCGTTCCACTTGGAGGATTATTTTTCCCAATGTTCTCATGAGCTCACCCAGTTGAAGGTGGCTGCCCAGCCTGTGAGGACCACAGGGCTCCTGACAGCCGAGTCCCTCCCAGGACCCACTGCTCAGGCCTCGCCTTGCAGCCAGGGTTTGTCCTGGACCTGTTGTCTTCCTCCTCCTCTCTGGGGGTCTTAGACCCCCAGCTCTGCCTTCACCTCACCTGACCTCCTGTGACCTGCAACTTAAGCTGCCACCTGCCAACACTGCAGACCTGTGCCCTTCCCTTCATGGCCGGGCTTTTTGTCCTTTTGCAAATCATGCCATCAATTTTTTTGTTTATTTGGGTTTTTTTTTGTTTTTGAGAGGTTTTTGCTATAGGGTACGTGTGCTCGCCCGGAAAGACAGAGACAGAGAGACAGAAAGCGAGAAATCACTCCCCAGGGGGGATGGCCACACCGCAATCCCTTCTCCTCCATTCGCCCCACTCGGGATCTTAGGCACGCACACACATGCGCCCGGCGTGAGTTTAAGCCACCGGGTCCGGGACGCGAACCACGGTCAATACGTGGGAGTCTAGCGACATAGCCATTATGCCAACTGCTGGTCCCAGTTATTAAGACTGTTTTTCATGCCCACTAGTAAATGAACTCTGGCTTTAGAGGGGGAAGCCAGACACGATCCCTTTACTTTGGATATTCTGTGACTTTCAAATCTCCACTTTGTTCCATTTCCTCTGCCAGTACCCTCTCTGGCTTTTGTGTCCGTTCTCTGGACTACTGCAATTGGTCATTTTTTCCTTTCTATCATAAAAGAGACTTTTTACTAGTCAGTACACAGCAGCCTGTTTACTGTGGCGGAGGAGGCCCGCAGGTCGCCAGCCCTGGGTGAAGCAGGAGAACGCTGCCCCTTTCTGGAAGCCTCGAGGTCCTTCCAGTCTCCCTGTCACGGGTACCGCCCCTGCCTTCGCATTCCCTAGCGATAGAGGTTAGGTTTTACCAGGTTTTGTACTTTGTGCAATTAAAATCTTCCCTCATTGCTCTTTTTTGGAGAGGTTTTTGCTATAGGGCACGTACACTCGCCAGAAAGGCAGAGAGAGAGAGACAGAAAGTGAGAAATCACCCCTGGGGGGATGGCCACGCCGCAATCCCTTCTCCTCCATTCTCCTCTCGGGATCTTGGGCACGCACACACACGCGCCCGGTGTGAGTTTAAGCCGCCGGGTCTGGGACTTGAACCACAGTTGACTACTTGGGAGTTCAACACCATAGCCATTGTGCTAACTGCTGGTCCCCCTTGTACTTCTTTTTTTTTGTTTGTTTTGTTTTTTTTTAATTTAGATTTATTTAGGGCCATTTTGCACGTGTTTATAGAATATGTAGCTACGTCTAAAAGATGACAAGACAGTTCCCCTCAGTGAGACCCGGGCCTAAATAATATTTGCTTTACTTATATAGCAAGAAAGTAACTTTAAAGATGGAAGCTTTTGATTTATGGCACTGAATGATGAAGCTACATGGGGCATCCTTCGAAAGCTACAGCTAGGGATCCACCTAGCTTCTCAGCGATACAGGCCTGATTGAGGTCTTCTGGCCCGTTTGTTTGACATTCATGTTTTCTGCCTTGAAATTTCTTTCCTTTTTTTGGGAGGATTTTGCTATAGGGCGCGTGTGCTCGCCAGACAGAGAGAGAGAGACAGAGAGACAGAAAGCGAGAAATCACTCCCCAGGGGGGATGGTCACGCCGCAGTCCCTTCTCCTCCATTCTCCTCTTGGGAACTTGGCCACGCACGCACACGTGCCTGCGTGAGTTTAAGCCACCGGGTCCGGGACGCGAACCGTGGTTGACTACGTGGGAGTCCAGCGACATAACCATTACGCTAACTGCTGGTCCCAAAATTTCTTTTTGATCCTTAGAGCTCACATAGATCATTTTACTTTTCAGAGGTGCTAGTTCTGGTGCCCACACACACAAAAATCAATTAATCTTTTCTGGATGCCTCGGTTTCAAAGCTTGCATCACACAAAGCGTAGCGGTAGTCTTTTTCAGGAAGCATTCCCACAAAATGCTTGAGTGGATTAGTGACAGTTACACCAACATCTCCAACCAAGACCTCCTTGCCTTCTTCTACAATGATACCCTTTTTGTCTGCACTGAGACAGAAAATGATGGCCTTCTTGCTTTTCTTGTTTTCTTCTGGTGTGGAGCATTTCCTAACTTCCATGTCATAAAAAATACGACATATTTCATCAGCGACCGGCGTGGTGATTAAGGCGCTGGACTCCCACGTGGCTCCCGGTGGCTGGGGCAGGGACGCGGGGGAGGGAGCCGACCGGCGCCGAATCTTCAGAGCCTCCTCCTCACAGAAGTGGGACCCCCCCTTGTACTTCTTGAAAGAGGTGTCTGCATACTGCCATTTCTCGATCCCAGCTTGCTGTCACAGCAGTGGCCCAGTGCTCCTTTGGAACAGTGTCTCCTAGGTGGACCAGGTGCCTTGCTGAGGGCCTGGGCCCACACCTGGGTGGCCCTGTACCTGGGTGGCCCTGGTCCCGCCTCTCTGGGCCTCTCTCTTCCTGGTGCTCACTCTCCTCCCCGAGCCTGTGCTCCTGGTGCTCAGCCCCAGCGCACCCCACTGCTCTCTGCCTTGTTCTCTGCCGGCCACCATGTCTGACTGGTTCCTGCTTCCTGGCCTCTGCACTTGCTGTGACTCCTGCAGGGACACCTTTCCCCGGACCTTCCCTCGGCCCCGTGTATGTGCTAGGCAGGGCTCAGCTGACACGCTACCTGCCTCCTAGGCCTGCTCTGGCCACTCGTACTGAGGAAGCGTCAGTCCTCTTACACAACGCCGGCGTGGTCGTCTTCAGTTGTTCTTTCTCTCTTCCCTCTACTAGAACGTTGGCTGTCTGAGGGGAGGCCCGTCATTGGTCGCGTTCACTGCCACATCCCAGCACTGTAACGGGCTTGCGGCACCGAAAAAGGCAGATGCTCAAATAGCTACTGCACGCTGAAGGGCTCTGGGTGCATGCTCTTGATCAGACCACCCTGGACTCAAGTTCCTGCACCTCCTTTTACTGGTCGTGTGACCTTTGGCAGCCTATTTACTCTGTCTGGGCTTCCTCAGTTTCTTATCTGTAGAGCATGGTTACATAAAATAAATATCCCCAGAAACGTGCATTCCCGTGTTTGGCTTTGTGTGGGCACTGAGGAAGTGATAGTGAATATGAATCTGATCAGCAGCTAAAATCCCTGCTAATAGTCATGCCAAGAACAAGTTTATTTTTCCCAGTGAGCTAAATGACTTCCTCTTATCAGACAAGGAACACTGGGTCACCCTCTAATTTCCCTTTTGGCTTTGGCTGCCAGGAAGCTCCCTACCAAGGAGAGGTCTCAGGAGCAGCCCTGTTTTCTATCAGGTCTTCGGTTTCGTTCTTTCTTCCCTTTCCTCTCTCTACGGTGGGTGGTACAACGGTAAAATGTGGTATTCTGTGGGGGTAGGTCCTGTGTTTGCGTCCAGAGATCTCTCTGATTGTGCCGGCACCCTCGAGCCCATGATCTAGGCTTGCCAGAGGCTGGGTGTGTGTTGTAGGGTCAAGACCTGTCAGTGATCTCTCTCTCTCTCTTTCTCTCTCTGTCTCTTACTCATGAAAGACATAAATAAATAGACTTAGAAATGTTCTGTTAGGGCTGGCCCCCTAATTGTTATAGGAGCCAGATCCCACGTGGCTGACGACGGTTTGAATCCTGGCCCCAGTGGCGTGAAGAACACCCTGGGTACACGTGTCTCTGTGTATGCACCCCAAATTCCAACAGGGTAGTGAAAGAGAAGGGATTATAGATGACCACACTTCACTGGGGGGGGGTGCTTTCTTCTTCCCCCTCTGTCTGCCTTTCTGTCTCTCTTTGGCTAGCTCACACAACCTCTAGCGATTAAAACAATTCTATTATTAAACGTTCTGATAGTAAATGAATTGTGAATTAGTAATATTGGCCTAATTTATTTATTTTTTTGGTGGGAGAGGTTTTGCCATAGGGCGCGTGCACTCACCAGAAAGACAGAGAGAGACAGAGAGACAGAAAGCAAAAAATCACCCCTCAGGGGGGATGGCCACGCTGCAATTCCTTCTCCTCCGTTCTCCTCTTGGGATCTTGGGCACACACGCACATGCTCCCGGTGTGAGTTTTAAGCCACCGGGTCCGGGACGCGAACCGCGGTCGACTACGTGGGAGTCCATCGACATAGCCATTACGCTAACTGCTGGTTCCTTGGCCTAATTTAAAATGCTCCACGCGGGCCTTGCAAACAGGGTCTGTGTGCGGATGGGTAGGCCGCTGGTTTCCTCTGCCTCTGGCTAACCTTGGGAGCCAAGGTCTGTGAGAGCCAAGGTCTGGGAGGAGCCGGTGGGCCGGGAGGCGCTGGCTGCTTGTTTGTAACTGGCGTGTCTACAAATATCTTGTCTGTTTATTCCCCTTCTGTCATCCCCAGCTGTTTTCAAGTCCCCGTATTTTGACACAGCTGCCTGTTGTTTAAAAGAGAGCTCTTTGCAAACACTTAAGAAGTTTGAAAGCCATGCCAACGCCAACTGGAGACATTGTTCTTGTCCAGAGTTGTCCTGTTAAATTGGAATTTCCAATCGATGACGAATAAGAATGTCCCAAATATTACACAGGATGTACTCAAATCATGATTATTCGTTGTCTATCTCAAACCCCGATGTTACTGTATGTCCTGTGGTTTTATTGGCTAGATTTGGCAATCCCCTATCTTCCCCCCTTTGTAAAAAATGTCTTTTTGTGAGTGAGAGAATGTAAGACAAACACCCCTAAATGTAGTCTCCCCACTGCAATCCACCCCCAGCCTTAGTCAGCCCAGACTACGGTCATGCACGCTGAGCTCCTGGCATGCACCGAGAGGCCCCAGGATGGGAACCTGTGACCTTCCCATGTGGGTCCCCATGCCTGCAGAGCATTGCAGTACCACTGTGCCACCTTCTGGCTCTCTTTTCTTTTTTTTGGAGAGGTTTTTGCTATAGGGCGTGTGCGCTCGCCAGACAGACAGAGACAGAGAGACAGAAAGCGAGAAATCACCCCCCAGGGGGGATGGCCACGCCGCAATCCCTTCTCCTCCATTCTCCTCTCGGGATCTTGGGCATGCACGCACATGCGCCCGGTGTGAGTTTTAAGCCACCAGGTCCGGGACGCGAACCGCGGTCTACTACGTGGTAATCCAACGACGTAGCCATTACGCTAACTGCTGGTCCCATGGCTCTCTTGTTCTTGTCAGAGTCAAGGGTCAGAGAACTGGAGGAGGGCAGAGCTTTTCTGACCCCTTCTGGGCAGTCTGCTGCCGCTAGGGCAGGGTCCCATCGGTTTGGTTACTTACTGCAGCGTCACCCGTTACCCGACATCATGGGTGGCTGAAGAGCATGGTTGTCTAACTCGTTCCGGACCAGTCACAGCGAGGGAGGGTGTGAGCCTGCGGACTGGCCGAGTGTGGTCGTCTTGTCTGCAGTTGGGGTCCCGGCGAGGCCGGCCCACCCGAACTGTGCTGAGGCTGTTGGCATGCCCCTGTCGGGGCCTCGGGATTCTCTTTGTTTATTCATCAGAATCTCAGGAGCCGAGAGCTGAGGTCGGTACCCTCGCCCACTAGCTCACTGTTATCTTGGCTTCTGTGGGTCCCACTCCTATGTCCTTGGTTTACCGTGTCCCCTTCATCTTTGCTCATGCCCTTCTCCCTAGAGTCGGGCTTCTTGTTCATTCAGTGCGTATCCATGGTTTGCCTGTGTCTTGCAAAAGGCTTCCTTTAAACACCTGTTTTTAAAAATGTTTTAAGATAATTTTTATTTTATTTTTCAAGTTTTTACCATAGAGCATGTGTGGGTGAGAGAGACGGAGAGGGAAAGTGAGAAATCACCCTCCAGGGAGGACAGCCGTGTTGCGATCCCTTCTCCTCCATTCTCCTTTTGGGATTTTAGGCACGCACACATATGCACCCAGTGTGAGTTTCAGGCTGCTGGACTGGGAACTCGAACCATGGTGGGCCCTGTGGGAATCCAGTGCCTTAACCACCACACCACCTGCTGGCCCCAATAGTAATGCTGTTCTAACGGGTAGGGAGAGCCTGAAGGGGTTTCCACTTTGCATCTTCCTGGTTCTCAATGAGTCCTCGGAGGGCGGGCTCAGTGCCGTGTGACCCAGCGCTGTAGGCACCTGACAGCCTGTCATGGGGGCTGCTGGGACTCCCCTCACGGGGAATTCAGGCTCCCAGCCCCCTTTTGGAGTGGCTCCTCTTTTCGGTTGTTGGTGGTAGGGGGTGACCGTCTGTAGATGCCAGACATTCAGGAGGCCACGTGTGGTGGGGCCGTGGTAAACGCAGTTGGAGCCCCCAGGAGGAACCCGTTCGAATCTGTGACCCAGCAATGGAGCAGCCTCTCCTCCTGTATCTCGCGTCTCCTCCTGTATCTTGCTTGTGTGAGTGAGCCCAGCCCTGCTTGCTCATCTCCAGGGACAGGGAGCTCGCCTCCCCTTCCTCGGCTATCCCTGAGCTGGAGCGGGCTTTCTCCATGGAGCTCTGCTCTGCCGTCTCTGCCCTTCACCCCCACACACGTACACACTCCCTCGGGCAGCTGTGGTGTCCAGGGCAGTGATGTCACGACCCTCTGAGGCTGCTGTTCTCCGGATGAGCCACCCCCTGGGGCCTGGGCTCCCTCCCACCTTGGGGACCCTCCTGTGGACACACCCTTGTGGGCCCTTTCCCCTCCCAGGCGGATGGACACCCTTCAGACAGCACCAGGGGGCTCTCAGCTGTGCGCAGGGGGTTCCAGACTGTGCAGGGAAACTGGGATCCTGAGTGCCATGTGAAATCTTGGCGTGGCCATGGCCAGAACTCAGTGGTTTTAACATGAGTTGGAAACCTGAATTTCTGCATTTCCAATTTTTTTTTTTTTGAGAAGTTTTTGCTATAGGGTGCGTGTGCTCGCCAGAAAGAGAGAGACAGAGATAGAAAGTGAGAAATCACCCCCCCAGGGGGGATGGCCACGCCGCAATCCCTTCTCCTCCATTCTCCTCTCGGGATCTTGGGCACGCACGCACATGTGCCCAG
>NW_006159958.1:3103892-3104325 GCF_000334495.1 Tupaia belangeri chinensis
GGTCCAGGACTCGAACCGCTGTCGACTACAGGGGAGTCCAGCGACATAGCCATTACGCTAACGGCTCGTCCCTGCATTTCCAGTTTGTGAATGCCAGTTACTGATTTAAAACTAAGAGCCCTGTGTCCTTTAAACAAAATGCACTATTGGGTTAGATAGTGCCCGTGGGCTCCTGACCACAACCTGAGGCTTGGTTGAGCCTCTTTCCCATGTGGGTGCAAAGTGGAGGCTCAGAGAAGGCCAGGCCCTGCTCAGAGCTGCCCAGCAAATGCGGAGAACGCAGTCAGGGTTGGTGCCTGACGGTCTTTATCACACTGCGGGGCCTGGAGCGTGGGGGCAGCTGAGCCCGAGCTCTGGAGCCACCGGGCTGTAGACAGAGGTGATGCTGCTGGTCAGGGGCCAGGCCACCTGGGAGCTAGCTGTGGGGTGGGGG
>NW_006159958.1:3105451-3113374 GCF_000334495.1 Tupaia belangeri chinensis
TTTTTTTTGAGAAGTTTTTGCTATAGGGTGCGTGTGCTCGCCAGAAAGAGAGAGACAGAGATAGAAAGTGAGAAATCACCCCCCCAGGGGGGATGGCCACGCCGCAATCCCTTCTCCTCCATTCTCCTCTCGGGATCTTGGGCACGCACGCACATGTGCCCAGCGTGAGTTTAAGCCTCCAGGTCCAGGACTCGAACCGCTGTCGACTACATGGGAGTCCAGCGACATAGCCATTACGCTAACGGCTCGTCCCTGCATTTCCAGTTTGTGAATGCCAGTTACTGATTTAAAACTAAGAGCCCTGTGTCCTTTAAACAAAATGCACTATTGGGTTAGATAGTGCCCGTGGGCTCCTGACCACAACCTGAGGCTTGGTTGAGCCTCTTTCCCATGTGGGTGCAAAGTGGAGGCTCAGAGAAGGCCAGGCCCTGCTCAGAGCTGCCCAGCAAATGCGGAGAACGCAGTCAGGGTTGGTGCCTGACGGTCTTTATCACACTGCTGGGCCTGGAGCGTGGGGGCAGCTGAGCCCGAGCTCTGGAGCCACCGGGCTGTAGACAGAGGTGATGCTGCTGGTCAGGGGCCAGGCCACCTGGGAGCTAGCTGTGGGTTGTGTGTGTGAGCAGGACAAAGGGACAGAAGTGGGGGACTGGATGGTGGGGCGGGGCTGGCTCGGAAGGAAGTTTCCCTGCAGGAGTTCTAGAAAGCTCTGCGCACATGTGGCTGAGTCCTGTCCTCTGGTCAGTACATTGCTTCTGGTGCATGTGCGTGCATGTGTGTGTGTGCGCACATGTGTGTATGCGTGAGTGTGAGTGAGAGAGATATAGAGAGAGAATAGGAGGATGGGAGGGAGTTAGGTCTCAGTCCAGCTAAGGTTTTCTTTCCTGTTGAGCGAGGACCCCCTACCCCCTGCGTCCTGTCCCCCAGGGGCCTTTTGACAGTCAGTTGGAATGGAAGCCCATACTCTCTCGGTGGCTGTGGCTGGCTGCCGATCTCAGTGCCTTTATGGAGCTGTCCACCCTCCTTAGGTGGCACGTTACCCCGAGTCCCTTAGAGCCTGGGACTCCCCTCGGAGTCGGGGACTCTGGCCCTTGCCTGAGTGCGGGCCCCTGTCTCCAGCCTCCTTACTGGGCAGTTGGTTCCTAGGCTTTTCAAACTGGGCACACTCCAAACCAGACTCACGTCTTCCCCGGCCTTCACCCCCAGCCTCCCCTGCCTTAGGCCATTGGAGCTCCCTCTTCCAGGCACGTAGGAAGACCCTGACTCCTCTGGGGCTCCTCTTCCGTCTCAGGCCACCCAGTCGTCGGCAAGTCCTGCCAGTTCCGCCTTCCACATAAATCCCTTCGTACCTCTCATCCCTGACTGGCCTGGCTGCCTCCCACCTCCTTCCTGCCCGAGCGCATCTCTGACTCCACACCACAGCCAGGAAGCCCTTTCACTGGAGAGCTGGGGTAAGGCCTCTTGGGCTTCCGGGCTCCAGGGTTGCTGTCGCTGTAACCAGCCTGCCCTCGGCGTCCATGGCCTTCCTCCTTCTGTCCCAGCCAGGGTGGCCCTCTGCTGCTCCTCACCTGCGGCCTGCTGGTCCTGCCTCGGCCTTTTGCCCTTGCTGTTCCCGCCGAATGACATGCTTTGCCACCAGGGAGACCGTTCGGGTGTTAGCTCAAAGCCCACCTCCTCAGAGAAGGCTCCCTTGCCCACTCTGGCTAAAACAGGCTCAGCCACCCAGCTGTTCGCTGTCTCCGCTTCCCTGCTTTTGTTCGTTTATTTCTTCATTGTCCTTGTTAGGTCTGGCATTCAGTTTTGTCCAGAATTGAACTCGGCCTTAGGATCTAGTGTGCCCGCCTTCATCCTCCACCCCCCAAACCAGCACCCGGAGATGGCCAGGACGCCAGTCCCTACAGGTGCCTGCACCGAGGAGGCACCTGTCAGCCCACCATGCCAGCCACCAGGGTTGCCTGCAGCCACTGTTGGTGGGGACAATCCGGACTGTCACTCAGTCACTGCCCTGGGCCCAGGCCGAGCTCCCAGGGCTCTGGGCCAGCTCGCCTGTCCCTGCTTGGGGCTGGCCCAGGAGGTGAGTGTCTGTTTCTGCAGATACTCTGCTTTTTTCCCCCTTTTTTTTTTTTTTTTTGAGAGGTTTTCGCTATAGGGTGCGTGTGCTTGCCAGACAGACAGAGAGAGACATAGAGACAGAAAGCAAGAAATCACCCCCCAGGGGGGATGGCCATTCCGCAATCCCTTCTCCTCCATTCTCCTCTCGGGATCTTGGGCACGCATGCACACGCGCCCGGCGTGAGTTTTAAGCCACCGGGTCCGGGATGCGAACCACGGTCGACTATGTGGGAGACCAGCGACATAGCCATTACGCTAACTGCTGGTTCCCACCCTTTTTCCCCTTTTCTTTAGAAATGTTTAAAAAGTTACTACTTTTTAAACTTTGAAATGATAGACACTTAAACTATTAGAGATTTTACCTCATTACCTTTTCATTTTGTTTTTGAATCAGACAGTTTTATTTTTAAAATAGATTTTTGCCATAGGGCCCATGTGCTCACCAGAGAGAGAGACAGAGATAGTGAGAGGGAAAGCGAAAACTTGCCCCCTTGAAGGCATGGCCATGCTGCAATCCCTTTTCCCTTTATTCTTCTCCTGGGACCGCGGGCATGCATGCACACACAAGCACACGCTAGCACATGCTCCTGGCATGATTTTCAAGCGACCAGGTCCAGGACTTGAACCGCAGTCAGGCATGTGGAAGTCAAATCAGACAGTTTTAACAATGCATTTGCCAGCATTAGCGCAGCGGCGGGCCTGGGGGCGGTGCAGAGGAAGCCATGCCTGTGACTTTGGAGAGGCAGGCGGTCCAGGTGGGGCAGGCCTGGGTCCCCAGTCACGGTGGGGCTGAGGACCAGTGACTTTTGCAAGGGCTGAGGTCCGGAGAGTGAGGACTGGCTGGAAGGCCGCATTTGAGTGGCTCTGGAGGATGCCGATGAAGGAGAGAGCCCTGGAGTACCGAGGCCCTGAGAGGGTCAGTCCGAGTGGATGCTGTAGGGCTTTAGGGTTCAGCGTAGTCGGAAATCTGGGCCTTTCCTTGCTGACAGCAGGAAGCCAGGGCAGCCTGGGGGGCTGTGGCATGCTGGGCGGGGCCTGCTGTCTCAGATTGCTTGCCTCCAGAGAACAGGGCACTGGGTGAGGGCAGGGAGACAGCTAGCGTGTCCCAGGGCAGAGGGCAGGTGAGGTTGGAGCTGGTGCAGGGCTTGGTGATGGAGGAGAGGGGCCCAGGGAGGGGAGAACTCTCCAGAGAGAGAATACACAGAACTGGGGACTGTGGGGGAGGTGTTGGGGACAGCAAGGTGTCCAGGATGCACTTACTGGGCAGCTGAGCAGGTGGGCAGGCGTGGCCCTTGGGGCTACCCGTGCAGGCCAAGGGCATCTTGCAGGATTGTCGTGGGAGCTTATTCCTACCAGCGTCTGCCACTGACCAGATTCTCTGCAGCAGCCAAGGGCATGAGCGGGATTTTTATTTTGGAGAGATTTTTGCTATAGGGCGCGTGTGCTCGCCAGCCAGACAGAGAAAGACAGAGAGACAGAAAGCAGGAAATCACCCCCCAGGGGGGATGGCCATGCCGCAATCCCTTCTCCTCCATTCTCCTCTCAGAATCTTGGGCATGCACGCATATGCACCCGGCGTGAGTTTAAACCACCGGGTCCGGGACGCGAACCGTGGTCAACCATGTGGGAGTCCAGCGACATAGCCATTATGCTAACTGTTGGTCCCTGGAGCAGGATTTTTGAGGGAGAGAAATGTTTGGGTGGTCATGTGTGTGCATACATGTGCATGGAATTGTCCGTGTAAGATCCCTGTGGGTATGTCCTGCCTATGGAGGTGCCGTGTGTGCAGCTGCATGGGGCACGATGTCAGATCCCTGGACGTGTGTCCTGGTGAGCGAGTGTGACCGAGTAAGGGTGCAGGTGTGTGTGGATGTGTGTGTGAGACACTTTGAGTGAGGAGCCCAGGATCAGACAAGTGTACGTGTGTGTGTGTGTGTGGGGGGGGATCCACGTCGGTAACTCTGCCTCTCACCGGGGACCCTGCACTGTTCGTGGACCTTTGTCACATGTCGCTGAGCCCGTGTGTTTCCCAGCCAGCCTGACAGTGTGTGCACGGAAGGAGCGGTTGGGAGTGAGGGTGGCTAGGTCGCCCCACGTGTGCACATGCTGGTATGTGTGTGCGGGCCATGTGTGTGCCTCTGGTTCTCACAGGCTTCCTTTCCGATCCCCCCAGGGCCTCCCAGGAGAGGAAACGTCCTGAGCTGGCTTGGACCATGGCGCTGCTCGGGGAACCTGCAGGAGCCTGGCTGGCTCTCACGCTGGCCTTGGCCCTGGGCCCACGCACGGGCGGGGCGGCCCCACGGCAGGACTGCACGGGTGTCGAGTGCCCGCTGCTGGAGAACTGCATCGAGGAGGCGCTGGAGCC
Source organism: Tupaia belangeri chinensis (assembly GCF_000334495.1). Classification (NCBI taxonomy): domain Eukaryota; kingdom Metazoa; phylum Chordata; class Mammalia; order Scandentia; family Tupaiidae; genus Tupaia; species Tupaia belangeri. Next base: position 3,109,926 of record NW_006159958.1, read on the forward strand.
GGGGGCCTGCTGTGCTACGTGTGTGCAGCAGGGCTGTGCCTGCGAGGGCTACCAGTACTACGACTGCCTGCAGGGCGGCTTCGTGCGCGGCCGCGTGCCTGCAGGCCAGTCCTACTTCGTGGACTTCGGCAGCACCGAGTGCTCCTGCCCGCCGGGCGGTGGCAAGATCAGCTGCCAGTTTATGCTGTGCCCAGAGCTGCCGCCCAACTGCATCGAGGCCGTGGTGGCGGCCGACAGCTGCCCACAGTGCGGCCAGGTAGGCTGCGTCCACACTGGCCGCAAGTACGCTGCCGGCCACACCGTGCACCTGTCGCCTTGCAGGGCCTGCCACTGCCCTGATGCCGGTGGTGAGCTCATCTGCTACCAGCTCCCTGGTTGCCATGGGAACTTCTCAGATGCCGAGGAGGGTGACCCTGAGCGACACTACGAAGACCCCTACAGTTATGACCAGGAGGTGGCTGAGGCAGAAGCAGCAGAAGCAGCTGCAGCCCTGGCGGGCGAAGTTCAAGCAGGCGTCGGGGGCCCTCCTGCTGCCCTGGGAGGTGGGACTCAGCCGCTGTCTACCATTCAGGCAAGCCCCTGGCCAGCCGCCCTACCCAGGCCCACAGCAGCTGCTGCCCTGGGCCCCCCGGCCCCTGTGCAGGCCAAAGCCAGGAGAGTGACAGAGGACAGAGACGAGGTGGAAGAGGAAGAGGAGGAGGAAGAGGAGGAGGAGGAGGAGGAGGGCGAAGAGTTGGCTGCTACTGAGCAGCTGCCAACTGGTGGCCCCAAGGGCCTGGATGAATTGCCCACCACAGCCCCCGTTGGACCTGGTCTCCCTGTGCAAGAGAAGGAGGTGGAAGCCAGAGCAGGACCTGAAGAGAACCTCATCCCGGAAGCGCAGGCCACCCTCCGCAGTCCTGGGCAGGAGGCAGCCGCACTTGTGCTGGGATCAGGCATGGCTGGTCTTACGTCCCAGCCTGTGCCGAGCTCTCCTGGGGACCTGGTCAAGCCTAGCAGCCACACCATCCCTTCCGTGCCACCATCTGACACAGCTCCAGTCCCACCCACCCAGGAAACGCCCAAGAAGCCACAGGTTCTGCCCCGTTCCCGAGCAGAGGAGGACACAGACCCCAACTCTGTCCATTCCATTCCCAGAGGCAGCACTGAAGGTAAGACCCTTTCCTGGCGCCTCCCGGGCTTCCTTGGGGCTCTGCTTACTGCCCCGTCTCTGCACAGCTGCCGGACACAGGGAAGCCGGGTCTGTGGCGGTGGACTGGGCAGGCTGGAGGCTCTGGGATAGCTCTTTGCTCAGCTCCAGTTCTGGGGGACGGAGCAGTGGTGTTGGGGGTTGGGTGCTGGTCCTCCGTAAGACTATGAGGACCTGGTAGGTGTACCTCAATGGAGCTGAGGGTTCCCTAAGAGGGCCCTGCCAAGACCTGCTGTGCTGTGCTCACACCCTTTCTGACGGAGGCCTCTGGGCATCTGCATCCTTGGTCTCTTGAAGTAGCTGTAGAAAGAATGCATTCTCTTACAGGAGGCTCCTTCCGAGAGCCGGGTACCAGCTCTGCCACTCCTTCTAGGCAAGGATCCTGTTGACATGCTGGCTGGCCCTAGGCCCTCCTCGGGTCAGCATACTGCCATGGCTCCCATGTGCTCAGAGTGGAAGCCCAAGTCGTCACGGTGGTCATCGGCTCTGTCTCCTGTCTCCTTGCCCACTCCGCTCAGCCCTGTTGGCCCCCTGGCCAGGCCCCTGCCTGCCCTAGAGCTCTGCACTGCCTCTCTCTTCCTGAAATATTCTTCTGGGAGGCCCTGTGGCTCACTTCTTTCCTCCACTCAGCCCCCTGCTCAGGTCACCTCCACAGAGGGGTCTTCCCTGACTACCCACTTTCCTTTGACCCTGCTTTAATTTCTCCTAGCAGTACCTCCCATTGTAGTGCAAAACTGAGAGGGTAGACGAAACTGGAAGGACACAAGGCCGAAGATGGAGCCACTGTAGCCAAGCTCCCACGGTGCATTAGAAATGACTTGCACACAGGACACAGGACAGAGCTCGCAGCCGTGGTTCACCTCGTCACAGGCTGCAGCACAACCTAAAGCGATCACAGTGAGAAAGACAGGGTCAGTTGCCCCCCAGAAAACTTTGTAATAGATTACCTTAATTGTCAGTCAGGGCAGGGAACCAACAGTCTGACTTTATAGACAATTTTAGTTTTTTTGAAGCCTACTTCCTTGTCAGAGAGCCAGCCCTTTACTCGGACTGCTAGATAAAAACGGCCGAGAAGAGCCCCAAGTTGGCTACTGTCTTTCAGGACCCTCCCCATTTAGAAGCTTTTTTCTTTTGTTAATCCTGCTTTGCTACTGCTGCTTTTTTTCTTTCTTTCTTTTTTTTTTTTTTTGGAGAGGTTTTTGCCATAGGGCACGTACACTTGCCAGAAAGACAGAGAGAGACAGAGAGACAGAAAGAGAGAAATCACCCCCCAGGGGGGAAGGCCACGCCGCAATCCCTTCTCCTCCATTCTCCTCTCGGGATCTTGGGCACGCACGCACATGCGCCCAGCATGAGTTTAAGCCACCAGGTCCGGGACTCGAACTGCGGTTGACCACATGGCAGTCCAGCAACAAAGCCATTACACTAACTGCTGGTCCCTGCTGCTTTTTGCGCTCTGATTCGTTGTGATTGTGAACTTGGCCAACTCAGAAATCCTGCTACAAAATGACTCTTCTGCTTCTTTATCATTTCTTCCCTAGGAGGATGCTTTGCTGTGAAGGTGGGGACCATGGCTGTCTTTTTGTTTGTTTGTTTCTGAGCCCAAGAGTCTCTGGCAGGACCTGCTCACAGTTGGTGCTCTGTAAAATACTGGGTGAATCTCTGGTTCTCAGTCACCCCTCGTCCTCCTCTTTCTCCCACCATGCTGTGATTGCCCCGCCTGGCCTCCCCTCTGTCCTCGTGGGCATTTGCTCCTACTGTTTTTGGCCAGCAGAAGCAGCACCTCCTCCAGGAAGTGCTCCCTGAATCTCTGTGTCTTATTTCCCCGCCTCATGCCCCTACTCCAGCTCTGTTTTTTCCCTTCTTCTCATTGAGGATGCTCTGGGGAGTTGTCAGGTTTCTAGAGCTCTCTCCTCATAGCTGGGAGCTTGTGTCATGATCAATTTCATACCATTCATCCCACAAACCCTCACTAGGTGTCAGCTATAAACAGATCCTGGCGGCTCTGGGAAGGCAGAGCTGGACCGTAGGGCCTTGGTGCATAGGCTGGGGTCCGTGAGGGAGGGATGCCTGAGTGGTATCTCAGAAGGCTTCCTGGAAGAGGAGACAGGAGGGGGTCTGTGATTTCTGCAGCATGACTATCTGCTATCCTGTTGCCATAATGATATGGCCTCAGACAAATCCTTTTAACAGCTTCCTCCTAACCCCCGCCCCCTGCCTGCCACACACACACACACACACACACACACACACACACACA
>NW_006159958.1:3114123-3116752 GCF_000334495.1 Tupaia belangeri chinensis
ACACACACACACACACACACACATGAGAGCTTTCCTGTTCACCATGAGCTCCTGCAGCCAGCTGTGTGCACGGTCTGTGCACGTGCAGCAAGGGTAAAACTGGGGGGGCTCAGCAGGCTCCTTCAGGCCTGGAGGTCCCCACTCCATGACACCTCTGCTTCCAGCCTGCTCACGGTGGACGGGGCACAAAACTTGCCCTGGCTGAGCACAGACTAAATTTCTGTGACTCTACCTTCCCCACCAGCTGGAGAGATGGGCTCCCTTTCCCTGGTCTGAGAGGCGTGCCTAGTGCTTCCTGGTCTCATGGTGGGAAGGGGCCGGCATAAAGGGCAGGGAGTTTGCAGCCAGCTCCTCCAGCTCCCCACCCAGCCCTGAGCTTGCAGGATTTGGGAGGCATGCGTGAGGTGGTGGTGGTGGTGGTGGGGGGTGCGTAATGAAGCGCACATGTGCCCAGGGAGGGCTTGCAGCCTGGCTCTGGAGCCTGGTGCAGGCAGCCTCCAGTGTTTCCAAAATAGATGCAGCCCCTGCCCCCATCCCTACCCCCATCCCACCCCGTCCTTTTGCTGCCAGAGGCCTCTCTGTGGTTCTGGGCTTCGGAATCCTGGAGAATGGCTTTGTTCTCTGCAGCTCTCGTTGGTTTGTTTTCTCTCTGCTCTGGGCTTTCTCAGATGGATTTTGGGGTATGGTCTTTGATGAGGGCTGCCGGAGGGTCTGGGGTTCCTGACTCAGTGCCCTTGCCTGATGAGAGGGGTCCAGGACATACAAGGTCCAGAGGCCAGAATTAGCAGAGCATGCTGTTGGTGCATAGGGAATGGATGGTCCGGGGAGTCAGGGATGGATTTAAAAGGGACCCAGGAGGGGACCAGCAGTTAGTGTAATGGCTATGTCACTGGACTCCCACGCAGTTGACCGCGGTTCGCATCCCGGACCCAGTGGCTTAAAACTCATGCCCAGCACGTGTGCATGCATGTCCAAGATCCCGGAGGGGAGAATGGAGGAGGAGAGATTGCAGCGTGGCCATCCCCCCTGGGGGGGGTGATTTCTCACTTTCTGTCTCTCTGTCTCTGTGTCTGTCTGGCAAGCACATGCGCCCTATAGCCAAAACCTCTAAAAAAAAAGTGTGTGGGGGGGACCCAGGAGCCCAAGTCTGGCCAGGTAAAACCTCTAAAAAAAAAAAGGGGGGGACCCAGGAGCCCAAGCCTGGCCAGGTAAACACCTACGACCCCCTGCATCTCTCAGCCTCTGTGCACCGGCATCTGCCTGCCCCCTGCCACTTCCCGTGCCCCGGCTGCTGTACTCCACGGTCCCTGTACTTTAGGAAGATGGCTGTTCCGTGCCTCACTTTATCTATAAGCAGCTGAGAAGCCTCTACTTCATGGGATTGTTTCGAGGGCTAAATGAGAAAGGCTGGTGAGGATTATTCACCATCTGGCCTTCAGCAGATATTTATGGAGCGCCCTCTCTGTGCCAGTGAACGAGGCCGGCACAGCCTCTCCCCTGGGCTCTGATGCAGGGAGGGCCTTAAACAGATGCACCCTGTCCTGAGGTTGAAGCCTCCTATGCCTTACAGGAAGGGAGCCTAATGGGGAGGAAGTGTCAGGTTTCCCGATGGAGGATGGAGCGTCCTGGGGAAGTAGGTTTGGGATTTAGAACCCCCTGGTTGCTGTTGTGTGGGAAGGGCTTGGGGACCCCCTGTGAGGGAGGGATTTGGGGTGGAGAGAAGCTGGGAGGTAGTTTTGCCCTGCTCAGCCCCTGGGGTGTACTGAGAGCCCTTTAATGGGCTGGAAGTGACCCCCAGCCATGTTGCCATGGCAGCCCTGGGGCCGGGAGAAGGTTTCCAGCCACTGCCCCAGGCCTGGCTGGGGTGGGGTCCTGTCTTTGAGGGAAACTGTGCCAGGGATCCAGGCCGCCTTAGCTGGGCTGTCCCTGCCTCTGAGTACGTCCAGATGTGGCCTAATGGAAGCCACATGCCGGCTCCCTGGGCTGGGAAGGGGGCCGATGTCTGTTGTCGCTCAGGAGGTTTGGTGAGGGTGGCTTTTCCCACTGGGCTGGCACCATGGAGGGAGCCAGGGACTGCCTCAGGAGGTTGGAGGTTCCAGGAACAGGCGAGGGCAGCCCCAGCATAGCCTGTGTGGTTCCAGGAATTTGTGAGAGGAAAGGGGCCCCTTCCTCGGGGCCTCCCGCGTGCAACCAGATTCTGTAGGGCTGGGGTCTCTGAACGCTGGGATGCTCTGGTTAAGAGAGAAGCGCTTTAAAATGCGAATGACTGCTTTTTATCAGCTGGAGCCATCATGAAGCACTTGTGACTTGGGCCAGGCCCCCTCATACTCATTCTGTGGTACCCCATAACAGCCCTATGAGTTTACAGGAGCCAGACGTGAACCTGTGGAGAGCCCAGGCCGCTCGCCTAGGGACAGGTGGCTGGAAAACGCTGGAACAGGGTTTGCTCACGTTCCCTCATCCGCTGACAACTGTGCCCGAATGCCTAGCGTGCAACAGGCCATGGAAGATGCTGAGCGCAGCCTTGGGCATCACCAGCAAAACCTGCCTTTGGGAACTGTGGGTTGGGACCAGCAGTTAGCGTAATAGCTATGTCGCTGGACTCCTGAGGAGTCGACCCCGGGTCAGG
>NW_006159958.1:3116903-3156168 GCF_000334495.1 Tupaia belangeri chinensis
CTCTATCTCTCTCTGTCTGTCTGGCGAGCGCACGCGCCCTATAGCAAAAACCTCTTCAAAATAAATAAATAAAGAAATAAAAAAGAACCCAGGAGTGACTCTGGCTGAGGAGTCTGCTTCCTTGCTTCCTGGAGGAGGTGATGCTTGAGTTGCAGTGTGGAGGAGGGGCAGGTGGGGTGGGAAGAGGAGCCCTCTCCGCAGGGGAATGGCACGAGTGAAGGCCGGGCCATCCAAGGGAACTGAACTGGCCATTGTGAGAAGTATCTGGTCTGGGGCAAAAAAGAACCCAGGAGTGACTCTGGCTGAGGACTCTGCTTCCTTGCTTCCTGGAGGAGGTGAGGCTTGAGCTGCAGTGTGGAGGAGGGGCAGGCCTGGTGGGAAGAGGAGCGCTCTCTGAAGGGGGCACAGCACGAGTGAAGGCCAGGCCACCAGAGGGAACTGAACTGGCCGTTGTGAGAAGTATCTGGTCTGGGGCGAGGGCCAGAGCCAGGGTGACATGCGAATCATCAGGATGAAGATTTGGGCTCTGGTCCCGAGGGCAGTTGGGGGCCCTTAGTACAGAGTATAAGCCGGAGGGGGCACAGGCGGGCTTGTGTTTTCAGGTGCCCCTCCAGGTGCAGGAGAACACAGGAGCAAGCTCTTGCTCCCTCACCCTGCAGCCCCGGGAGGCCGGCTGGGCCTGGGGAGCCTGTGAGTCTTCAAGCCCCTCAGGATCCCCAGACAGGATCCCATTCTGGAGCCACAGAGAGTGGCCTCTTAGACTTCTCCTGCTCCCTGGAGCACCCTCTAGGCTGTGCCTGTGGGGGCTTTAAACTAGGGCGGGTCTGAGGAGGCCAAGGGCAGGGCCTAGAGTCCCAGGGCATCTGGACCAGGGTTCTGGAGACTGGAGGCAGTGGCATGTAGCAGAATCGCCTCCTGCAGGGGCGCCAGGCCCCTAGAACAAGTGAGGAGGCCATCGGCCTCATAGTGGCCATGGTTCCCGTTCATCATCTGGACCCAGAGAGTAGGGCTTCTAGGTGAGCCAGTTGATCTTGGCCCTCCCACTCCCCCACAGGGCCCCGGATGGGATGTCCAGTTATGCTAGGGTTGCGAGGGCCTGCTGGGATCAGCTGGACCCAGGATCAGAGGTCTGTGCTTCCCGCCAGCCTCTGCATGAGCTTGGGCCAATCTCCACTGAAGCGTGGTTACCCTGGCTCTGGCCACCCACGTCCAGGTGACAGTGCAGTGTTGGACTCTCCATGTGGCAGCTTTGAGAACTGGGGTGGGGAATGCAGGGCCCTGGGTATATTGTAGGGCCCACCCCTCGCTATTTGTGTGACTTGGGGTCTGCGGCCTCACCCCTCTGAGTCCCAGTTGCCTCCTTGGTAATTGGCCAGCTTCCAAACCACTGGGATCTACAGTGAGGAGAAGGGGGGTGCTGTTGCCTGCCCTGAGAATACTGTCCAGCCTGGGGAGCCGGCGTGGCCGGCATGGTCCTCACCTCAGCCTGCCCAGCCCCATGCCAGCCCTCCTACTGAAGTGGCACACCCACCTCTCGTGGCCTGCCTGTTCGTGCAAAGCGTGTCGTCAGCTTCAGAATGTGTGGCTCTTAGACAGAAGAAGATGGCATTCATGTAGCACTTAGCTTTCTGGCTGGCATTTGTTGAAAAATGCAAGGACGTGACTCCAAGAGGCAGGCCCACAGGCCACAGGCCAGCCTGCACCAGTTGAGACAGGCTGGCCCTCGGGTCGGGCAGGTACTCTGGGCCCCTCCAGGCTAGCATACTTGGGTCTCATTTCTGGCTGGCCCTGGTTGCCTCAGGTCCTTTGCTCGGGGTCACCTATGAGAAGCAGAGTTTTAGCCTGTGGCAGCCTTGTTAGAGTCCACGTAGACTTCCCGTTTATGGGCAGGAAAACGGTCATCCTGGGGTAGAGGCTTTTCTGGATGCCAGAGTGGAGCTGGGGCAGGGGCCCAGTCTTCAGCGGAGGGTGGGCTGTGGCTCCCGTAGGGGAAGTGGGTCTGTGGCCTACCGTGGGGCCCTCGCTGCATTTGCCTGCTGTGGAGGAATGGCCCATCTCAAAGCTACTCCGCTCCCTGTAGTGAGTGTCTGCGGTCAAGGTTGGGCCTCGGATGGGGTTCTTTATTTTTACTTTTTATTTTCCTTCAAACAGTCTGACTAGTCATGATCTTGCCGCCTCAGCCTCCTCAGTCTCTGGGATTACAGATATCACACCACTGCATCAAGCCTTTAGGGTGGACCGGGAATCGAACTGGGGCCTCCCCTGTGGTCCCAGCCTGCAGAGCACAGTGTCTTAGCAGAGTGTGGCACCGTGACCGGGCAGGGGTTTTTCATTTTTAAAAGTGACTTTCTATTTGTTCTCCAAGAACCAATAATAGTTACTGAGATGTTATTTGCATGCCAGGAAGTCTCCCCTTAATTCAAAGCGTACGATGTAGTGATTTGTAGTATATTCACAGAGTTGTGCAGACCTCACCGAAATCTAATTTCAGAACATTTTCATCACCCTGAAGAGAAATCCAACATCCTATAGCAATTACTTTCCATTCCCTCCTTTTCCAGCCCAGCGACCCTCACTGTACCTTCTTTTCTTTTTTTTTTTTTCTTTTTTCGGAGAGGTTTTTGCTATAGGGCGCGTGCGCTCACCAGAAAGGCAGAGAGAGACAGAGAGACAGAAAGCGAGAAATCACCCCCCAGGGGGAATGGCCACGCCGCAATCCCTTCTCCTCCATTCTCCTCTTGGGATCTTGGGCACGCACGCACACGCGCCCGGCATGAGTTTAAGCCACTGGGTCTGGGACTTGAACCGCCGTCGACTACATGGGAGTCCAGCGACATAGCCATTACGCTAACTGCTGGTTCCTCACTGTACCTTCTATCTCGGTAGGCTTGCGTATCCTAAATAGTGCTTGATGGTCCAGGAATTGTATAATATGTGGCCATTTGTACATGACTATGTCTTCCACGTACTGAACTGTATTCAGCACTCATCCATGTTGTAACATGCACCATTAAATCACCTCTTTTTAAGGTTAAATAATATTCCATTGTATGAATATACCACTTTTTTTTTTTTTTAGGTTTTTCTTATAGGGTGTGTGTGCTTACCAGAGTAAGAAAGAAAGAGAGAAGGAAAGAGAGAAATGTCCCTGGGGGAATGACCATGACACAATCCCTTCTCTTCTATTCTCCTCTTGGGATTTCGAACACATAGGTGCATGTGCCCAGTGTGATTTTTCAAGGTGCCAGGTCCGGAACTTGAACTGTGGTCATCTAGGTGGGAGTCCAGTGCCTTAACCATCATGCCACCCACTACACCATGTTTTAAAAATCTGTACATCTGTTGATGAGCATTGTATTTCCAACTCTTTGCTGTGATGAGTAATGCTGTTATAAATATGCATGTACCAGTTTTCCACGGACATATGTTTTCATTTCTCTCGGGAGTATATTTAGGGATGAAATGGTTGGGTCATATGCTATCTCCATATTTAACTGTTAGAGAAACTATCAGATGGCCTTCCAAAGTGGGTGCACCATTTCACATTCCCAGCAGCATTGCTCAAGGTTCCCATTCCCCATTGCCTCAGAAGCCCTGTCATTTTAGCCACCCTACTGGGTGCAAAGTGGTGTCTCATGGTGGTTTTGGAGAGGTTTTTTTGCTGTAGGGCGCAGGTGCTCGCCAGCCAGACAGAGAGAGACAGAAAGCGAGAACTCACCCCCCCAGAGGCGATGGCCACGCCGCAATCCCTTCTCCTCCATTCTCCTCTCGGGATCGTGGGCATGCATGCACATGCGCCCGGCATGAATTTAAGCCACCGGGTCCGGGACGTGAACCACGGTTGACTACATGGGAGTCCAGTGACATAGCCATTACGCTAACTGCTGGTCCCTCATGGTGGTTTTGATTTGCACTCCTCCAATGACTGAAGATGTTTGGCATCTTTTCATAAATGACTTTAGAAAATTCTAGAAAACAGAAGATATATCCCTCTTCAGAGTGATGACATCAGTAGTCCCTGGGCAACTCTCAAGGGAGAGAGAGCACAGAGAAGACAACTGATGTCATAGTGTTATTATGAAAGTCCTTTTGATTTTTTGTATAGGGCCAGTATCACACTTGAGAAACACTGGCCAACACAACTAGAAGTACGCAGGTGTGTGCACATGTTTCCCACACAGACGACCATGCACATGTTTCCCACACAGACGACACACGCCGCTCACGGTTCTGTTCTGTGCTCCAAGATAAGCTTCTCCTGTCGGAACATGGTGCGTTCCCTGCCGTGTTTGCTCTGTATGCGTGTCCCATGCTTCCCCACCCCACTTTGGGTGAATATTCCAGTTGTTTCCAGTCTTCTTGCCATTAACATGTGCTGCTGCAGGCCAGCTGGTGTGGCGGTTAAGGCAGCTGGATCCCACGTGGCCAGCTGTGCGGCTGAGTCCCAGACATGGTGGTTTGAGAAACACGCAGGGCATGTGTGCTTGTGTGCCCAACACCCCGGGAGAAGGGAGACTGGAACAATTGTGGGGTTGCCTTTACCCTAGGGGTTGCTTTCTCATTTCCCTCTCTTTCTCTCTGTCTCTCTCCAGCGAGCATATGCACCTCAAAACAAAAGACTAAAGTAAAACAAAACAAAACAAAAAACAACGAAAAGCATACTGCTGCTGTCAGCGTCTTGACACCCTGCCCCAGCGTGGAGTTGCTGAGTCAATGGGTGTATGCTTTTCTTTTGATTTCCTTTCCGACTTGTTCATGGAAGTTTAACCAGTAGGATCTATGGGAAGAGCACAGCTCACTAGAACATTTTCACAAGTGTAGACAGCGCTCAGGTCATATGACAACAGGACCAGGTCCCGTTTCTCTGACTTCAGACACGACTTGTCCTCCTCTTAAACTTGCACGAATGGAACCAGCTGGGATGTTCTCTTCCTTGTCTAGGCGCTTCTGCTCAGCGCAGTGTTGAGACGCACCTGCCGCTGCTGAGCTCTCAGTGGCTGGTCCTGTTTATTACTGGGCTGTGCTCCATTCATAGGCCGGTCCCAGTTGGTTGTCCCTTCACCAGAGGACACTGGGGTTGTTTCCAGAGAGACAGAGAGTGAGAAATCATCTCCCGGGTGGGGGGGTTATGGCCATGCCTCAATCCCATCTCTGGGTATATATGCACACGCACCTGGTGTGAGCTTCAAGCCCCCAGGTCCAGGACTCGAAGTGCCGTTGACTGTATGGGAGTCTAACACCTTAACCACTATACCTCCTGCTGGTCCGAGATACAGGATGTGTTTTTACAACCCTGCTAGATAGAGGGGGTTAACTTATCCTCCCAGGATGGCAGGGAGGGCATACCAAGTTTTACTCACACCACAATACATGAGAGGGCCTCTCTCCCTTTTACGTAAGCAACAAATATTGGGTTATCGGAAGTCATGACGCATTTTTTTTTTTTTTTGGAGGGATTTTTCACTGTAGGGGCGCGTGGGCTCGCCAGACAGACAGAGAGAGACATAGAGACAGAAAGCGAGAAATCACCCCCCAGGGGAGATGGTCACGCCCCAATCCCTTCTCCTCCATTCTCCTCTCGGGATCTTGGGCACGCACGCACACGCGCCTGGCGTGAGTTTTAAGCCACCGGGTCCGGGACACGAACCGCGGTCGACTACGTGGGAGTCCAGCGACATAGCCATTACGCTAACTGCTGGTTCCCCGTCATGACACATTTTTGCAACAGATGGTGCTAGTTCATTTTTGGAAGTCCTAGAGTCATTCACGTCTATGTTGGTGCTATGCTGTTTGACAGGTCACAGCTATAGCTTCATCAAAAAAGTAATCGAGGGAGACCAACAGTTAGTGTAATGGCTATGTCACTGGACTCCCATGCAGTCGACTGTGGTTTGAGTCCCCGACCTGGTGGCTTAAACTCAAACTGGACATGTCTATATGCATCCCCAAGATCCCGAGAGGAGAATGGAGGAGAAGGGATTGAGGCATGGCCATCCCTCCTGGGGGGTGATTTCTCGCTTTCTGTCTGTCTCTCTCTGTCTTTCTGGCGAGCACACGCACCCTGTAGCAAAAACCTCTCAAAAAAAAAAAAAAAAAAAAAGAAGTAATCGAATGCTTTTGTTGAGTTTTGGAGATTTTATGACAAATTGAAGATGGAAGACCAAACTGCATTTTCGCCATATTTCCCTGTTTTACTCCCATGAATGGAGGAATGCACGTCAGGCTTGTGGGAAGTTGCAGAGTTTACGGTGACAATGCTCTACAGGAGCGTCCGTGCCAACCATGGCTCACGGCATTTCATGCTGGTGATTTTGATCTCAATGACGCTCCTTGGTCATTGGAGGCCCACCGAGGTTGATGATGACAAAATAAAGGCATTGAGGGAGTCAAACCCTCATTACATGACACCAGGGAGGCAGATACATTGAACACCCATCATTCAAGGGTCTTTGCCCACCTGAAGAAGCTGGGATACATAAAGAAGCTTGATGTTTGGGTCCCTCATGCACTCAGTTTATTTGACGGTGTGTATAAACACTCAATACGCTCATGACACACGAGGACACGATCCCTTTTTGAAGTGACTGAGACCTGGTGATGAGAAGTGGATCCCTTCCAACACTGTGGTGTGCTCATGGTCTTGGTCCTGGTATGATGATTTGCCTCAACTCACCCCAAAAGCAGACCGTCATCAGAAGAAGGTTTATGCTGTCAGTGTGGGGGGGAGTTTAAAGGTGGTGTGGTTTTCGATCTCCTACCAAGGAACCAATCGATTCGAATGTGTACTCTTGGCAATTGGACAGTTTGAATGAATCCATCATCCGGGAACATCCAGAGCTCATGAAACATCCAGAGCTCACCAACGTGAGTCCGCACACACGTTTGATCCCCCGTCAGAAAGGACTGGCGCTTGGATGGGACATGCTGCCACACTCACCAAGCTCCCCAGCTGGGCGCTGTCTGACCTCCACTTGTTCGGCTCTCTTCAGAACTCTGCGTGGTGTAAGGTTCGATTCCGATGAGGCTGTAAATCAGTGCCTTGTTTGGCTTTTCTGCCAATAAAGTCAGGTCCTTCGAGGAGCGAGGAATTATGAAGCTCACTCACTGACAGGTGACAGGCGGTGATTGATCAAAATTGGCAATATATCATTGATTGATCTTAGTCCCTCATAAATAAACACTCGAAAACAGGGAACAGCTACGTCATGACTTTTCCGAGAACCCAGTAGCTGTGCGTGCCCGCCTCACTGTTCTAGGTGCCAGGGACACAGCAGTGAACCAGACAGAGACTCTCTTTCCTGCCAGGGCGGCCAGGAGGGAGAGACGCCTCAGTGAAGGGAAACTGCGGCACCTGTGGCATGAGGAGGCCGTCACGCAGCATGCCGAACGGTGCTGGGACGTGTGCTTGGCGTTGTACCCACCTTGTCTGGGGACTCTCCGGCAAGTCTCAAGGGTCACACTCCCACCAGCACTGCGGCAGGGGCTGTGGGGAGGGCCTCCTGCCACGCCTTCCAAAGTGGTGCCAGCCTTCCCTTCCAGGGCACGACTCGATTGTGGTATAAAGGATCTCTTGCTACAGTAACGCAGGTGGCATCCAGCCACTCAGATCTCTGTGGCACCGACAGTAAACCTGTGTTGCTGTTCCTAAGTCAGTGAGTCAGCCGGGCAGTCCTGCTGACCCGGGCCAAGAGTGATTGATGTCAGCTGGGCCCACGACGTGTCTGTGGTCAACAGTGGCTCAGCTGGGTGGGCTGATCTATGAGGGTCTCAGCCACGATGCCTCATCTCTGCTTCACAAGGTCTCAGCCTCTAGTAATTAGCCTGACTCGTTCTCACTGCAGAAGCAGAGGTCAAGAGAAAGATTAGAAACACACGAGGCGTTTTAATTTAGGAGCTTTTTTTTTTTTTTTTTTTTGGAGATTTTTTTTTGCTGGAGGGTGTGTGCCGACAGAGAGACAGAAAGCGAGAAATCACCCCCCAGGGGGGATGGTCACGCCGCAATCCCTTCTCCATTCTCCTCTCGGGATCTTGGGCACGCACACACACGAACCTGGCTTGAGTTTAAGCCACCGGGTCCGGGACTCGAACTGCGGTCGACTACGTGGGAGTCCAACGGCATAGCCATTACACTAACTGCTGGTCCCAGGTTTTTTTTTTTTTAAGAGGTTTTTGCTATAGGGTGCATGTGCTTGCCAGCCAGACAGAGAGACAGAGAGACAGAAAGTGAAAAATCACCCCCCTGGGGGGAATGGCCATGCCACAATCCCTTCTCCTCCATTCTCCTCTCGGGATCTTGGGCATGCATGCGCACGTGCGTGCGTGAGTTTTAAGCCACCGGGTTCAGGACGCGAACCGTGGTCGACTACATGGGAGTCCAGCGACATAGCCATTACGCTAACTGCTGCTCCCTAATTTAGGATCTTTAAGATGGAGAGGACTCCTTCAATGGCTGGGAGAGACGCAGATGGAAATAGTTTATTACTTACAGTTGTAGGGTACATGGCGGACACACACGTAGAGGTCAGAGAGGCCTTGGAGAGAGAAGGGCGTGGGCCTGAGGGCACTTGCTTTATCTGGAGTCAAATTTAACAGAGCACAACCCGTTTTTCAGGGAGGAGGTGTTATCTTGGAATCCCCTTGGCCTCGTGGGTGGCATGGGTTTGGAGCAAGGGCTAGCTGGCTTCAAGCAGAGCAAAGACAAAGGGAACTTACCATGTGGTTAGCCAAACACAATGGGCCTTACGCAGCATGTTTGCCATAGACCACGCGCACAGGGCTCTCGCTACAGGTTTAGAATGAGCTGAACCTTTGCTTTTATAAACTGCAGGGTCTGGGCACCACTGTCCTAGCCACGTGGAGCCAGGCCACAGAGCTGGCCCACAACTCTTTCTGAGGAGGGATACCCTAAGGGGCTTGCCAGTTCTGTAAGAGCTAAACTTGCCAAGAATTTCTGTGCTTTTTTTGAAGGAGGGAAGCCCAGGGTCTGCATGTCTCTCTCTCTTTCGTATAGAATTGGTTTCTGATTATTTGCAAATGTCTGAATGGGAATAACCCATTAAAATGCCAAAGGCAGTCACACCCACCAGCTCCCTGGGAGGCCGCAGCAGGTGGGGTCTGACCCTCGTCATCAGGTTTCCTGGCTATTTCCTTCCAGATCTTTCTAAGTAGCAGCTGGGAGCCCAGCTCTGTGGGGCCTCATGGTCCTAGCCCCTCCTTCCCACGTTGTCAAAGCCCCTCACAGAGCCCCTCTTGGTAACTGTGGCTCTGCAGGCCACAGCACACTAACATTTTAGGGTTCCACCTGGAATGCACACCAGGCAGCTAGGACAGACCTCGGGGGGAGGTTTGAGGGGGGACGGAGTTCAGTGAAGACGCCTCAGCTCCGTTATTGCCTAGTGCTCTCTCCTTTGAGATATACATGAACATACGTGTGTGTGTGTGTGTGTGTGTGCGCGCGCACGTGCGCGCTCATCCTGGAAACATTCAAGTCTTGACATTTTATTTTGCCACTCTAAAAAAATAAAAGATGGTCTTGTTTATGACCATCTCCCTTGGCCCTGCACTTAACCACAACTGCCAGTTCCCCAATGCCATCTAGCACCGTCTCACACTCAGACCACGTTCATATTTCCCCGCTCAACCCCAAAGTTTGTCACGTCACTCCTTCTGTAAGCGTAACAGCTAACAAGGACTTTGGTGGTTCTATCTCTTGAGTTTCCGTGTTTCTAAAAGCTTCTATTAATCTCAAGCCTGAGGTCCGCTGGGCAGCAGGAGCGGCTGGGTGCCTGCTGTGGCAGGGTGGGCAGGCGTGAGCACCACACTAGGGCATGAGAGAGGAGGTGAGGCCGGGATCAGAGCCAGGTGAGGAAGGAGGGCCTGAGGCTGGGGCTGTGCCACTCAGGGTGGCCAAAGAAGGCATCTCAGAGCTGAATTGGGTGGACTCGGGTGGGTTTCTGGCTGTTTCTTTTTCTTTTCTTTTTGTGGAGAGGTTTTTGCTACAGGGCGCATGTGCTCGCCAGAAAGACAGAGAGAGACAGAGAGATAGAAAGCGAGAAATCACCCCCCGCACCCTGGGGGATGGCCACGCCGCAATCCCTTTTCCTCCATTCTCCTCTTGGGATCTTGGGCATGCACGCACATTTGACCGATGTGTGTTTAAGCTGCCGGGTCCGGGACTCGAACTGCGGTCGACTATGTGGGAGTTCAGTGACATAGCCATTACACTAACTGCTGGTCCCCTTCTTTTCTTTTTTTAGAGATTTTTGCTATAGGAGGTGTGCGCTCGCCAGAGAGACAGAAAGTAAGAAATTACCCCTTACGGGGCATGGCCAGGCCCCAGTCCCTTCTCCTCTACTCTCCTCTTGGAATTTTGGGCATGCACACACATGTACCTGGCATGAGTTTTATGCTGCCAGGTCCAGACTTGAAACGTGGTGGACTACATGGGAGTCAGGGACATAACCATTATGCCACCTGCTGGATTTCCTGCTGTTTCTTAGCCATTCCTCACTCACTTCTGTGATCCGGGGCCTGGAAGACATAGCCCAGCTCAGGAACCCCCTCCTGTTGGCCCACTCACAGACTTCATGACGATGCTGCAGATCCTCCCCTCCCCCTCGGGGGGGGACCTGCAGGTAACACCCTCCAACCTCAGCAGAGTATTGGCTGGTAGCATTGTGTGGGCTGTTTGCAAAGGCTCCACAAACATCCTGTCCACACAGGAGGCATGGCGGAGATGGTCCCATCACCACCCTCCTGCCAGGTGTATAAATCTCACTGCAGCATTTCCAAAGCCAGAATCCTTTAGGTCTTTAATTGTCAGGAAGAATGGACTATCTAGAGGGGTCATGACCTCTGGGCTGGATTGTTCGGGCACCATTGTCCTATGATCAATGGCGTTAGAGTCCCTGGAATCCTGGAATCTTTTTTATAGCAGAATGCTTCTTGAATAGGTAATACCTATGTAAGATAAGTAAACAGACACAAAACACAAAAGGGGTTAACAGTGGCAGTTTCCTTCCTCCCTTCCCAGGCCTGGGACCTTCCGCAAGATAACCATTACTGCAGTTTCTTGGGTCTCCTTCCAAAAACACTCCACGCAATCCTCGTGTCCCTTTAGAAAGACAAAGGCAGGCTGTTACCTATGCTTTTCAACCTTGAGCTTAAAAAAAAATTCTTCACTGTCCATGCAGGAAATTGTTTCATGTAAGTGCCTGCAAATCTCTTTAGCACTGGCAGGTCTAATTCCTTTGAAATCCTTTTAACAATGGAATGGATGCAACATAAATTGTTTAAGCTCTGCCCTATAGGGTTTCCTGTTACAAATGTGGCACCTCTGTACCCCTTCCTGCTGGTGGAGGTGTCTATCAACAGAAGAGAGTCCTAGAGTCTAGAAGGGGACATGCTGGGTCACTATTTTTTTACAGTGCAATTAATTTTTAAATTACATGGCATGAAATTTACTATTTCTAGGCGTGCAGCTTAGTAGCATTAATATGTAGACACTGTACAAACATGCTCACCATCCTCCTGGAGCTTCGCTGTTTCCCCCGCTGAAACTCTGTCCCCATTTAACACCACCTCCTTTCCTTCCAACCCCTGGCAGCCACCACTCTATTTCCTGTCTCTATGGATTTGACTGCTCTACGGACCTCATGTGTGTGGAACCGTATGATGTTGTTTTGGTGTGTCTGGCTTACTGCACTTAGCTGGATCCTACTTTTTGTTTTGGAGAGGATTTTGCTATAGGGCGTGTGTGCTCACCAGAAAGACAGAGAGAGACAGAGAGACAGAAAGCGAGAAATCACCCCCCAGGGGGGGATGGCCATGCCACAATCCCTTCTCCTCCATTCTCCTCTCAGGATCTTGGGCACGCACGCGCACGTGCCCGGCGTGAGTTTAAGCCGCCGGGTCTGGGACTCGAACCACGGTCGACTACATGGGAGTTCTGCGACATAGCTATTATGCTAACTGCTGGTCCCACCTGGATCCGATTTTTAAGACCCTTTTAGTTGTGTCTTGGAATTTCATATTCTTGGGACCAGCAGTAAGTGTAATGGCATGTTTTTCAAGCTGCTGGGACTGGGATTCGAACTGTGGTTGGCTATGTGAGATCCAACCTCGTACCCACAGCCTCGGCCACTGTGGGGGCTGGCCCTCAGTAATGCTTTTATTGCGGGGTATTTGGCAGTAGGGGAGCACATGGGGCTTAGGTGGGCCGTTCAAGAAGCATTAAAGTGGACAGTGGGGAGAGAAATCCTGGGACCAGCCCCGACCCCTCACCCCCGACTCCACAGTCACTGCTGTCCTCATGAGTTCCTTCTCTTTTTGGGAGTGGGGATGGGGTGGCCTTTTGTATAGGCTGCCCCTCTCTCTCTTTTTCTTTTTTTTGAGAGCTTTTTGCTATAGGGCACGTGCGTTCACCAGAAAGACAGAGAGAGACAGAGAGACAGAAAGCGAGAAATCACCCCCCAGGGGGGATGGCCACTGGCAGATCCCTTCTCCTCCATTCTCCTCTCGGGATCTTGGGCACACACGCACAAGCGCCCAGTGTGAGTTTAAGCTGTCGGGTCCAGGACTCGAACCGCGGTTCACTACAGGGGGGTCCAGTGACATAGCCATTATGCTAACTGCTGGTCCCTGGGCCGCCTCTCTTTTGAACAGTCTTGTTCAACATTGAGGCGGTGGGTAATGGATCCCGAGCATATGAATGGCATTGCTTTAGAAGAACGCGTGTGTGGAGATGTGCAAGAAGGCTAGACGTGGTTGGTTGATGTGTCGTTACTGTTGTTAAGCCTAGTTGACTGGAGGTGGAAAATGCTACGGCTCTTTTAATGTCATTGTGTTAGGGCATGGATGGCTGCCAATAGGGGTTTGAGGGCTCCTAGACACAGGGCTAGAGGTTGTATTATTTTGTTTTCTTCTACTAACGGGTGAAATCGGATGAGTAGAGGGTACAGCTACACCGCAATCCCTTCTTCTCCATTCTCCTCTTGGGATCTTGGGCATGCATGTACATGCACCCTGCATGAGTTTTAAGCTGCCGGTTCCGGGACTTGAACTATGGTCGACTATGTGGGAGTCCAGCAATATAACCATTACGCTATCTGCTGGTCCCTAGAACATGTCACCTTTAGTGCTAGGAGGCCAGAGAGAGCTCCAGGTCAGGGCTGCAGCTGTCACAGCAAGGGACTGCCTGCTCCTCCCTTTCCCTGGTGGTGCTGAGTGACAGGCAGGTGAGGAAGGCCACGCCCCCTCCCCACCAAATGGGGAGAATCTGCAGAAACCCAGAGGAAGCAGAAAAGGCCAGGGTAGGCATTGCCGAAAGCCCTGCCAGATTCTTGTACTAAGGAGATGATTGTCCTGTTCATCCACTCATCCATGTATTCTTGTGTTCATTAATTATTTTTGACACATCATCCCCTGTGTGTGCCAGGGGACCAGGAGGTTATGTTCATTGACCCGTAGTGTGTCACACGCTGAGTCTTCTTTCTGCTTGTGAGTTGCAGGTGCTGCGTATTGCCCATTTTGCAGGAGGGAAACAGACTCAGAGGCTAAGTGATGTGTCCCCTCCTGCAGCCAGTGGTGGGGATGCCCGGCTCGATCCGCAGCTGGATACCTCCCAGCAGTGACGCCAACACACCTGTTCTAGTCTTCCTGACCCCTGGTAGAGACTGCTCCATAGAGGTGGTGTGGAGGCGGAAGGACCAGGGTTCACCTCCTTCCTTGTCAGCCTCCCAGGCCTGTGCCCTTGGCCTGCGTATCTGAAACTCCCAGACCTCGTCTACACATCCAGGAGAGGGAGATCGACATATCAACCTCGTGTTGTAGATAGGAGTGTTAAATGAGAGTGTAGACCAAGAACCCGGGAAACTTCATCCCGTCCTAGGTTTTCTTAAGTATTGGCCCCGTCTCTCACTGGGGCCCCCGAAGTGACTCAGACTAATTCTTGGCCTGTGAGATCCTCCCAGTCTGGTGGCTGAGACGGGATGTCACCTGGCAGGGCCATCGTGATGAAAGCTTGTGAAGGAAGCCAGAGGAGGAAGCTGCTTGTTTTGCCTGGGAATGAGGTGGATCCTGGCAGGAGCCCGGGGGGGACAGGCAGGGAGTCACACTCGGACTGGTGTGTCGAGGATGGGTAACTAGACATGTGTCATGGGGACAAGGTAGAGGAAGGGCATGGCCCACGTGGAACGGCAGGTCAGGGAAGGGTGTGTGCGACTGGGAGAGGGCTAAGAGCTGGGACGTGGTTCCGGGCCAGGCCGTGAGGGCCCTGTGTTCCCTTTACCTGCAGGGCAGTGGGGTCTGTGGGACCCCAGGATGAGTCAGGGCTGTTGAAGGCCAGGGCGCTGTGAAGAAGAGTCGGGTGGTACGAAGAGGTTGGGAGGAGGTTAGTTTAGATATGGAAGTCAGGGGGATTCTCGGAAGAGGTGAGCTTTACCCCCAAAAAAGAGAAGGAGCCAGTTCTGTAACTGATCACCCCAAGAAAGGCATGTTTTGCCTCCTCTTTGGATCTAGGGCACTCACATTCTGCTTAGAAATAAATCACATGGGACCAGCAGTTATCGTAATGGCTATGTCGCTGGACTCCCACGTAGTCGACTGAGGTTCGCGTCCCGGACCCGGTGGCTTAAAACTCACGCCGGGCGCGTGTGCGTGCGTGCCCAAGATACCAAGAGGAGAATGGAGGAGAAGGGATTGCGGAGTGACCATCCCCCCTGGGGGGTGATTTCTCGCTTTCTGTCTCTCTGTCAGTTCTGTCTCTGTTTCTGTGCCGCCGTGGTGTGCGTGCTTGACTCCGATCCTTGCCGTGTCTTCTCTCTCTCTCTTTTGTTTCTAGAGAGTTTTTAAAATTTTTAAATTTTTGCTATAGGGTGTGTGTGCTTGCTGGAGCAACAGTGAGACACAGAGAGACAGACAGGGAGAAATCCCCCCGCGGAAGTATGGCCACACCGCAGCCCCTTCTCCTCCATTCTCCTCTCAGGATTTTGGGCACGCACGCACACGCGCCCAGTGTGAGTTTTAAGATGCCAGGTCTGGGACTCAACCGCTGTCGACCACGTGGGTGTCCAGCGACGTAACCATCACACCACCTGGTGACCCTGCCATGTCTTCTCACAAGACTTAGAATGAAAAGATTCCTGGCCAAGAATCAGAAACTAAGCTGACCCATTGCCCAGTGGATCTGGATAGAAAACTGGTAATAAAACCAGGTACAAATCCACGAGGGGACACGGATGAACCCCGCTGGGTCTATAGGGATTGCACAGAAGCCAAACACACACATTGACACTGTATCAAGGCCACTATTCTCTACAGAAATAACCAACTCTGCAACAATAATAATTCGTGTGATTTCTTTCTTTCTTTCTTTTTTTTTTTTTTGAGAGGTTTTCTCTATAGGGCGTGTGCGCTCGCCAGACAGACAGAGAGAGACAGAGAGACAGAAAGCGAGAAATCACCCCCCAGGGGGGATGGTCACGCCGCAATCCCTTCTCCTCCATTCTCCTCTCGGGATCTTGGGCACGCACGCACATGCGCCCGGCGTGAGTTTTAAGCCACCGGGTCCGGGACGCGAACCTCAGTCGACTACGTGGGAGTCCAGCGACATAGCCATTACGATAACTGCTGGTCCCATGTGATTTATTTCTAAGCAGAATGTGAGTGCCCTAGATCCAAAGAGGAGGCAAAACATGCCTTTCTTGGGGTGATCAGTTACAGGGGTTCCTTTTATCTGATTTTGAGAGTGAGAGACAGAGTTTAGAATTTGTGAGGTTTTTTTCATTGGTCTGGCCCAGAAAGGCAGGCTTTGGAAGCAGGGGCTTGTAGGTTATAGGTGGGTTTACAGTTTTTAGGTTGGTGATTGGAAAAGCAAGGTTGATGAGATCAGAAGGGAATGTACTTTAACAGAGATAAGGAGGCTTGGGGCCAGCGGGAGGCATGGTGTTAAGGGCGTTGGACTCCCACATGGCCGACCGTGGTTCCAATCCCGGACCTGGAGGCTTGCTTTTCCACTTCTCTCTCTCTCTCTCTCTGTGTCCCTCCCTGGTCAAATTAAAATAAATAAAGTTAAATAAAACAATTTATTTTTTAAAAAAAAGCAGAGAGGAGGCTTAATATACATTACAAAGATACTATGCCAGAAACAGGATGTAGGAAGAATCCTATTACCAGCAGGTCAGAATGGTCTGTAAACGTTTGTGGGCATGACGCCCTCCAGGCCTGCTGGAAAGGATTTTGGAAAGAGGAAAAAGTCAGACTTCCGAAAATGTCACCACCATCTACGCAGTCGGATGTGTTTTATTGGGAAGATGTTTTTTTTCCCCTTTGTCTCTGTGCTCTGCACTGGGAGCTTCATTCAGTAATAAATATAAGATCTTTTGTTTAGAGGAGAGAGGCAGAGAGAAAACATGGGGCAGCCCTATGGAGTGGGGGATGGGACAGGGCATGGGGGAGGGTGGAGGATTTTACACAGAAGGCCTGGCAAGTGCAGAGGCCCTCAGGAGTTCGATGAGTGGAGGAGAGTGAGTGAAATGGGGAGGTCAAAGAGTCCATCTTAGAGGACTTTGTAAAGAAAGGGGGGAGGCGCTAGGAGCTGTCGACTCAGGGAGACCCAATCTGAATTATATTTGTGAACGATTATTCTGGCGCCTCTGGAAGATGATTGGAGGAGGACGGACAGCAGCAGGGAACTTATTGGGCCGAGAAATGGAGGTAGAGCATGGGAGGGGTGGGCAGACTGGGATGTGCTTCGAAGGTGCTCCCATGGATGAGGGATTTGAGGAGGGAGGTGAGAAATGGAAGAATTGGCCCACGAAGGTCCTGAAGATGGTGCGGACCTTCATTAACATGGGGGAGACCTGGGAAAGGGGTGGCATGGGGGAAATCGGGAGCCGAGAAGATTCCAGCATGGGGACACCAGGGAGAGCTTCAGTGGCAGCAACTCCTTAGCCAGCTGTGTGTGCATGGGGACGGCAGTCAGGTGGAGTGGCAGTGGAACCTCTGAGATGAGACCAGCCTGGCCAGGATGTAACTGAGGGAGAGGAGGCCCCAAAACTTCCCTGAAAGGATTCTTCTCAGAAACTTAAAAAGCACCAGAGAGAGAGGGGCCGGGTAACCTCCGAGAGGGTGGTCAGGAAGGAGACTTGGAGGTGTCGGCCCTGTAGGCCAAGTCTTGGAGGTGTGAAGTAGGAAGGGACTGTCTTGTGCACCAGGAGGTGAGGGGACACTGTTATTACTGGGCTCTGCCCCCATGTCTTGAACAGGCTCTGTGATGCTAGGCTTGGCCTCAGTATTCATTCCTTCTTCTCCAATCCAAATGGGTGGCCCCCTGCAGGGTCACAGCTTCTGAGCTCCTTTGTCTGAAAAGGAGGGATATGGTGGTGGGAAAGGCCAGGAGAGAGTGGTGGGAAGCCTGCCAAACTCAAGCTGAAAACTGGCATTTGGTCAAGGAGAGGCAGAGCGAGAACACCATTCCATCCGCACGAAAGCAAAGCCACCTTGCAAGCTGGTGAAGATGAGATTCTCAGAGAAGACTTCAGGACTGGCTGTATCAAGTTACCTGTGCTACATACATGAGGGTGCTGAGGCCTGGAGAGGGGAAAAGAAGAGGGAAATGGAGGTGTGAGACCGCTAATCCTCCACTTGATCGGTAAAGTGGGAATAATAACAGTGCTCAGTTTGAATAACGGAAGATTCAAGTGCTTGGACCTCTGCCTGGCCTGTTACTATGACCCTGACTATTCATCTCATATTGTCTGGCTAAGGCCCAGGGAGCTGTTTCAATATCCTAATCTCTGTAAGGCGGTCTTGGAAAAGGCTTAGGAGGAAGGATTTAGTCTCTTAAAAAAGAATGTTAGTCTGGGTTATGTAGAAAAAGAACATGCTGCTTAGGTGGAGTGAGCTCACCATCACCAGAAGTATTCTAGTAAGGAGAGACTCCCACACACCCAGAATATAGAGACGGGATTGAGCATTGAATGGTGGCATCGTTCTTGTGGCCACAGAGACTCAAATTTTGAGTGTGGGCCCAGGCAGGTAGAGGCAGGATTCTGCCTGGCACCCAGGGCCTCTGGATTTGGGGTCCAGAGTACATGGGGCCAGGCATTACAGTCAGAGTCCCCACCCTGTCCTCTGACACAGCAGTTCTTATCTGCCCAGGGTCTTGCTGATTCATTGCGTACCAGGGGCTGGGTTATGGATGTGCATAAGACAGGGAAGACCCCTACCTTCTCGGATCTGATATTGCAGAAGAGGAAATAGACAACTGAAAAAGTAAACTCAGAAATACACAAGAGGGGAACCAGCAGTTAGCATAATGGCTATGTCGCTGGACTCCCACGTAGTCGACCGCGGTTTGCGTCCCGGACCCGGTGGCTTAAAACTCACACCGGGCGCGTGTGCGTGCGTGCCCAAGATCCTGAGAGGAGAATGGAGGAGAAGGGATTGCGGCATGACCATCCCCTCTGGGGGGTGATTTCTCGCTTTCTGTCTCTCTGTCTCTCTCTGTCTGTCTGGCGAGTGCACACGCCCTATAAGCGAAAACCTCTCAAAAAAAAAAAAAATACACAAAAGGAGGACCAGCAGATGGTGTAGTTATGTCACTGGACTTCCACGTAGCCAAAGGTGGTTTGAGTCCCAACCCAGTGGCTTGAAAATCATGCCAGATGTGTGTGTGTACACATGTGCCCCAGATCCCTGGAGGAGGATGGAGGAGAAGAGATAGCAGCGTTGCCATCCTCCCTGGGGACTGATTTCTCATTTTTCCTATCACAGTTCGTTTCTCTCTGGCGAGCGCACGCACCCTAAGGCAAAAACCTCTTAAAAAAAAAAGTAAGAAAAAGAAAGAAATACACAAAAGGATCCTACATATAAAAGGTATAAGGAGATTTAAGAAGTGAATGATGTGTGGGGCCAGCAGGTGGTGTGGTGGTTGGGGATGCTGGACTCCCACATGACCAACCATGGTTCGAATCCTGGACCTGGTGGCTTCCTTCTCACTTTCTTTCTCTCTCACTCTCACTCTGTCTCTCTCTGGTCAAATTGGAAAATAATAATAATAAAAAAAGTTAAAATAAAATAATTCTTAAAAAGAAAAGTGAATGAACTGGGGCCAGATGGTGATGCAGCAGTAAAGCAATGCTGGGCAGAGGCTGACCCACATGGTAGGATTCTGGGTTCTGGATTCGTATCCAGAGACCTCCCTGAGTATGCAGGGCATGAGGGTACCTGTGATCCCGGGCCGACTGAGGCTGGGGGCAGATTGCAGCATCAGCATCATTTTGGAATGCTCTTTTTCTCTTTCCTGTCATTCATGGAAGAATAAACCTTAAAAAGTGAGTGATGTCATGAGGGAGCAACTGGAACTGGCTAGGTGTGGTTATAGTTTCGCCATACAGACCTTTTACATATAATCAGTGGTATTGAAAAGACTTAGGGGCTGGCCCCGTAGCTAAGTGGTTGAGGAAGCCAGATCTCACATGGTCAACTGCATAGTTCAAATCCTGGTCCTGGCACTTGAAAACCACACCAGGCATATGTGTGTACCTAAAATCTCAACAGGATGGATAAATGGTGGAGAAGGGATTGTGGTGAGACTGTACTCACTGGGAGGTGCTTTCTCCTTCTCCCTCTTCCTTTCTGTCTCTATGGTGAGTGCACAAAAAAAAAAAAAAAAAAAAAAAAGTTTTCCTTTCTGTTTGTGGATTTTATTTCCGCATTTATTGTAAATTATTTTCTTAAATTTTCTTCTAAACTACCTTTATAGATTTGGAGTTACTTCTATGCATGATGTGAAGTAGATTCCAGTATAATATATTCAGTCTTTTCCCTAGTGAGTTTGAATGACACCTTTGGTGTGTACTGTATTCCCGTTTGTATGTAGTTCTGTTTCTGAGTTCTGTTCTGTTCTACTGATCTCTTTGTTTTTATTATTAGAACTTTAAAGTGTGCTTTGATACCAGTGCTTTGTTCTTTCGATATTCTTAAGCATTTCTTTTTTATTTTAAATTTTTTTTTAGGTTTTTGCTATAGGACGTATGTGCTCGCCAGAGAGAGTCAGAGAGACACAGAGAAAGGAAAAGTGAGAAATCACCCTGCCCATGGAGGGACCACAATGCAATTCTCTTTCCTCCATTCCCCTCTCAGGGTTTTGAGCATGTGTGCATATGTGACTCGCATGATTTTCAAGCTGCCAAATCCGGGGCCTGAACAATAGTTGGCCATGTGGGAATCCAGTGCCTTAACCACAATGCCACCTGCTGGCCCTCAGCTTGACAAATTCTGTGACGATTATGTTGAGGTTTTGATTGCGATGGTGTTGAAGACACAGAGTGTATATTTCAAATACAGTATCCTATTATATCCATTAGGGAAGTAAAAAAAAATTTTTTATGTAGATCAAGCATGTTTACTGTCTATTTCTAGTTTGTTTCTCTTTTTTTTTTTTGGAGAGGTTTTAGCTATAGGGCACGTGTGCTTGTCAGACAGAGAGAGACAGAGAGACAGAAAGCGAGAAATCGCCCCCCAGGGGGATGGCCACACTGCAATCCCTTCTCCTCCGTTCTCCTCTCAGGATCTTGGGCATGCACGCACACGCGCCCGGCGTGAGTTTTAAGCCACCGGGTCTGGGACTCGAACCGTGGTCGACTACATGGGAGTCCAGTGACATAGCCATTATGCCATCTGCTGGTCTCTAGTTTATTTCTCTTTTGAATAGGACTTTTTCCCACTACTTTTTCTATTTAATTTGTTGCTGGCATATAAGAAAGACAATGTTTTGAGATAATCTTGATTTTGGCCACCATATAATAATAATTAGTATTGTTTAAAAATAATTACTTATTTTATTATTTTTAAAACAATTAGTATTGATGTTAAAGTTTTGTTAGTTTAAAGTCTCATGGATTTCCTAGGAAGATGAAACTATAACTTCTGCAAATAATTATTACTCTCTCCTTTTTTTTATTATTTCTGTTGCCTTTTTTTTTCTTGTTGTATTGCATTTTCTAGTACCTCTAGGACAATGTTAAACAGTAGCAAGGTCAGTGGGTATTTTTGTCTTACAGAGGACTTTAGTAAGAAATGTGCTTAATTTTTCTCCATTGAGTTTGATATTTGCTACTTGTTTCTGGTAGACAGCAGTTATCAAGAACTCTTCTTTCCTTCTAATTCTCAGAATAGCCCTCAGGTTGTTCTCGAAGCTTATTTTCTATGTTTTATAGGAGAGGAATGCTCAGTCACAACTTGCCATGAAGCTGATGGTCCTTAATGGGCTCTTGCTTTTGCTGGAATGCTGCAGGCTGGTGACATCCCTTGGAACATCTATTCTTCAACCCTGCTCAAGGACATTTAGAGGCCCTCGTAGGCTTCAAGACCTATGCACCCACTCAATCCACATACAGAATAGGACACTAAATCTTTAGAAAGGAGAAGCAGCTGTCAGTGTAGCACCATGAGATACAGACCCAGGCTTATCAGGCTTCAAGATATTTTATTATCTCCTATTGCCCTTCAGTATGTGTTTCATAAGCATTCTACGTGAGCTTGCCTTAATGAATGCCATTTATTTCCAGACCTTGAGGCCAATGCTTGGCTTAGTTGTATTACTAGCAGGACAATTTGTGCAAGACTCTCTTGTTTTATTTATGTGTATTTTTTCCTTTCCTTCCTTTCCTCCCTTCCTATTCACTATCACCATTGTATAGGTGACAGTTTTCTTTTGTCCAGTTGGTGTTTTTATGTGTTTTTGAGAAATAAGTATTCTCAGGTGTGATATTCTGAATTTGTGTAGTAGACCTTATTTGGTTCCTTCCTGTTTTTCCTCCCCTCAGCTCTGTGCTCCTCCGTGTTGCTGTGTGTCTGTGTCCTGCTCCACATTGTCCTATGTCCATCCAGTCCGTGGTTTCTAACAGCTGCACAGTCCTCTGTGTTGGATGCCCTGATTTTACTCATTCACCCTCTCAGTGCTGGACATCTAGGCTGCCTCCAACCTTCTTCTACAAAGAATACTGATGTAGGCATCCTTATCCTGGATGGGCAAGGTCTTCCCGGGCATGCGCAGCCAGGATCAGAACTTCTGGTAGATACCGAATGTCTGTACTCTATGGCAGAAACGGAAAGATTGGAGGTATCAAAGTATGGAGAGCAAGTGTGGACACCAGAGGCAGTGTGGGCAGAGGGTGGGCAATGGGGATTGGGAAGGGGGAAAAAAGCAAAACATCTAATGGACACAGAAATGGAAAATGATCTGTTCATGATAACTGTATGGTCATATCTTTGCATTAATATGCAGTAGATTCATGCTGGGAAAGTTCGTTTTGTATGTTGTAAGGATATACAGTAATTAAATGTAATAAATAAATAAATAAATAAATAAATAAATAGAACTTCTGGGTCTTAGATGACACATTTACTTAACTGCGTAAATAGTGTCACAGCTCCTTCCTACTGGTCGTACCAGTCGCTCCCACCCCCAGGCACAAGGGTCCCCACCTGTGCATGTCATTTTTCACTCTTCCTATTTTTCCCAGTTTAATAAGTATTTTTATTTGCAGGTTGGTTTATTTCTGTTAGTTTTAAGAAGTTTATTATTTTTTGGTACCAGCAGTTAGCGTAATGGCTATGTCACTGGACTCCCATGTAGACGACCATGGTTTGAGTCCTGGACCTGGTGGCTTAAACTCATGCCGGGTGCGTGTGCGTGCGTGCCCAAGATCCCAAGAGGAGAATGGAGGAGAAGGGATTGTGGTGTGGCCATCCCCCCCGGGAGGTGATTTCTCTCTTTCTGTCTCTCTGTCTCTCTCTGTCTTTCTGGTGAGTGCATGCGCCCTATAGCTAAAACCTCTCCAAAAAAAGAAAGAAAAAAAAAGAAGTTTATTATGTTTTATAGATGGCAGTTCCTTGTTAGTTTTAGATATCCCCCGAAAGTCTCCTCATCTGCCAGTAGCCTATTTTATTTGTCTATGGAGTTCTTTCTTATATGAGAAATTTTAAATTTGAGGTAGTTAAATGCAACATCTTATATGAGAAATTTTAAATTTGAGGTAGTCAAATGCAACAATATTTTTTTAAAAGTATTTATATATTTTGAGAACTGGCAGTTAGCGTAATGGCTATGCCACTGGACTCCCCTGTGGTCGACCGCGGTTCGCATCCTGGACCCGGTGGCTTAAAACTCACGCCGGGCGCGTGTGTGTGCGTTTCCAAGATCCTGAGAGGAGAACGGAGGAGAAGGGATTGCAGCGTGACCATCCCCCTGGGGGGTGATTTCTCGCTTTCTGTCTATGTCTCTCTCTGTCTGTCTGGTGAGCGCACGCGCCCTACAGTGAAAATCTCTCAAAAAAAAAACTTAGGGACCAGCAGTTAGCGTAATGGCTATGTCGCTGGACTCCCACATGGTCGACCACGGTTCGCGTCCTGGACCCAGTGGCTTAAAACTCACACCGGGGGCGTGTGCGTGCGTTTCCAAGATCCCGAGAGGAGAATGAAGGAGAAGGGATTGCGGCATGACCATCCCCCCTGGGGGATGATTTCTCGCTTTCTGTCTCTCTGTCTCTCTCTGTCTGGCAAGTGCACGCGCCCTATAGCAAAAACCTCTCAAAAAAAAAAATATATATTTATTTATGTATTTTATGAGAGAGTAGGGGAAGGAGAGAGAGACAGAGGGGGAAACAGGCAGCCCCAGTAGGGTCTTCATGCCCTGATCCCCCAGCACTGGCCGGCCAGGATCACAGGTATGCATACAGGGAGATCTTGGGATGCAAGCCTGGAACCTTTCTATATGACTTCAGCATCATAGAGCATTACGTTGGTGCTTTGCCACCATGGCTGGCCAAACTCATTACTTTTTTAAGCTACAAGCTGTACATTTAAGCCGTTTTCCCTACGCCTGACTCCTTCCACTTTCCCTCGGCACAAATCCATTCAGTGTTAAGTTCTCCTTTTAGCATTCCTGGGTGAGTTCCAACTCTCCCTTGCTGCTGCTCCTGCTGCTGCTGTTCTCTTATCTCTTGACCTCTCTGGGTGTCGTAGGCCGGGCCTTTTAGAAGCACAGACTGAGCCTTGTGCATATGGTGGTTTATCCAGGGAGACCTCTGGGCATAGGGGTAGGAACTGACACAGCTGTGGTCTGACCCCGTGGCAGCTCTGGAGTGTAGGGGACCCCACAGAGCCCTCCCCTTTGAGACAGGGCTGGGCTGGTACCCCAGAGCTCGTCTGGAATTGGCTGTGCCCCTCCAGCCCTCTGTCCTCGTTGTGGGGACTTAACCTCCCAGGCAGTTCTTGGAAGAAGGCTGCTGTTGTGAGCTGTTAGCAGCTGCCACGTTCAGCGGCAGGGCAGGGACGCTTCCCTGCTGTGTGAAGGGGGTCTGGATAGGCACCAGGAGAACCTGGTCTCCTTGGTGACCCCAGACTCCCATCCTGGCTCTCCCTCTGTATCTCTAACTCATCAGCCACCTCCACTCCAGCGTGGCCCTACAGAGATTGGCAGGCAGTGACCAAAGGCTTGGAGGCTACTCTCCTTCCACATGCTCCTCTGCGGTCGTGACTCTGCCCTGTGTTGCCACCCATAGGTTCCACCAAGGACCTGACCGAGACGTGCTGTGCGGCTGGACAGCAGTGGGCCATCGACAACGACGAGTGCCTGGAAATCCCCGAGAGCGGCGCCGAGGGTGACGTCTGCAGGTAGACCAGCTGCCTGGAGCAGGCAGCGCTGCTCATTCTCCGCCCGATCCCTGCTCTCCTTGGACCTCAGGCCCCAGTAGTGCCAGGGGAGCACACCTCACCTGCCTCCAGCTGCATAAGGGTGACTGGATCCGGCTGCTATGGGCCTCTGGGCCAGGCTTTCTCCAGGCGTGGAGAGCCCCAGGCTGGTCCTGAGAATAAGCTCACAGCGTAAATTTGCAGCTGGCCTCCTGAGCATGATCGGAGGAGTGCACAATTTGGAGCAAGTTTTAAAGGGCTCGTGTCACCTGGGGGCAGGCAGGCTCTTCTCCTGCCACACATTGCAACTGCTGCTCCACAGTGCTCCGCGTCCACAGGCCTCCGCTCAGCCCTCTGGCTTTCCCCACTCACTACCCAGGGATCTCCAAGAGCTTCTGACCATCCTGGGCTGCCTGTGTTCCTTGTTTCGTCTGATTCTAGAGTTCTCAGAACAGGAATCATTGATATCCATG
The DNA here is from genome assembly GCF_000334495.1 of Tupaia belangeri chinensis. Lineage (NCBI taxonomy): Eukaryota > Metazoa > Chordata > Mammalia > Scandentia > Tupaiidae > Tupaia > Tupaia belangeri. Next base: position 3,142,076 of record NW_006159958.1, read on the forward strand.
TCCTCCCCTTTGCTGGGCTCCGGAGAGATCTTGGTCAGCCATTCACTCTTTTCTTCCACAGGCTCCATCTAGTCTGAACTCTGCTTCTTTCCAGACGAGAAAGATAAGGTTTGGAGAGGCGATGGGATTCGCCCAAAGCCACGGAGCTTGTTGGCAGCCTGACCAGGATTAGAGCCCATGCTTTCTACTGTCCAGCCCATGTTGGAAATTTGGAAAAAATCTAAATTCTAGCCTTGTCCCTTTCCTTTCCCTCTTAGGAGTTAGAGCATGCATCACTCAGAAACCTGGAGTTTTAAATTAAGGGCCCTAGTGCACATTTGCTTCCCTCTTGTGATGGAGAACTCACCCCTTCCCATCACTGGATAGTCCTTGCCGCATGCCCTCCTCAAGTGGTGCCGAACCTGCCTCCTCAGGACCCCAGACTCCCGTCCTGGCTCTCCCTCTGTATCTCGGACTCATCAGCCACCTCCACCCCAGGGTGGCCCTACAGAGATTGGCAGGCAGTGACCAAAGGCTTGGAGGCTACTCTCCTTCAGGTTGACCTGCACCGTCCTTTCTGGGACTGGTCTCTGTGTCCTTGGCCCAGGTGGGCAGGCTCTGAGTGCCAATTGCTCTCTTTCAGTGAGAAGTCAGGACACAGTGTAAGTCCAGGGGATCCAGGGCAGAGTCTTCTTGGTTAAGCCAACAAATGAAGGTTGGCAGGGATCATATTGGCTCTGCTACCAGCCTGGGCCCTGATCTCTGTGGACCTTCGTCTGAGGATGCCCTGCCCTGCATCTCAGTTTTCCTTTGCATCATGGGGCCCGTCATCCTCATGGAGAGGCTCCCTGGGAGGACTGGCAGGGGCCCGGTGGCTGAGATATACCCTCTCTTGCAGGACAGCCCAGGAGCAATGCTGTGTCTCCTACCTCAAGGAGAAGAGCTGCATGGCCGGTGTCATGGGGGCCAAGGAGGGCGACACCTGTGCGGTCGAGGACAACGACACCTGTGGAGTCTCCCTGTATAAGGCAAGCTAGGCCCCCGATGGGAGGGCGACGCAGCGGGGCCTGCAGGTCCTTGAGGGCCTGGGGGTGGGGGAGACACACATCATCACTCAGTTATCCTATTGACTAATTCGCAGATTACTCCTGGAACACCGGTGGGTGTTGGGCCCTGTGTTAGGCAAGAGAGGATGTAAATTTCCACCCTCTTAATACTTCTTAATACAGACAAAGATGGAGCTGACTAGGCTAATGCAGAGTATGTTAGAAGGGTAATCGTGCTCAAGAGGAAGAACTCAAGTGTGGGGGACGTCAGGGCTGGGAAGGGCTGGAGTGTTAGCTGACAGTGGCTGGGGCAGGGTCACTAAGACGGTGACATTTGTGAAACATCCTGGAAGAAGAGGGGGGCGAGCCATGTGGACATCAGTGAAGCTGTCCAGGCAGCGGGAGGAGCAGGCACGGAGGTCCTGAGGTGGGTGTGTGCTGAGCGCTAGCACATGCTGGGAGCAGCTAGGCCTGCATGGCTGCAGTGGCGTGATGAAGGAGGCGTAGCTGTAGCTGAGACCATAGAGGTGACGGGATGTCCATCTTGGAATGACTGTGGTTCCACTCGGAGTGAGAGGGAAGCCATGGGGGGATTTTTTTTTTCAAGGCTTCTTTTTTGAGAACATGAGAGAGAGAGAGAGACAGAGAGAGAGAGAGGCAGACATAGATCACTGACAAGGTCTTGCCGTGCTGTGATCTCCCCCCAACCTTACAGTCAGCGGGATCTGACAGGGACTGTCATTGAGGGCAGCTCTCCCACATGTGTGATCAGGATAGGGTAGAACCTTGCCAGGCAGCAGTGGGGCAGAGAGAAGGGGGGTGCTTCAAGCAGAGGGAACAATGTGAGCCAATGCACAGGGGCAGGAACATATGTTTTTTTTAGTCCACTTTCCTGTTGATGACAAGGAAATACAACGCTGGGTCATTTCTAACAAAAGAGATTACTTTGCTCATGGTATTGGAGGCCCAAGGGCCAAAGGGCTATATCCAGTGAGGGATTTCTTGCCAGAATCCAGAGGTAGCATAAGGTCTCACTTGGTGAAAGCTTTAGTGTCTGTACCTCTATTTCAAGCTCTCATTCTCTGAAGCCACAAGGTTTCAATCATGGGGCCCCCACCCTGATGATTTTAATCCTAACCACTTCCCCAAGACCTCACTTCATAATACCATAGATGGATTAAGTTTGCACCCTCTTAATACCTTCACAACACAACCAAAGTTCAACCCATGGATTTGAGGGGAACTCATTCAAACCACAACAGTGTTGAAATGGGGTGTGCAGTCTGGTCAATGTGACCGCAGTAGGGACAGGCTGCCAGGAGCCCTCAGGCTGGGACATGAAGGACTGTGAATGGTGCACTGAGAACTTTGGACTTCGGGTGGAGGGTACATGGGCCCTGGGAGGTATTTACACAAGAAGATCGGTTTGTGGGCCAGAGCTCACATGGGCCACTGGGGGTTAGGGCCAGGTCAGGACCAAGTCAGGGTGGTAGTGTGGCTACTTAAACCTTTTTTTAAAAAAAAAATATTTATTTAATTATGTATTCATTCATTCATTTATTTTAATTTGACCAGGAAGAGATACACAGAGAGAGAGAGAGTCAAGGTGAGAAAGCAAGCCACCAGGTCCAGGACTTGAACCATGGTCGGCCATGTGGGAGTGTCTAGTGCCTTAACTACCATGCCACCTGCTGGCTCCCAATAGTGTGGCTACTTATAATGGACAACTCCCTAGAACATTGGTTTTTCTTTCATATGCTGGAGGATGGAGACAGATGGGCCACATGAGAGGAGCTGGGGCTTTGTAGTCCCCAGGGACAGGGCCTCAGGGTTTTGCTGGCTTGTTGCTCTGACAGCTTTAACTTCCTGCCTTCTGATCCAAGATGATAATTTGAGCCCTAGTCAGAGGCAGGAAGAAAGGGGAGAAAAGCCCTGATTGTTTTAAATTGTTTAGTTATTAAAAACAAAATTTTGTGAGAGGGTATATATATATATATATATGCTTGCCAGAGATAGACAGAGGGAGAGAGGGAGAAAGCACCCCCCACACAGGGCCTTGTCATACCACAATCCCTTCTCATCCATTTCTTCATCCTGTCAGGATTTTGGATAAGCACATTCCTGCATTTAGCATGTTTTTCAGGCCGTTGGGGCCAGGATTCAAACCACATTATTTGTGCTTACCAGATAGACAGAGACAGAGAGACAGAAAGTGAGAAATCACCACCCAGGGGGAATGGCCATGCCGCAATCCCTTCTCCTCTGTTCTCCTCTCGGGATCTTGGGCATGCACACACATGCGCCTGACATGAGTTTTAAGCCACCAGGTCCAGGACTCGAACCGCGGTCGACTACATGGGAGTCCAGCGACATAGTCATTACTCTAACTGCTGGTCCCGCCCTTCAATTATTTTTGATCGTGGTGAAATACATGTAACATAAAATTGGTCATCCTAACCATGTTTAAGTGCGCAGCTCCGTGGCATTAAATACGCTCACACTGTTGTGTATCCATCACCACCATCCATCTCTAGAAGTCTTCATCCTCCCCAACGGAATCTCTGCACCCTGTACACACTGCCTCATTCCTCCTCCCATTGGCCCCTGGCAGCCTCCACCCACTTTCTGTCTATGACTTTGATTATTCTGGGATTTCAGACAAGTGGAGTCATGCAGTATTTATTCTTTAGTAACTGGCTTATTTTACTCAGCATACTCATCAAGGTTCATCCACTTTGCAGCATGTATCAGAAATCCTTTGCTCTTGGGACCAGCAGTTAGCGTAATGGCTATGTCACTGGACTCCCACATAGTCGACCGTGGTTCGCGTCCCGGACCCGGTGGCTTAAAACTCATGCTGGGTGCATGTGCATGTGTGCCCAAGATCCTGAGAGGAGAATGGAGGAGAAGGGATTGCGGCGTGGCCATCCCTCCCAGGGGGGTGATTTCTCACTTTCTATCTCTCTGTCTGTCTGGCGAGTGCACACGCCCTATAGCAAAAACCTCTTAGGAAAAAAAAAGAATTTCTCTCCTTTTTATGGCAGAATAATATTTCATTTCATTGTGTGGAGATGTAGTACAGTGGTCTATTGATAATTTGATTCTGTGTTTTGACTATTGGGAATAGGCTGGTATGAACATGAGTTTAAGAAGAGCCCCCTTCCTTCCCTTTTATAGTGAGATTTTTGCTATAGGGTATGTGCACTTTTCAGAGAGGCAGAGAGACAGAAAATGAGAAATCATCTAACCCATACACAATCCCTTCTCCTCCATTCTCCACTCAGGATCTTGAGCATGCATGCACACACACCAGGTGTGTTTTAAGCCACCAGATCTGGGACTCGAACAGTGGTCAACTACATGGGAGTCCAGCGGTGTAACAATTACGCCACCTGCTGGTCCCAAGAAGAGCACCCCTTTGAGGGCAGACAGTATTTCTGCTTAGATCTCATTGGCTAGAACTTAGTCCAATGGCTACACCTAGCTGCAAGGGAGGCTGGGAAATACAGTCTTTATTCTGGGAGTTTGCTCCACAAAAGGCTGTTTATTTATTATTGTACTCAGTGCCCCACTGAGAGTGAGGAAGAAGGGAAGACAGACATCTAGATCAACAGCTGGCTGTCTCTGTAACAGAGTGAGGGCAAACTAGGTTAGCGGAACAGTTCCGGGAAACTTTGCAGAAGAGTCCCGAGATCCTGACTGGGGAGATGAGGTGGAACAGTTGAAGCTGCTCAGTGTCTCCAGTCTTGGTGATGGTGACAGAGCCCTTTGAAGGAAGGAGGCATTTAGGAGATTTCAGTTTTGAGTTTTATCACGTTTGCGTCATTTTTTTTTTTTTAAACCAAAATCCCAAACCCTGATATTAGGGAGTGGACTTTGATGATAGGCAATTTCAGAATCCCTTTTCTGTCTTCATATTTGGCTATGGACCAGTTTTTTTTTGAGGCTCAACTTCTCCTTCTGTGAAATGGGAATAACAATCCATGTTTGTGGGGTAGTTGTGAGAATTAGAGACAATGCAATAAAGTGTTCATTAAATATGTGGTGTCCTTCATTAAGTGGACTGGTTCTACCTTTAGGATGCAGACCTGGAATCTCAGCTGTTGCCATGGAAACAACCACCCCAAACTAAGTGGATTGTGATTGGCTTAGTGTATGAGCCTGTGGTCAATGGAGTACTTCTGCTGTCTACACTTAGCAGAGTCTGGCTGGGCTTGCTTATGTGGCTGCTGTCAGCCAATGCCTTTCCTGGGGTCGATGATCTGGGATGACCTCAGCTGGAATGACTTGCCTCTGATCCATGCAGTCAGTGCCCTGACTGGTTAACATGGGCTTGTTCAGTTAGGGGCTGAGCGTGATTCCAAGAAAAGGAGTGGAAGCTTGTAAGGCTTTTAAAGCCATTGGACAAAACTGGCACACTGACAATTTAATCTCATCCTTTTGGCCAAAGCCATCACTAAGAAGTTGGGAAATAGGCCTTTTCTCTCTCTGTCTCTCTCTCTCTCTTTTTAAAGCATTTTTTTTTTGCCTTCGGGCCAATGTGCTTGCCAGGGAGAGAGAGAGACAGATATAGTGAGAGGGAGAGGGAGAAATTACCCCCTGAGGGAATGGCCATGCTGCAATCCCTTCTCCTCCATTCTTCTCCTGGGATCTTGGGCATGCATGCACATATGCCTGGTGTGATTTTCAAGGTACCAGGCCTGGGACTTGAACCGCAGTTGGCCATGTGGGAGTCAGCAATGGTTCCTGCCCCCTCTCTTAATAGAAGCTGCAGAATCACATTGCAAAGACAGTGGATAAAGGGAAGAGCGAGGAACTGGAGCTATTATTGTAACTAGTTTTATTATTATTATTTTTTAACCTTTAAGCACTGTGTATCATTACAGCATACCAAATGGATTTTCCCATCTTGAATACACTGTATATTGGTTCATTCAAAGATATTATCATACACATTCTCATGAATAGATAATTTTCCACTTTTGTGTCCCTAAAATGTTTTGCTTCTTTCTTTTTACCATTGATTCTTCTCTCTCACCCTTCCCCATTTCCTACCCTCCTCCCACATGGTCTCTAGAATCACTATTGCTCTCCGTCTTTTATACCTTCCAACTTTTCTGTTTCTGCCATAGAATTCAGACATTCAATATATATCAGGTGGGGACATACAATGACTCTCTTTCATAGTCTGGCTTGCTTCATTTAGCAGTAAGTCTTCCACATTCATCTACTTTCTATCAAAGGTCAGGGTCTCATTTTTTAAGGCTGAATAATATTCCATAGTGTATATGTGCCACACTTTTTCAATTCATTTATCTGTTCATGGACATTTGGTTTGGTTCCATGTCTTAGCAATTGTGAATAATGCTGCAATAAACATGGATGTGCAAGTGTTTTTCCAACTGAGTGTATTCCTATCTTTTGGTTAGATACCCATTGGAATTGAAGTGGAATTGCTGGATCATTTAGTAGTTCTATTTGTAGCTCTTTAAGGAACTTCCACAGTGGCTGTACTAATTTACATTCCCAAAAACAGTGTAGGAGAGTTACCTCTTCACTGTAGCCTTGCAAGCACTTGTCACTATTGTTTTTAATCTTAGCCATTTTGATGAGGGTTAGGTGGTATCTTATTGTGATTTTGATTTGTATCTCTCTTATGATAGATGTTGAGTATTTTTTTAATGTTTTTTAGCTGTTCATTTGTCTTTCTTAGAGAGTTGTCTGTTCAGTTCATTTGCCCATCTTTTAATTGGATTATTTATTTTTTTGTAGGTAAGCTGCTTGAGATCCTTGTATATTTTGGTTATCAATCTCTTATCCAAGGGAGATTTTGCAAATATAGTCTCCCATTTCAAGGGGTGTTTTTTTTCTGTTTAATTATTGTTTCTTTTGCTGTGTAGAATATTTTTAACCTGATGTAATTACACTGGTCTATTTTAGGGATTATTGCCTGTGCTTTGGGAGTCTTATTTAAGAACTCTTCTCATTTAAGAAGCCTACTCTGATGTCTCCAAGAGTTACCCCTATACTTTCCACCAGTAGTTTTATAGTTTGAGGTCTTATGTTTAGATATTTGATCCATTTTGATTTGATACTTGTTAACGGTAAGAGATAGGGGTCCAGTTTCATTTTCTCTGCAGGTGGATACTCGATTTTTCTAGCACCATTTGCTAAAGATATTTTATTTTGGGAACCAGCAGTTAGCGTAATGGCTATGTCGCTGGACTCCCATGTAGTCAACCGTGGTTCGCGTCCCGGACCCAGTGGCTTAAAACTCACGCCGGGCATGTGTGCGTGCGTGCCCAAGATCCCGAGAGGAGAATGGAGGAGAAGGGATTGCGGTGTGACCATCCCCCCTGGGGGGTGATTTCTCGCTTTCTGTCTCTATGTCGCTCTCTGTCTGTCTGGTGGGTGCACGCACCCTATAGCAAAAATCTCACACACACACACAAAAAAGATATTTTATTTTCTCCACTGGATTGTCTGATGCTCTATTTTTTAATTTAATCATTAGCTTATAGCATTCACCTCCAGGGTCACTGTATGGCTCAAGATGGAAGCTAAAGCTCCAGCCATCACATAACTCCAAGAAAGAGGAAGTGGGAGAGCAAAAAGGATGTATTTTCAGGTTCAGTCAACCCAATTTAAAACTTTGCCCAAAACTCCACTTAGTGAATATCTTTATAACTACAAAGGCCCCTGGGCAATGCTGTCTTTTAGGTAACCTGAATAGAATTGGGGTCTGCTAGTAAAGATCGGAGGATAATGACTGTGGCTGGAGGTTAATTTATAGTCCTTACCCTCAAAGGCCATGTATTTATTCTTTCAAGATGTGTATTGGCCCCGGTTTATGCCAGACCTAGGCAATGGAGGCAGACAACCCCTCTGCCCAGACAGAAGTGACAAGAAAATGGTGAATTCTGGGACCAGCAGTTGGCGTAATGGCTATGTCGCTGGACTCCCATGTAGTCCACTGCAGTTCGAGTCCTGGACCTGGTGGCTTAAACGTACGCTGGGCGCGTGTGCGTGCATGCCCTGAGATCCCGAGAGGAGAGCGGAGGAGAAGGGAGTGCAGCATGGCCATTTCCCCTGGGTGGTGATTTCTCGCTCTCTGTCTCTGTCTGGCAAGTGCACCTGCCCTATAGTAAAAACCTCTCCAAAAAAAGGAAAAAAAAATTAAAAAAATGCTGACTTCATCTTCCTTTCTCAGACCCACTCTAAGGCCATGCCCTGGGCACTTTGTGTGAATCACACAGGTTCAGAGACCTTGGGACAGACAGCTGGGCTCTGAGGGGGCAGTGGTGGTGAAAGCGTGTCTCTCCCTCCAGCAATGCTGCGACTGCTGTGGCCTGGGACTCCGTGTGAGGGCCGAGGGCCAGCTGTGCGAATCCAACCCTAATCTGGGCTACCCGTGCAACCACGTCATGCTCTCCTGCTGTGAGGGCGAAGAACCCCTCATCGTCCCCGAGGTCCGCCGGCCCCCAGAGCCTGCAAAAAACAGAGAGGTGGGTATTGCCCCTCCCTGGCTGGGGCACAGAGGGCAGTTGGGTGAGGAGCGGGAGAACTGTTGGGGCTTCCAGCCAAAGACTGAGTGACTGTTGGCCTTTTCTGGGGACCCCGGTTCATCATCGTCCACAGCATGAGGCACAAGCTCTGCTCTTTTTTTTTTGTTGTTCCCAGAGGTCTTCACTCTAGGGCGTGTGCGCTCGCCAGAAAGACAGAGAGAGACAGAGAGACAGAAAGAGAGAAATCACCCCCCAGGGGAGATGACCATGCCGCAATCCCTTCTCCTCCATTCTCCTCTCAGGATCTTGGGCACGCACGCACACGCGCCCGGCGTGAGTTTTAAGCCACCGGGTCCGGGACATGAACCGCGGTTGACTACGTGGGAGTCCAGCGACATAGCCATTACGCTAACTGCTGGTCCCCAAGCTCTGCTCTTAACAGAGTTCTGTGCTCTTCTGACTGTGGCCTCTGCCGGTTATTTCTGAAATAGTCATCTTTAAGTTTCCCTATTTATTTCATGAGATAGAGAGACAGAGAGATACAGAGAAGGAGAGACTTGGATCCCATGACCTGGTCTTCTCACAATCTGGTTTGCCTCAGCTTTCCAGCCAGCTAGGGTCCCTGACACACCTGTGGTCATGCCCAGTGTGTTCGGGTTGACCCAAGAACCAAACCTTGGTCCTTCCCAAATGGTCCCAGTGTCCCATCCCAGGGTTGGGCCTCTCATTCCATTCTGCGTTTACCACCCACCTCCCTCAACTACCCATCATCCTTCCAGTGTCCACTCAATACCCGCCCATCTCTTTGTCCACCTTCACATCTATCCAGCTTCCTCCCAGTCCTCTGTGTTACCATCTATCCACATATTTCAGCCCTCTGCCACCCATCCCTCATCCTCTTCTCCATCTCTCTATCCATTGATCCATCTTTCAGGTCACCCGGAAAAATCACAACACATTCTTGCACTGAAAAACAGAAAAGTACCCGATGACTTTCCTGACGGCCTAATACTTCCTCCTTCCTTCCCTGTGCACTCATCTATCCATTCATTTATCCACTCCATTCATTCCCTGCCCTCTCGGCTATACATTCATCTATCCATTTCCCCATTCATTCCCTATCCTCACCCACCAGAGAGCCTTTCACTCATCCACTGACTCACTTAGCTTTCCTTCCACCCGTTCCTCCTGCTTGCCTGGTCATCCCCTTTAGGCCAGAGATGTCTTCTTAGTGCCTGACCCTGTGCTTGGCCTAGAAGAATCACTAACAAATGATCCATCCTTTGGCAACTGCCCTATACAGGAGCCCTGGTGCTCCTGCCTGGAGTCCATTCCTGAGTGGTCTTAGGTGTATGGTTGCTGTGGCCGCACTGAGCCCTGGGACCATGTGAGCCTGCCCTGAGGGCAAGTCAGCTGGAGCCACATCTGGGAACTTCCAGCCCTCAGCGTCCCTGGGACTGCTCTTCTTGTGCTCTGGTCACTGTTCCAGCTGCACACCTAGCCTGTCACTCTAGCCAGGGCTGTCTCTTGGGCCTGTGGCTGTTTGGCTTCTTTGTGCCTAGTGGGTTTGCAGGAGCCTAACAAGGTGTCCCAGTGAGTCAGGGCCTCAGCTGGGCCTCAGCAGCCTGGGGCCGGAGCAGTGCCAGCCCTGGAGGCCCCTGTGTGCATGTCCACATGTTCACCCTCTGTGGTTAGGCCAGATGCCCAGGAGGGTACCACAACCAGCAGTCCAGTCCTTTCCCTGTTGCCATGAACACCTGGGGCCCCTATAGGTCTGTCCTGGGTACTTTATGGGATGAGAATTAGAGCCACAGAGAAGGTTCTAGACATGAGCTTGAACTCTTGATTTCAGGGGCCAGGCAGAGCTCGTTGGAAGTCTCAGCTTCTCCACTCAGGAAGTCATGGCCCCTTTCAGAGCCTCTGTCACTGTGTCTGTCAGATGGGAGGGATCCTACCCTTCCCCTCATTCAGTGTGAAGATAAGTCACGTGATACTTGTCCAGAGCTTCTGACGTGCCTGACACAGTGCTCTGAGTTGCCACCTCCATAACTAATTGCCATGTTCTAGCAGATCAGAGGAGGAAGATGAGGCCCAGAGAGAGGCAAAACCTTGCCAGAGGCTCTTTGTGGGTCTTTGGTGTAGCCAGGACCGGACACCTTAGCTCTGGGGACTGTCATGGCTATCCACCCTTCCTGCTGCCCTGAATTTGGCCCAGAACCAGTAATCCTTGACTCTCATCCACTCAGATTACTGTCATGACAATGCAAGATGGCATGTCTGTGGATGACCATTGAGATACCTGTTGTCAATAGGCTGCAGGGCAGAGGAGCTTGGCCCCACTGAGCCCCTGGGGCCACGTGAGCCTGCCCTGAGGTTGAGTCAGCTGGAGCCAGAGAAGAGTTCAGACCCTGTGAGGCACAGAGTTTCCTGGATGTCATGGTAGGCCCCAAAATACCTGGATCTCCCATCCAAACAAGGCAGGGATGTGCATGTGGAGGCTAGACCAAGCCAGAACAGGGCAGATAAACCAAGACAAACAGACAGGGAATCCTGTCCTGGCTAATGCAATGTAGAGGCCAAATCTAGTCCAAGGAAATGTCACTTGCTGGCTTGTCCACTAAGGGGGCTCATTGAGTACTGGTTTGAAGGCCATGCTAGTTCCCAGAGGGTTCTGGTTCAAGTTAGAGTTTGGGAGGAAGACCGACTTTGGGAGACAGAGGATGGGTGGGCCTAGGCGGAGTAGGTAGACAGCGGGTCCTTGCTGGATCAGAGCCAGAGATGACCATCACATTCCTTCTGTGAGGAACTGCTAGGTAACCTGCACTTTAGGGATGCAGGCAGTGAGGTGGGCCCCACTGGCTTCTAGTCCCACTGAAATGGCTATGGGCAAATCACTTTGCTCTCAGTTTCCTGTCTGTGGGGAGGAGCGTTGTGAGGAATGTGTTGATGAGGATAAGCTGATCCTGAATCCTGGAGGACTTCCCGACCCATGGTGTGCTCAGAGGATCTCTAGGCCTAGATCCATTTACCATCCTCTTGCAGTGGTAGGTCTCCACAGGGAGGGATCACCAGCCAACACAGCCCTGCCCACAGGCACCAGGCCAGGCCAGATTGGGCTGGAGCTTAGTGTAAATGCTCTTGATATGAAACACGTTCCTCAGACATGACCTCATGCAGCTTCTCTCTTGAAGGGCTGGTGGGAGGGACTTAGGCCCCAGGCCAGTGTAGAGCCTGGAGGAGCTCCTGGAGTCCTGCTCCTGGAGCCCCCGCTAAGTGTCCTTACCATCACAGTTATACAAAGGGCTTCTCAGGGCAGCTCAGCTCCAGGATTCTTCTCCCCTACTTACCTACTTGCTACTGCAGCCCTGGGGGATAGGTGTATCTCAGAACCTGGAGGCTTAGGGAGATCTAGACCTGCCCAGGGTGACACAGCCAGAGAAAGCCTGAGTCAGAGTTTGGATCCTGATCTGATGGAATCCAAGTTTGGTGAAGTCAGGAGTCTGAATCGAGTTCAACACTTCAGTAGGAACTAACGTGTGGACCTGGCCTTGTCCTATTACAGGGGTCACACCATCTCTGATGAGTTCACTCTTATTACTAGAGGACTAGTAGTTCATTTATTTACCCATAATCCATCATCCATCAATTCATCCATCTAATCAGTCATCCATTTATTAATCCATCCACTTACTCACTCACCCACACACTATCCATTCATTCACTCACTCTTCCACCCATCAATCTATTCATCCATATACTCATTTATCTACTCACTCTTCCATCCATCCATCCTTCCATCCATCCATCTCTCTACCTACTCACCATTTGTCCACCCTTCCATTTATTCATTCATTCATCCCTCTATTCATCCTTCCACCCACCCATCCATTTATTCATCTATTCATCCTTCCACCCACCCATCCATTCATCCATCTATTCATCCTTCCACCCACCCATCCATTTATCCCTCTATTCATCCTTCCACCCACCCATCCATTTATCCATGTATTCATCCATTCGCTCTTCCATTATCCATCCATCTAGCCACTCACCCATCTACTCACGTATCAACTCAATTACCCATCCATTCATCCCTCCACCTACCCACCCATTCATGCACCCATCCATCTACTGATTCATTTATCTATCCATTCATTCATCCACTCACACCCATTCATCCATCCATCCATCCATCCATCCTTTCTTGCTGTTTTCTGGGCATAAAGAAGTCCTGATGAGAATTTGTACTGATTTTGGGAAGGGCCCTATGGTCATCCACCTATTCAGACCTAGCCAATTCTATCATGAATTCTAACCCCCGCTCTAGTTTCAGAGGTGAGCCGGGAGGCCCTGTCGCTGGGCACAGAGTCTGAGCTGCCCAACAGCCTGCCGGGTGATGACCAGGATGAGTGCCTGCTTCTCCCAGGAGAGCTGTGCCAGCACCTGTGCATCAACACGGTGGGCTCCTACCGCTGCGCCTGCTTTCCTGGCTTCTCTCTGCAGGATGATGGTCGCACCTGCCGCCCAGGTAAAGGCTAGAAAGGGTTTCCTCAGACAGGAAAGTGACAAGGGCTGGTCTTGTCAGAGAAGCATGGAATTCCTGGGGTGGAGTCAACAGGGTTCTTCACCTTCTTCCTCCTCACATTGGGACTGGCAGGATCCTGGGGCCTCGGACAGTGGAGATTTTTGAGGCCAAGCAGACAGAGACTTCTGTCCTCGAGCTCCACCTGCAGGAGCTGGTCCTAACATCCTGTGCTGGTTGCGGGCTCAGGGTAGGCTCAGGCCACAGAGGCTCTCAGCACACCCGACTGTGTCCTGGGCCTGTAGTGGTCAGATCCCAGGAGGTCTACCTCAGCCCCTGGCCCAGAAAGGCTTTCTCCCAGCCTGCTGTCTTGGGACTGATTTGTTTTCAATGCAGACAGACTTTCTCCTTCTCCTCTCTTCTTCCTTGCCTCTTTCCCATCATCTTTCTCTGCCCTGAATAGCTGTGAGATGGGTCTTCCCAAGGTGTGTCTATACCCTGAATCTCAGGTGCCTCACCTGTGAAATGGGGTGGGGAGGAGCTAAAGGAGGTGATCTGGCAGTGCCTGATGTGGTGCCTGGGCCTGAGGAAGGCCTGTTGAGTGCTGGAGGACCGGCTGAAGACATGAGACCACCTTCCTGTGACAGATGGGAGCCCTTCACAGCCGGAGGCCGCACAGGAGTCTGCACTGAGGCCAGAATCTGCCCAGATGACTGCCAACACCATTCCACTGCCAGTGCCACAGCCCAACACCTGCAAAGGTGAGCAGAGGGGGGTGTTCCTGCAGGGACCAGCCTTAGCCCACCTGGGCTGCTTGCAAGTGGCGAGCTGTCTGGTGTACGGCACGTGCGAGTGGCAAGCCGTCTGGTGTGGGGCACGTGTGAGAGGTGAACTGTCTGGTGTGGGCACGTGTGACTGGTGAGCTGTGTGGTGTGGGCACGTGTGAGTGGCGAGCTGTGTGGTGTGGGGCATGTGTGAGTGGTGAGCTGTGTGGTGTGGAGCATGTGTGAGTGGCGAGGTCTGGTGTGGGGACTGTTGGGG
>NW_006159958.1:3157033-3165013 GCF_000334495.1 Tupaia belangeri chinensis
GTCTAGTGTGGGGCACGTGTGAGTGGCGAGCCGTCTGGTGTGGGGCATGTGTGAGTGGCGAGGTCTGGTGTGGGGCATGCACAAGAGAGCCTCCCTAAAGAGGGTGCTTTGGGGCTTGGTGGGACTCGCTTGTCTGGGGTCGAGTGAGGACGTAAGATCAAGGATCTGCCTGGAGCAGGGCATTCTGGGGCCTGTGTCGTGACCTCTAGGCAAGCCCATTAACTGTGTTTCATCTTGTTTTTGTAAAATTGAGATAAAAGCCTTGCTTGATGAATAAGCATGGCTTTATTCAGTAATGACTAGAAAATTATTTTCCTCGTATTTTCCCCCTTACCTTTCTGCATCTTTCTCTTCCTCCTTCCTCTTCTCTGTCTCCCTATCACTGTCATTACTTGAGGGATGGTTTGGGATCTGAGTGGCGGTAGGTGGAGGCCCAGCACTGCCCTGACACGCGCTAAGCAGACTTAACAGGCCAACGTGGGAAGAGGACCAGGACCAGGGTGCCTGGTCTCCTAGTTCCTTCGCCTCCCTGGGCCTCTGGTTCTGCCTCTGAGGCAGAGGTCAGAGTCGGGTGGAAGAGCCAGGGTGGGCCAGGCCACAGTTGGGTGGTCTGTGACTTCTGCGTGGTCTCCTCTAGACAACGGGCCCTGCAAGCAGGTGTGCAGCATCATCCGAGGCTCGGCCATGTGCTCCTGCTTCCCTGGCTATGCCATTATGGCCGATGGCGTGTCCTGTGAAGGTGAGTACCTGGGGGCCCCGGGTGGGGGACAGGCTCGAACAGCTGCTGTGCTCATGAAGGACCAGGTTTGGCTGTGGTGACAAAGAGTCCCCAAGAGAGCAGCTTCAGTAGTCCCTCTCTTGTCCCTGTGCAGTGTGTCCCTGTACCCAGGGTTGACCCCTAGTGCTTGTTACCTCAGAAGGTCCCGAGGCCCTGGCTCCTTCCATCTTGTTGCATTGCCATAGAATTCACATTTCTTTTCTTCTTTTCATTTTTGCCAGAGAGTACATGTACTTGTGAGAGAGAGAGAGAGAGAGAGAGAGAGAGAGAGAGAAGACACCTCTCATGGGGAATGGTCATGCCCCAATTCCTTCTCCTCCATTTCTCCCTCCTCTAGGAAGCACATGCGTCTGGCTTGTCTCGTAAGATGCCAGACACAGGTGGCCCTGTGGGATTCAATCGCCTGGCCCAAGAACTCATGTTTTTAACAGGGTCCCCAGTGGTGGTAGTGCTGCAGGTCCATGGGCCACACATCAACTTGCCCTGCCTTGAGGGCTACCCTGGTCTATGCAGCCGAAGCTGCTGTGTGACCACCATGTTTGCCTCCATGGATAAGCGGATGGGAAATCGAGAAGCAATGCCCGATTGACTGAAGTGGAGCACCTTCTCTGGAGTGTAGCACTCATCTTCCCACTTGCTCCAGTGGGGAATGGGAAGGAGACTGGGGGTAGGAGGCACTGGCTAGAGTCTTACTGAAATGAAGGGGGTGATAGATATCGGTGACCATTAGCTGCCCCTGCTCTTCACAAAGGCGTCGAGAGGGCCCACAAAGCACATCCCTTTTACTCCAGCAACCCGAGGTCTGGAGGTTGTCTTGGTGGCATGTCAGTGGGCCAGGAGCTCCCCCTTGAAATAGCGCACCATTGGATCCAATACTGCTGGGTTAGTTCCTTCAGCCTTAAGAACCAACCCAACAGGTCTTGGACTTGCCTGGAGATGGACAGGCACGGAGCACGTGGAGCACCTAGGGAAGGAGTCAGTTCAGTTTCACGTGCAGGAGACACGATGCTGGTGGGAGTCTGGGGAGAACTGAGTCAAGTCTGTCTGGAAGGAGGAGAGTAGCCACCCCTCCCAGAAGCTGAAATTCCAAGTAGTACCCATTAGCTTGGACTGCTCTGTGTGGACAAAATCCATCCTATGTGCCCAGAGAGGGCAGCAGACTTGCCCAGGACACACAGCATGATGGTACCCTGCCGGCCTTTCTCTTCTAAGGTGAGATCTGGTCTTAGGCCCAGCTGGGGCTATGTGGTTTAGACCGGAGTGTCCCTGTCCTAGGTCAGGCCTCCTTTGGGCACAGTTCTGGTGAGGCACCTGGGAGCAGGTGCCACTTGCTGGCCATGCAGCCTGGCATGTCTGTGAACCTGGAGGCCGCTTGTCTTCCTCCTGGAGGGCCCCGGGCAGAATTAGCTGTGGGGTCCAGGTCAGAGTTTGCAAACACGTTCAAAGTGCATCCTGCCCCGTGGAGGAGTCGGGCTCAACTCTGCTGTGTTTAAACAGTCAAATGAGCTTCCAGTCTTGAGAAGCTCAAGACTTTTTGAGACATTTCCAGGTTTTGAGCTTTTCTTGGCACTTCATAAAATCTCCCCATGAGGGGCCCACGTCCTGTCCCGTTTTGGACAGAGCACAGGCCTGGGGGTACCTGGAGTGCTCCCTCAGCTCCTCCTGGGCCCTGCGTGTACAGCCTCCTCTGGAGCAGTTCCTTTGGCTGCCCACGTACAGGGCATGACTGAGCGCCCGCTGGCCCGCTGGCCCTGCCCTGCTGTGCGACTGTGAGCCGGCTGCCTGCCCTCTCACGGTCTCACCGCCACCTGTCCCGACTGGGACAGTGGGACCCAACTCTGACATCTTTGGGCTCTACAGACTGAGACTTGGACCCAAGGTCCAGCCGTGCCACAGGCAGACAGGGAGGCCCTGGGCTGGCCCCTGCTCTGCTCCAGGTTTCAGTGGTCCCCTCTGTCACTGGGTGCTTTGTGGCAGGCCATGCCCCTCTAATGGCCCTTCTGTTTTTCCTCCCACAGCTGCCACTAGACCAAGATGAGTGCCTGACGGGCACTCACGATTGTAGCCGGAGACAGTTCTGTGTGAACACCCTGGGATCCTTCTACTGTGTCAACCACACAGTGCTCTGTGCCGAGGGCTTTATCCTCAACGCGCACAGGAAGTGCGTGGGTAAGCCAGGGCCCCTGCCTGCAGCCACCTTCACGGCACTCTGCTCGCTCCACGCCAAGCCGCCACTCTGCGGCCACATGCCAAAGGGCCTGCCCTTTGCATGTGCCTCTCAGCACAGCCGGCATCCGCACGCTCCGCGTCATGCCCTCTCCCCCTGGTGTCCTGTCCCGCGTGTCCACCAGGAGGCTGTTTCCCCCCAGAAAAGGTAGCTAGCTGAGTCACAGACCCCACATGGACCTCAGGAAAATGAGGAGGTCGGATGTGCAGGTGGCAGGATACTGTGTGGGGTCTGCAGCAGCGCCCCCTAGTGGCTCTGTGACCGTAGACAAGTCACTTGTCTATCAGCTGCTGTTTCCTCATCTGGGAAAGGGGGTTTCCATCCTTCTTTGATGGTCACATGACATGTGTCCAGTGTAGCCCAGAGCCTGGGGCATGTGAAAATGTTGCCTCCACTGCGTAGGTTGTCCTCAGATGCACCCAGAACCACCCCCCCCCCAACACCCACGCAGGTGAGTACACAGACCATGGGGTTCACTCCTGGCTTTGCACTCCAGCTCAGCCCTCGTTGGCTGTGTGCCTCTGAGCAGCAGAACTCTTCTCTGAGCCTCTGTTTTCAACCAGAGTATCAGTGCTTCCCTGCTGTCCCTCTGTGCCTTCTGTGGGCCAGGGCTTGGGGTTCAGGAGGTGCTCCCATGTGTCTTCACAGAGGAGACGTAAGCCCTTTTACTCTTACAGCTCGTAGACAAAGACCCAGAGTAGCCGAGACTTAGGGCAGACCCTGGTAAATGCTACAGCAAAGATGCACGCAGGAAAACAGGCCATTCCAGCTGATGGCATCTGGGAGGGCTTCTTGGAGAAGGTAGCACTCACACCCATCTCCCAGGATAAATAGTAGGACTCGGAACAGGAAGGGCATGCAGGGCAGAGGGACAGCTTGAACAAGGGTGTGGCAGTAGGGACAGCACACCATGTGTCCCGGGCATGTGACCAGAGTCCCGTCTGTCTTCTCTGTGCTTGGGGACCATATCCGGCCTGGATGTGTGTCCTTCCCCACCCTCTGCCGCTGGGCAGATGGGCCATGGTGCTGTGCGGGGCGGCTGCTGCAGATCCGTCTGCCCGGAGCCTGCAGCTGTCGGCACCATGCGCCCTCCCGAACTTGCTTGCCAGCGGGCTGGGCAGCTCTTCCTGTCTGGGTCGGGTCTGAATGTGTGTGTCTGGGGAGATGGCCCCCTCCAGGACACCCTTCGCTCTCAGTGTGCCTGCGTTACAGGCTCCCCTTGTCCTTGCCTGGAGGGGAATGCCTTGTGCTGAAAGGGGCTCTGGGGCAGCTGGAAGTGGGTTCTGGGCATGGAAGTTCCATTACATTCAGCAAAATTTATGAGCTCACGTGGTCGTTCTCGTATTTCATGCCCTCTTTGGTCATGCTGTCCAAACTTACGAGGGCCTCGTCTTTGTCTTCCTGTCCCGCACACTCACGTGTTCGTTCCTCCGTCTGTGAGTACCTCGCACTCATCCTCCGTCAGGCTCACGTGCGCAGTGTCTGCGGCTGCTTCTGCGGTTCATCTGTCTGTATCAGCCCAGGCGGGTGAGACGGGAGGCCCGAGCGAGGGCAGCAAGTGCGACCTCTGCAGCCAGGTCGCCTGGGCCCAAATCCTGGCTCTGCCCCTTCTTTTTATATATATTTTTTTTGGGGGGGAGAGGTTTTGCTATAGGGCGCGTGTGCTCACCAGACAGACAGAGAGAGACAGAGAGACAGAAAGCGAGAAATCACCCCCAGGGGGGATGGCCACACCGCAATCCCTTCTCCTCCATTCTCCTCTTGGGATCTTGGGCACGCACGCACACGCACCCGGCGTGAGTTTAAGCCACTGGGTCTGGGATGCGAACCGCGGTCAACTACATGGGAGTCCAGCGACATAGCCATGACGCTAACTGCTGGTCCCTGCTCTGCCCCTTCTAACCTGAGACATAACCAAGTTCGTTACCCTCTCGGAGTCTCAGGGTCTTCACCTGTGACGAAGCCAATGTCCTCACAGCCCACTGTGGCGGTTCCATGAGTGAGTCTGTGTGCTGGTGCTCCAGCACGTCACACTGGGGGTGCCTGCAGAGCTAGGGAGCACCCCCTCACTGCAGGCGTGTGCGCTGAAGTGGGTAGTGTCGGGTGTGGCCTCTGCCAGGGACTCTCCTATTCACCATTTGCCTTTTATTCCCTGTGTTCAGGGGACTGTCTTGGCCCCCAGGGAAAGTGCTTCCGGTGGGCTGGGCTGGAGGTGAGCAGAGTGGCCCGGCTCTGGGGCCCAGCCAGCAGCAGTGGTTAGCCTGTGGGAAAGCTGCAGCCCTGGGCAGGTGTCTGGTTCTCCTCCTGCTGCCGCCATGTGCTGCTGTGTGACCGGTCCAGGCCTGTCACTTCCTGGAGTGAAGTGGGGCTGGTCGTCCCTGTGTGGCAGGATGATAGAATGGCTCTGCTCCTGCCTGCTGGCTGCCATTTACAACTGTCATTTCTCCCAGGCAGTGCCAGGCTCCCAGGGCTGGCATCTCAGGGCCCTAGGCCCATGCTGCCTTCTCTTATTTCTTTTCTTTCTTTCTTTTTTTATTTTTTAAGAGAGATTTTTTGCTATAGGGCATGTGTGCTCTCCAGAGGGACAGCGAGAGACAGAGAGACAGAGAGTGAGAAATCACCCCCAGGAGAGATGGCCATGCCTCACATACCTCCATCCCTTCTCCTCCCTTCTCCTCTTGGGATTTTGGGCATGCACACACATGCGCCTGGTGTGAATTTTAAGCCACCAGGTCCAGGACTTGAACCGTGGTCGACGATGTGGGAGTCCAGCAACATAACCATTATGCCACCTATTGGTCCCGATGTTGCCCTCTCTTAATCCAGGCTGCGAGTCAGAAGTCTTTATCTTGCCTGGCCAAAGCTTTCTCAGAGCTCTCTCTTTCCCCCTCTTCCCCATCCTTCCCCAAACCCTGGTCTACTCATCTTTGGTTCTCCTGTGAGTTTGGGAGGGTCTCCTTCCCCCTGGGCCTGTCCCCTGTCTCTCTACTTCATCCCCTAGACACCCTTGCAGACTCAGCTCCAATGTCACCACCCCTGAGAAGAGACTCCAGTGGTTCAGGACCAGAAGAGTTTCTGTGGCCTGAATCCCCAGAGGCTGTGTGCTTGTTCACCCAGCATCTCCACTGGCTTTGCTCCTTCTGGTCTGGCCGCCCCCCCCCCTTTAGAGATTTTTGCTATAGGGCGCGTGTGCTCACCAGACAGACAGAGAGAGACAGAGAGACAGAAAGCGAGAAATCACCCCCCAGGGGGAATGGCCACGCCGACAATCCCTTCTCCTCCATTCTCCTCTCAGGATCTTGGGCACGCACACACACGCGTCCGGTGTGAGTTTTAAGCCACCGGGTCTGGGACTCGAACCGCGGACTATGTGGGAGTCCAGGGACATAGCCATTACGCTAACTGTTGGTCCCCGGCCGCCTCTTGAGGGCAGGGGCCGTGGCTGGCACGTGGCTTGGCTGCAGGAGCCCGGTGTGGAATCGGTACTCATTACCGTGTGCCCAGTGAATGGATCAGGGGATGAATGGTGCACCTGCCCTGCCAGTGGGACCTCGAGGAGCCAGGAGCGTGGTCCTCTCTGACACCCTCAGCGCTCATGGTTTCTGAGTTGGTCTCTGTGGTTCTCCCCTGGCCTTCTGTTGCTCTTTCCCCTCTCCCCATGGGCTCATCCCTGGCTTCTCCTAGGAGTTAGTCCCTGTCCTCTTCTCTGTGCCCTCTGCACCTGGCCCTCTCTGTTTCCTTCCTTGGCTCTGTGTGCACAGCTCCCTTAACCACCTCCGTGTCACCTTCATCCATGTGTGTGTCCAGCATGTCTCCTCCCTTGGTCTGCTCCACAGGGCCAGGGATCTCCGTCTGTCCTGGTCGCTCATGTATGCCCTGTGCAAAGGAACAGTGCTTGTGCACAACAGCAGCTGCTCAATAAATCTTTGTTGAATGAAGGGATGCATGGGTACGAGGACAGGGTACGTGGGTACCGGCGTGTCTGCTCTCTGGATGGTGAGCACCCGGAGAACAGGACCTGGTACTTCCTCCCTCGAAGTGGCCCGAGGTCCCTGAGCTGTTCTCAGCTTCTGTCCTGGGACCATCCTGCAACCTCTGATGGCCCTGCTCTCCTTGCAGACATCAATGAGTGTGTGACGGACCTGCACACGTGCAGCCGGGGTGAGCACTGCGTGAACACGCTGGGCTCCTTCCACTGCTACAAGGCGCTGACCTGCGAGCCGGGCTATGCCCTCAAGGATGGCGAGTGCACAGGTGAGAGGGCCAGCGGGCCGGCTCCTTTCCAGCAAGGTTCCATCTCTTAGGGTTGCTGCAGGAGGGGCTGTCTGGGGAAGGGTCTGCAGCTGGTGGGAGAGGCCAGGGTCTGCCCTCACGGGCTACCATCTGCTGGTGTGTTGCTGTTGGCGATTTTCCTTGCTGGGCTTGGTTCTCTGTAGTCCTGGCGTGGAGCCCCACAGAAGGATCACGCCTGTCTTTTTCACCAGAAAATTCTAGCCTTCTAAAGATTTTTCTTTAAGTTTATTTATCTCTTTCTTGAACAAGAGAGACAGAGAGACAGCAAGAGGCAGAGAGACTGCACCTCTAATAGGGTCCGCATGCTGTGATCTGCCCCTAGTCTCAGCCAGGCCTGGGCCCTGGGCACAGCGTCCCAGTGCACTTAGTGAGGCCTCCAGGCGTGAGCTGGAACCCCACAGAGGTGGACCCGTAAGGGTCCACTCCACAGAGCATCGCATTTTACTGCTGTTCCGGGCCACATGGGCCCCGCCCCGGGGGGGAGGGGGCGGTTCTTTTTCTCTTCCTTCCTTCTTCCTTCCTTCCTTCCTCTCTTTCTCTTTCTCTGTCTCTCTCTGTCTCTTTCTCTTTCTCTCTTTCTTCCTTTCCCTTTCCTTCCCTTCTTTCCTTTCTCTCTTCCTTCCTTTCCTTCCCTTCCCTCCCCTTCCTTCTTTCTTTTCTTTTCTTTTCTTTTTTCTTTTCT
>NW_006159958.1:3165073-3168740 GCF_000334495.1 Tupaia belangeri chinensis
CTCTTTCTTTCTTTCTTCTTTCTTTCTTTCTTTCTTTCTTTCTTTCTTTCTTTCTTTCTTTCTTTCTTTCTTTCTCTCTTTCCTTCTTTCTCTCTTTCTTTCTTCTTTTTCTTTCTCTTTCCTTCCTTCCATCCATCCATCCTTCCATCCCTCCTTCCTTCTCCCTCTCTTTCTTTTTTGCCGGAAGGTGCGTGCACTCACCAGAGGAAAACAGAAAGCATCCTCCAGTGGGTGTGGCCACAGCGCACCACTGCCTCCTCCGTTTCTCCACCTGCCAGGATTTGGGGCACATGCTCAGCACGTTTTCCAAGGGCCCAGGGCCAGGGCTGGGGTTAGCACTGCAGGTGGCCATGTGGAATCTGGTTCCATAGGCCCATGTTTAACTGTGACACTACTGGGCCAGCCCCTAGGGGGGAGTTTTTAAATTTTTTTTTAAGCTGGGTAAAAGGACTCTATGACATTCTACCATTATTTTTTCCATGTTTAAAATCTGCATTTGATCACTTACACCTTTGCTGTGTACAGTCTGGCTTTTCCCGGCATGCGTGCAGTGTTATCAGCCAAGTCAGAGATTCTGCTGTTTACTCGGGAGGGTGAATTTTTATTCAACCTTTTCAGCAGATATTTCCGGAGATTCCTGTATATGCCTGGCAAGGTTCTGGACACCAGGGATAGAAAGTGGGGTGCGGTGGCCCTTCTCCGACCTCGGGTGGGAAAGACGGGAAGGAAGGTGTCTTGGCATTTTCAAAACCCCAGAAAAAAGTGCTAGGGTTGGCGTCTTTGTGCTGCCAGTGCCACCTCCCCAGACGCGTCCCCACGTGACCTTCCATTTCTGTCTACCCCAGCCAGTGTGGGCCAAGGGGCTAGAGTGCAGGCTCGGGAGCCAGACTGCCTGGGTTCTGATCTCAGCCCAGCACTCTCGAGCGGTGGAAACTTGGAGCCTCAGTTTCTCCCTTTGTAAGACGGAGCTAGTCACAGCCCCGCGGGGTTGCCGGGAGTAGGGGATAAATACATTCATCTCAGAGTGCTTGGGACAGTGCCAGGGAACAAGGAGAAGCCCTGTGAGCATGGTTAGATCGTTACTGTGGGAACACAGGCCATGCTGGCCAAACGACCACATCAGCTTCTCTTCCTTCCTTCCTCCTTCCTTCCTTCCTCTCTTTCTCTTTCTCTGTCTCTGTCTCTTTCTCTTTCTCTCTTTCTTCCCTTCCCTTTCCTTTCCTTCCCTTCTTTCCTTTCTCTCTTCCTTCCTTTCCTTCCCTTCCCTCCCCTTCCTTCTTTCTTTTCTTTTCTTTTCTTTTCTCTTTCTCTCTTTCTTTCTTTTTCTTTTCTTTTCTTTTCTTTTCTTTTCTTTTTTTTTCTTTTCTCTTTCTCTCTTTCTTTCTTTTTCTTTCTTTTTTTCCCTTTCTCTGGGATGCAAGACCCTCTGGCTGTCCCCCTCATGGCGGCCTGAGGGTGGGGGCCTCGGAGGGCCAGGGCTGCCCGGCTGTCCCCCTGACTCCCACCCTCTGTGTGACAGACGTGGATGAGTGGCACGCCCAACTTCCAGGCGTGCTCCTCATGCCAGAACCCCAAGGGCTCCTTCTACTGCCAGGCTCGGCAGCGCTGCATGGCCGGCTTCCTGCAGGACCCCGAGGGCAACTGCGTGGGTGAGCGGGGCACAGGAGCATGGCCACCTAGTCGTGGGGCTCTTCCGTGGGGGGCTCTGAGGGCTTGAGACAGGTAAGCCTGGCTCTGTCCCTACCTGTGAGTGGGTGTATCAAGGCCTTACCCCAGGAGGCACCTGTACCATGTGAGCTGCCCTACCTGAGCTGTCTGACCCCGGCAGAGGGCGGTCTCTCGTGGCCTCAGTTTACCCACCTGTGGGCTGGACTGGAAGAACACACATCAATTTTTTTGTTGTTTTTGGAGAGGTTTTTGTTATAGGGTGTGTGAGCTCGGCCGAAAGACAGAGAGAGACAGAGAGACAGAAAATGAAAAATCACCCCCTAGGGGGGATGGCCACGCCGCAATCCCTTCTCCTCCATTCTCCTCTCGGGATCTTGGGCATGCACATGTGCCCAGTGTGAGTTTAAGCCACTAGGTCCAGGACTCGAACTGTGGTCGACTACATGGGAGTCCAGTGACATAGCCATTACTCAAACTGCTGGTCCCGTCCAAGTGTTTTTTAATCTGCCGGGGCTGGGATTGGAACTATGGAGTCTGTCATATAGGACCCAGATGCCTTAACCACTAGGCCGTGGAGCTGGCCCACACTGATAGGGTTTTAACACCATACCACAGTCTGCCCCACTGGCAGGCAGTCCTGGATCGTGGAGGTGTGCAGGCCAGCACACACGGAGGTCTCTTTCCTCGAATCTGGAGCCTTCCCCTGGGGCCCAGTGCCCCCGAGCATTGCATTTCACTATTGTGCCGGCATCTGGTCCCTAGCCAGACATTTCAGTGGGGGAGGGATTAAGCAAGTAACCACGTTTGTAAACGTGACAGTTATTCATGGGCACTTTGATCAATAATAATGTGAATTGGAGATAAAAACTTACGGGAGCGGCTTCTCTACTTAGACTGGTCCAGGAGGGCTTCCCTGTGGAGGTGAC
Source organism: Tupaia belangeri chinensis (assembly GCF_000334495.1). Lineage (NCBI taxonomy): Eukaryota > Metazoa > Chordata > Mammalia > Scandentia > Tupaiidae > Tupaia > Tupaia belangeri. The sequence goes on from NW_006159958.1 coordinate 3,167,668, forward strand.
ATTGGGACCTGAGGAAGTGAGGGGCCAGAAATGAAAATATTAGGGGACAGCACACGGAAAAGCCCTGTAGGGGCCCCCAGGCAGTGTGGAATGGGGGAGGATGGTGGGCTGGGCGGTGTGAGGGAGAGGGGGCAGGCCCTGCTCATCGGGTGGCAGGGCAGCTTTGGAGGTTGCAGTCATCCTAGAACTCAGCCTGACTTCCCCTCCACCTTCAGCGCTCCCTTGGGTCGGACATGAGGAGAATGTAGTCAGCCTGGCAAGTGTGTGGGTTCTAGGAAGTGCATCCCCTGGGCCCAGGGCTGGATCTGTGTGGCCCCCAGACCTCCCAGGGCCATTCTGGAGCCCAGGACTGGCCACCTGCCCACGTGGTCCTGGGCCCAGGTGCTGGGCGGGGAGGGGTGGGCCAGGCTCCCTGTCACTGCCTCTGGCTCCACAGACATCAACGAGTGTGCCGCGCTGTCGGAGCCCTGCCGGCCGGGCTTCAGCTGTATCAACACGGTGGGCTCCTACACGTGCCAGAGGAACCCCCTGGTCTGTGGGCGTGGCTACCACGCCAGTGAGGACGGGACCAAGTGTGTGGGTAAGGTCAGCCACCTCCCCGTCCCCGCTGTGGGAGGCCATGCAGAGGGCACGCCCAGGCCTCAGCATATCCTGCTCAACCCCTGCTCTGTCCAGACGTGAACGAGTGTGAGACAGGTGTGCACCGCTGCGGCGAGGGCCAGGTGTGCCACAACCTTCCGGGCTCCTACCGCTGCGACTGCAAAGCCGGCTTCCAGCGGGATGCCTTCGGACGGGCCTGCATCGGTAGGTGGGGCTGGGTGGCCAGGACCCTGTGGATGTCCCCAGCACAAGGCCTCCACAGCAAGGCCAGCCTTCAGGCCGCCTCCTCTCCCTGCTGGGCCCTCCCCTGCCCTGACTCTGACCTGCGTACATGCTCAGTCTGGCCCTGTTACCTCCCTGCCCTCTCGTCCTGCTGTCACCTGCTTCCTCTGTGCCCTCCGGGTCTCCATTTCTCGTCACCCTTTTCTTGCCTCTTGCTGTGCTCTCCTCCCTCCGTCTCTGCCTCGCACCTC